>NC_044554.1:127475434-127785434 GCF_007565055.1 Rhinopithecus roxellana | reverse complement strand
AATGGAGAGAAAGGTTTTTGGAGATGAGGGGCTTGAGCTAGACCTTGTATGTGTGCTATTAGAAGCTTCCTTGGTTGGACACATATAAAAACTTTGTTTTTTGATGCTAATAGTATTAAAATTCTGTCTCCTTGGAAGCAGACTGCCTATTGCTTTAGCTTTAAAAGAGATTTAGATCCAAGCATTCCATTATGCAAGCCATAGAAGGACCATTTTATGTGAAGATGCACTTTGATTGCATTTTCCTCTATCCACGTTTTATTGTAGTTAGTTGTTTAGAGCTGTTTCTGTGTAGAGTGTGAGGTCCTTGAGGTCCTTAAGGGAAGGGACCTTGCTTGCCCTCTTTATCCCCTGCATACTTTGCATAAAGGAGGCACTCCATAAATGTTTATTGAATAAATGCTACACTCCTAATGGGTAAGAATGTGTCATCTTATTCTTAGTTTTCTTATGTGCACTGAAACAAATTGTTTCTTGAGTTTGGTTGTTAGAATATTTATTAAGTTTCACTGATTCTTTTGCTACAGGTTAGCTAATCATGCAGCAGCTGCTTGAGTTTCACCTTTCTCTAGTCCAGCAGAATTATATTTTGATGACCTCCATTTTGATGCTTGTATACCAGCTCTAATCCAAAGATTGATCTTTAGGAAACAGATGGAGACTGATAAAGATAACTTCCGTGAAGACAAACCCATGCACGCATTCTGTTGTCCGAATAATGTTTAAATTAATCCTTCTGCTCCCAAGCCATCAACTTGCCCCTTAACATACATCTTTCTAGAGCCCAAATCTGAGCTCCTTGTAGAAGATCTTTGCCCTCTTCACTCTCCAGGCCTTCCTAATTAATGTCTTCTCAGAGTTTACCTTCTCTCTCTCTTGACATTAGTTAAAAGAAAACGTGGCTGCTGTAGCATGTGGGGATACATGACCACATCCCATTTCCTTCTCTATGACCAGGATTTCCAATTTCCAAGCCCATGGGCTCTCCCAGCTGGAACAGGATCTGTAGGTCTTTGACCTGGAAACTAAGACTGAAGAAGTCTTAAGAGATGACTGCTCAGGTGAGGAAGGCAGAATCAATCAGATGGAATTAGCAGGGAAGTAAAGTTCAACTGTTGAGCCAAGTTGTAGCTGCTTTGGCACTCAGAATGAAGAGTTCTGTGTGTGTGTCCCAGCATGGAGAGTTATTTCCTTTTTCCTTCAGTTAGGTTGACCCTTTCCATTTGTTTAGGACCTGTGCACATGTTGTACTGGGCCCCCAGCCAAGTTGGTTATCTAAAATTCTTTCAAACTATTTCCCTATTATCTCCTTAACTGTTGTCTTCTTACTCTGCTGAATGTGTCTGCTCTTTTACCTCACTGCTCCTGTTCATGCCCCTACTTCTGCTGTTGAGATTTTGTGCCTGTTTTTCAGAGTAAATAAACTTTTCTTGTCCTTGTAGATATTACATTGTTTAGTTTTCTCATCTGAGTTTTCTTTTCCTAAGCACAGGGAACAGATTACATTTGTATTTTATATTTATATATTGTATCAGATGGAGAGCCCAGAGAAGAGAACAAGCTGTCGATTCCTAAGGAGAAAATTTCAGAAGTACATTCATACAAAGTGATAGTAGGAAGACTCAAACACAGTATTACCTAAGTGAGAGACTAGAGAAGTGTGTAAGTCTGAGGACAGATCAGAAGGGCTTCAGGAAATTCTAAGGAAATTTCTTTACCTGGAAAGTTTAGGCAAATAGCAATCAGCACAGAAACCTTCACCAGTGAGAAGAACAATGAATGTAATAAACCGGAAAAAAGCTTCAGTCTGGACTCTACTAATGATGCAGATCAGAAAGTTCTTAGAATACAGAATACTGATGATAATGATAAGAATGACATGAGCTCCAACCAGAATTCAGCCTCTGGTAAACATGAACACACAAATCGAACACAGGATTTTCAGAGTAGTAAATGTAAGGAAAGCTTAATGGATCTCTCCCTCCTCAATAAATGGGACAGCATCCTTAACACTGAGAAATCCTGTAAATGTGATGTATGTGAGAAAGTTTTCCATCAGAGCTCAGCCCTTACTAGACATCAGAGAATCCCTACTAGAGAGAAGCTCTACAAATGTAAAGAATGTGAAAAGTCTTCCAGTTAGAGCTCAAGTCTTAGTCAACATAAAAGAATACACACTAGAGAAAAACCTTACAAATGTGAAGCACCTGGTAAATCCTGTGACGCATCTGACAAATCCTGTAGTCCAAGCTCAGGCATAATTCAACACAAGAAAATTCACACCAGAGCCAAAGCTTACAAATGTAGCCGTTGTGAAAGAGTCTTCAGTCATAGTGTCCGCCTTACTCAACATCAGAAAATTCACAAAGAGATGCCCTATAAGTGTACTATATGTGGCAGTGACTTCTGCCATACTTCATACCTGTTTGAACATCAGAGGGTCCACCATGAAGGGAAATCCTATAAGTATGATGAATATGGGTTGGCCTATATTAAACAAGGAATTCATTTCAGAGAAAAACCCTATACATATAATGAATGTGGAAAAAACTTCAGATTGAATTCACATTTAATTCAGCATCAAAGAATTCACACAGGAATGAAACTGCATGAATGTTATGAATATGGAAAAGCTTTCAGTCAAACCTCATGCCTTATTCACCATCAAATAATGCATAGGAAAGAGAAATCATATGAATGTAATGAGTATGAGGGCAGTTTCAGTCATCGCTCAGAACTTATCCTGCAACAAGAAGTCGTCACCAGACAGAAAGTCTTTGATTGTGATGTACGGGAAAAGAACTCCAGTCAGAGAGCACACTTCGTTCAATATCAGAGCGTTCATACCAAAGAGGACTCATGAATATAATGAGGGTGAAAAGACATTTAGTCTAGTCAAATTCAGGCTTCATTCAACATCCGAGGTTCACACCAGGGAGAAATCATGTACATACTGCATGTGGTAAAGCCTTCAGTCATAGCTCAACCGTTACTCAGCATCAGATAATTCAATTTTCATGCTATTAATATTTTCATGCCTTAGTCATATTTGGAGAATTCATATGGGAATAAAATTCCATTACTGCAATGAACGTAAAAAAGCCATCAGTCAAAGAAACTACCTTGTTTAGTATCAAATTCATGCCATGCAAAAAGATTATAAATGTAATAAAAGTGCATGTGCATGAGGAGATCCAGTCATAACCCAACGCTCATTCAACATCAAAGAATCTATATCTAAGAGAAGTTATTTGATTGTAGTAAATGGCAAATCTTTCAATGGGAGTTTAACTAGTCTTTGCCATATCAGAATATCCATATTAGACAAGAATTTGATGTAATGCAAATGGAAAACTTGACACCACGTTTCAGGCTTTACCCAGCCTCAAAATAATGGAAAGAAAATTGTTGATTATTTAGTTGTGAGATTGTTAATACATAGTCCCAATCTTTATCATTGCACAAGAATCTAGGGGTGGCTTGGTAAATGCAGTGCCATTTTCTCATGGCATTCCTTTATTTAATATGTGTTCTAAGTAGATACGTTCATTTTTACTTTTTTATTATAATAATTTTGATACTAAAAAGAACAGAGATGGGGTCTCACTTTGTTGCCCAGGCTGGTCTTGAACTCCTGGCCTCAAGCTGTCTTCTCACCTTGTCCTCCCAAAGTGCTGGGGTTACAGGTGTGAGTCACTGTGCCAGGCCTATTTTATTTATAGAACTCATTTAAGCTGTTTTTATTTTAATATGCCCTACAAATATTTTTATTTTTCTTGAAATTGGTTCTTAGTGTTCACAGTTTCCCTAAGATACTGCTAATGCACCAGTATTAAAACACCTCAGTGTAATAGCTCATTTGGCTTTTTCTGATGTTCTTGGCCCAAGTTCTCTCCAAATCCAACTCTTACGCTTATTCTTTACTAGGGACCCTATGTTATTGCTTTACAGCCACAACACTTGGATGCCTGTTTATTGATTTCTCCATTCCCTTAAGCACCTTTAGAAGATTTAGAAGATTCCTAGTTTTAAGCGTTTCACCAGCAAGTATTCCACATCTAGTTGATGTTGCTGCTCGAATGTCTTATTTCCTAAAGTGAAGCATCTTTTTAAAAAAAGAATTGGATTTAAAATATATCCAGTCCAATATAAGTATGAATATAAGTAAGTGTTTTCTATCCTGAGTTTGTAGCAGGCAGCCAAACATTTTCAAATGATGCCCAAGATTTTGGTTGCCTTGTGTGCATCCACAGCCTGCAAAGAGAGATGATAAGACATCAGGGAGCCAACAAGACTCCTGGTAACCTCCCTACATACATTCAGTGCCTCTTCTGCATGCCTAAGCTTAGAGTTCTTTTACATACCTCTAAGGCCAGCAAAATGCTCAGGTCTCCTTTGGTAGGGTAAACATAAGAACATACACAGGCTGGGTGCGGTGGCTCACATCTGTAATCCCAGCACTTTGGCAGGCCAAGACGGTTGGATCACGAGGTCAGGAGATGGAGACCATTCTGGCCAACATGGTGAAACCTCATCTCTACTAAAAATACAAAAATTAGCCGGGTGTGGTGGCACGTGCCTGTAGTCTCAGCTACTCAGGAGGCTGAGGCAGGAGAATCGCTTGATCCCTGCAGGTGGAGGTTGCAGTGAGCCGAGATCGCCACTGCACTCCAGCCTGGCCAAGACTCCATCTCAAAACAAAACAACACAACACAACGCAACACAAAAACATACAAAAAACCCCCAGAGTCGTAAGGGAATGTAGCCTTTCAACAGAGATGATGCTGTTCTTACGTTTATCTCAGAGACAATATTTCAAGAGAGTGGCAGGTCTGTTCCTGGTAAAATTTTAACCTTTAGAATTGCAGATAACTGTTTGAATTCTCCCCCACCCCCCAACACCAACCAGTCTTCCCTCATCAATCCAGGACAGTATTTGAAGTATGAGGGTTTTGTGTTAGTTGTTTATCCATTATCACATTTTCGTATTTTAATAGTCTACAGGCCATATAAAAGAACACGGCTTTTTGATTGATAAAAGGGATTATAGATGTTGGCTCAAGTTCAGGGCCACCATCATGTACCTAACAGGAGCTCATGCTTCTTTAGGTAATATCAAAGCATTTTGCATTTTTCCATCTTAAGATTTATAACATTGTGTGAATAAGACAAGTGTTATTTAAAATTCTAGTTGTCAATCCAGGCTTTCGTAGTTCAGATATTATAATATTCGCTAGGGACCATCAACAAATATATAAAAATACATTGCTCACTCTATAATCCTCCTTTACAAAAGGTGTCACAGAGGATGTCCACCCACGGTGATATTAGGGGACAATATAATCATCTCCTTTGTATGTTACAAATAACGTCACAGAGGTGGCATATTGTCACCTCATTATGTGACATAATGTCACATAATGTCCACCCATGGGGATATTTGTGACGATATAATTATCTCTCATGAATATTATGAATAATGTCACAAAGGGTGACCACCCACGCTGATATTAGGGGCAATGTCATCATCCGCCATGGATACTACGAATAATGTCACTAAGGGTGTACACCCCCCGTGATATTAGGAATAATTTCATCTTCTTTTTTGGATATTACGAATAATGGTAGCACTGAAAATGCACACCTTGTGTGACATTAGAAGGAATATAATCTCTTTCCTTGGATATTATGAACAATAGTATCACCGAGGGTGTACATTCCATGGGATATTACAAGTAACATCATCTACTCCCTTGGATATTACGAACAATAGCATCACAGAGGGTGTACCCATACAATATTAGGAGTAACATTATCTCCTCCCTTGCATATTGCAAATAATAGCATCACAGAGGGTGTACACCCCATGTGATATTAGAAGTAACATGATTTCCTCCTATGGATGTTACAAATAATAGCATCACAAAGGGTGTACGTACCATGTGATATTAGGAATAACATTATATCTTTCCTTGTATATTACAAATAATAGTATCACAGAGAATGTACACCCTGTTCAATATTAGGAGCAACATCATTTTTTCTAAATATTTTTCTAAATATTTTCTAAATATATGAATATTTTCTAAATATTATGAGTAATAGTAACAATATTCTTTTTACTTTTCTAAATATTATGAATAATAGTATCACAAAGGGTGTACACCCTCTGCGATATTAGCAGTAGCATCATCTCCTTTCTGAGATATTACAAATAATAGTATCACGAAGGGTGTACACCCTGTGCTATATTAGGAGTAACATCATCTCCTCCCTTAAATATTATGAATAATAGTATTACAGAGGGTGTACACTCCATGTGATATTAGAAATAACATAATCTCTTCCCTTAAATATTACGAATAATAGTATCACAGAGGGTGTACACCCTGTGCGATATTAGAAGTAACATCATCACCTCCCTTGGATATTATGAAGAATAGTATCACCGAGAGTGTAAACCCCTTGTGATATTAGAGGTAATATCATCTCCTCCGTTGCATATTACAAATAGTATCACAGAGGGTGTACACTCCCTGTGTTATTAGGAGTAATTCCTCTCCTCCATTGGATGTTATGAATATTATCACAGAGGGTGTACACCCACTATGATATAAGGAGTGTATCATCTCCTCTTTTGGATATTACAAAGAGTATCACAGAAAGTGCACACCCCCTGCAATATTGGGAGCAATATCATTTCCTCCCTTGGATATTATGAATAATATTACAGAGGCTGTACATACAAAGTGTGTATGATATTAGCAGTAATATCATCTCCCTTGGATATTATGAATAATATCACAAAAAGTGTACACCCACTACTGTATTAGGAGTAATATCTCCTTCCTTGGATATTATGAATAATATCACAAAGGGTGTACAGCCACTGAGACATTAGGAGTAATATCATCTCCTCCCTTGGATATTACAAATATAATCACAGGGGGTGTACACACAGGGTGTGTAGGATATTAGGAGTAATATCACCTCCTTCCTTGCATATTACAAATAATATCACAGAGGGTGTACATCCACTGTGATATTAGAAGTAATATCATCTCCTTTTTTGGATATTATGAATAATGTCACAGAGGGTGTACACCCCCTGCGATGTCAGGAGTGATGTCATCTCCTTCCTTGGACATCATTACAAATAATATCATAGAGGTTTTACACTCACTGCAGTATTAGGAGTAATGTCATCTCCTCCCTTGGACTTTATTACGAATAATATCACAGAGGGTGTGCTCCCATTGCGATATTAGGAGTAATGTCATCTCCTCCCTTGGACATTACTACCAATAATATCGCAGAGGGTGTACGCCCATTGCAATATTAGGGGTAATGTTCTCTCCTCTCTTGGACTTTATTACGAATAATATCACAGAGGGTGTATGCCTATTGCGATATTAGGAGTAAGGTCATCTCCTCCCTTGGACATTTTTACAAATAATATCACAGAGGGTGTACTTCCACTGTGATATTAGGAGTAATGTCATCTCCTCCCTTAGACATCATTACTAATAATATCAGAGAGGGTTTAAGCCTACTGTGATATTAAGAGAAATGTCATCTACTTTTTGAACATCATTGCGAATAATATCATGGAGGGTGTACGCCCACTGCGATATTATAAGCCTACTGAGATATTGGGAGTAATGTAATCTCCTGCCTTGGACATGATTATGAATTATATCACGAAGGGTATATGCACACTGAGGCATTAGGAGTAATGTCTTCTCCTCCTTTGGACATCATTACGAATAATATCGCAAGGGTTGTACATTCACTGCAATGTTAGAAGTAATGTCATCTCCTTTCTTGAAAATCATTACGAAAAATATCACTGAGGATGTATGCTCACTGTGATATTAGAAGAAATATCATCTTTTTTGTTGGACATCATTGCGAATTATATCACGGAGGGTCTACACCCACTGTGATAGTAGTAATAATATCATCTTTCCCCTTGGATATTACGAATTATATCACAGAGGGTGTACACACAGGGTGTTTATGATATTAGTAGTAATATCATTTCCCCCGTTGGATATTATGAATAATATCACAGAGGATGTACACCCCTTGCGATATTAGGAGTAACATCATCTCCCTCCTTAATTGTTATGAATAATATCACAGAGGGTGTACACCCCTGAGATATTAGAAGTAATATAATCACCTGCCTTGGATATTATGAAGAATATCAAGAGGGTGTACACAGGGTGTTTACATTATTATAAGTAATACCATCTCCCCCTGAGATATTGCAAATAATATCACAGAGGGTGTACACCACCTGCGATATTATTAGGAGTAGTGTCATGTCCCTTCTGGGACATTACAAAGAATCTCACAGAGGGGGTACACATCCGGCGATATTATTAGGAGTAATATCGTCTCCTCCCCGCTGGGATATTATGAAGAATCTCGCAGAGGGGGTACACCCCTGTGATATTATTATGAGCAATGTCATCTCTCCCCTGGGATACTGCGAAGAATCTCACAGAGGGAATACTCCCCTGTGATATTGTTAAGAGTAATATTATCTCCCCCGTTGGAAATTACAAAGAAACTCATAAAGGGGGTAAACCCCCTGCAACATTATTAGGAATAATATCATTTCCTCCCACCTGGGATATTACAAAGAATCTCACAGAGGGGGTACACTCCCTGAGATATTGCTAGGAGTAATATCATTTCCTCCCTGGGATATTACAAAGAATATCACAGAAGGTGTACACCCCCTGAGATATTAGAAGTAATATCATCTCCCCCTGGGATGTTACAAAGAATATCACAGAGGTGTACACCTCTAGCGATATTAGGAGTACATTATCTCCCCTATGATAAATATCACACAGAGTGTACACTTTATGCGATATAAGGAGTAACATAATTTCTTCCCTGGGATATTATGAAGAATATCACAGAGGGTGTATATCCCCTGCGATATTAGGAGTAACATCATCTCCCCCCTTGGATATTATGAAGAATATCACACAGGGAGTACATTTCCTGCGATATTAGGAGTAACATAACCTCCCCCCTTGAATATGATGAAAAATGTCACAGAGGGTGTACACCCCTGTAAAATTCGGAGTAACATCATCTCTCCCCTTGGATATTTCGAAGAATATCACAGAAGGTGTACACTCCCTGCGATATTAGGAGTAACATCATTTCCCTCTGCCCCAGATATTACGAAGAATATCACAGAGGGTGTAAATTCCCTGCGATATTAGAAGTATCATCATCTCCAATTTTGGATATTATGAAGAATAACACAGAGGGTGTACACCCCGTGCGATATTAAGAGTAACATCATCTCCCCCTTTGGATATTTTGAAGAATATCACAGAGGGGGTGTCCATTTCCTGCGATATTAGAAGTAGCTTCATCCCCCACCTTGGATATTACAAAGAATATCACAGAGGGTGTACACACAAGGTGTTTACAATATTATAAGTAATATCTGCGAAGTAATGTCATCTTCCCCCTTGGTTATTACGAATAATATCACGGAGCATGTACACACCCTGCGAAGTAATATTCTCTCCCCCATTGAATATTACGAATAATCTCACAAAAGGTGTACACCCTCTGTGAATATATTACTTATATAAGTATATATTATATTATAAGTAATATATATTACTTACATATGTTATATTGTAAACACCCTGTGTATAAGTAATATATTATTATAATCCAATATAAGTAATTGGATTTTAAGAATAATATCACAGTGGGTGTACATTCCCTGCGATGTTATTAGGAGTAATATCATCTCCCTTCTGGGATATTACGAAGAATCTCACAGAGAAGGTACACCCCCAGCAATATTATAAGAAGGAATGTCATCTCCCCATCGGGATACTACGAAGAATCTCGCAGAGAGGGTACAGCCCCTGCTGTATTATTAGGAGTAGTGTCACCTTCTCCCTGGGATATTACAAAGAATCTCACAGAGGGGTACCCCTCTGTGATATTATTAGTAGTTATATCATCTTTCTCCTGGGATATTACGAAGAATATCACAGAGGGTGTACACTCCCTGAGATATTAGAAGTAATATAATCTCCCCACTGGGATGTTACAAAGAATATCACAGAGAGTGTACACTGCCAGCGATATTAGAAGTAATGTCATCTCCCCACTGGGATATTAGCAAGAATATTACAGAGGGTGTACACTCCCTGCGATATTAGGAGCAACATGATCTCTTCCTGGGATGTTAGGAAGAATATCACAGAGGTGGTACAGCACTTGCGATATTATTACTAGTAATATCATCTCCTCCCCCCTGGGATATTACGAAAAATCTCGCAGAGGGATACACCCCCTGCGATATTATTAGGAGTAATGTCATCTCCCCCGTGGGATATTACGAAGAATATCGCAGAGGGAGTACATCTCCCGCAATATTATTATTAGTAACATCATTTTTCTCCTGGGATATTATGAAGAATCTCGCAGAGGGTGTACACCCCCTGAGATATTAGAAGTAAAATTATCTCCCCGCTGGGAAGTTACAAAGAATATCACAGAGGGTGTACACCCCCAGTGATATTAGAAGTAATATCATCTCCCCCCTGGGATATTACCAAGAATATTACAGAGGGTGTACACCCCCTGTGATATTAGGAGTAACATCATCTCTTCCTGGGATATTAGGAAGAATATCACAGAGGGTGCACACACTCTATGATATTAGGAGTAACATTCTCTCCCCCCTTGGATATTACAAAGAATATCACAGAAGGTGTACACCCCCTGCAATATTAAAAGTAACATCAGGCCGGGCGCGGTGGCTGAAGCCTGTAATCCCAGCACTTTGGGAGGCCGAGACGGGCGGATCACGAGGTCAGGAGATCGAGACCATCCTGGCTAACATGGTGAAACCCCGTCTCTACTAAAAAAATACAAAAAAAAACTAGCCGGGCGAGGTGGTGGGCACCTGTAGTCCCAGCTACTCGGGAGGCTGAGGCAGGAGAATGGCGTAAACCCGGGAGGCGGAGCTTGCAGTGAGCTGAGATCCGGCCACTGCACTCCAGCCCGGGGGGACAGAGCGAGACTCCGTCTCAAAAAAAAAAAAAAAAGAAAAAAAAAAAGTAACATCATTGCCCCCTGGGATATTGCGAAAAGTATCACGGAGAGTGTACATCTTATGCAATATAAGGAGTAACATCATTTCTTCCCTGGGATATTGCAAAGAATATCACAGAGGGTGTACACCACCTGCGATATTAGGAGTAACATCGTCTACCCTCTTGGATATTTATGAAAAATATCACAGGGAATGTACACTTCCTGCGAAATTAATCATTTTTCCCCTTGAATATTACCAAGAATATCACAGAGGGTGTACACTTTCTGCTATATTAGTAGTAACATCATCTTCTCCCTTGGATATTACAAAGAATGTCACAGAGGGTGTACACTCCCTGCGATATTAGGAGTAACATGATCTCGCCGCTTGGATCATACGAAGAATTTCACAGAGGGTGTACACCCCTGCTATAGTAGGATTAACATCATCTCCCGCCTTGGATATTAGGAAGAATATCACAGAAGTTTTAACCCCCTGCGATATTAGGAGTAACATTATCTCCACTTTTGGATATCACGAAGAATATCACAGAGGGTGTACACCCCCTGCGTTATTAAGAGTAACATCATCTCCCTTCTTGGATATTTTGAAGAATATCACAGAGGGTGTACACACAGGGTGTTTACAAATGTTATAAGTAATATCATCTCCCCACTGGGATATTAAGAATAATATCATCTTCCTTCTGGGATATTATGAAGAATCTCACAGTGAAGGTAAACCCCCCTGGGATATTATAAGGAGTAATGTCATCTCCCCCCATGATATTATGAAAAATCTCACAGTGGGGGTACACGCCCTACCATATTATTAAGAGTAATATCATCCCCTCCCTCTGGGATATTACAAATAATCTCGAAGAGGGGGTACGCCCCGCGATATTTTTAGGAGTAATATAATCTCCTCCCCATTGGGATATTACGAAGAATCTCGTAGAGGGGGTACACCCCTTGCGATATTATTACAAGTAATGTCATCTCTTCCCCCCAGGGATATTATGAAGAATCTCACAGAGGCGCTGCACACCTGCGATATTATTAGGATTAATATTATCTCCTCCCCGCTTTGATACTATGTAGAATCTCACAGAGGGTTTACATCCCTAGCGATATTAGAAGTAATATCATCTCCCCTCGAGATATTACAAAGAATATCACAGAGGGTGTACACCCACTGCAATATTAGGAGTAACATTATCTCTCCTGGGATATTAAAAAGAATATCCCAGAGGGTGCACACACCCTGCGATGTTAAGTGTAAAATTATCTCCCCGCTGGGATATTACAAAGAATATCACAGAAGGGTACACCCCCTGCGATATTAGGAGTAACATCATCTCCCCCCTAGGATATTAGGAAAAATATCACAGAGAGGGGTACACTTTGTGCGATTTTAGGAGTAACACCATTTCTTTCCTGTGATATTACGAAGAATATCACAGAGGGTGTACACGCCCTGCGATATTAGAAGTAACATTATCTACCCCCTTGGATATTACAAAAAGTATCACAGAGGGTGTACACCGCCTGGGAAATTAAGAGTCACATCACATACCCCCTTTGATATTATGAAGAATATCACAGCGGGTGTACAGTTCCTGTGATATTAGGAGTAACATCATCTTCCCTCTTGGATACTGCGAAGAATTTCACAAAGGGTGCACATGCCTTGCGATATTAGGAGTAACATAATCTCCCCACTTGGATATTGCAAATAATTTCACAGAAGGTGTACACCTTCTGTGATACTAGGAATAACATCATCTCTTCCCTTGGATATTTCAAAGAATCTCACAGGGGGTGTACCCCCTGTGATATTCGGTGTAACATCATCTCCCACCTTGGATATTATGAAGAATATTACAGAAGGTGTGCACGCTGGGTGTTTACGATATTAGAATTAACAACATCTCTCCCCTTGGATGTTACGAAGAATATCACAGAGTGTGTGCACACAGTGTGTTTACGATATTAGGAGTAATACCATCTACCGCCTTGGATATTATGAAGAATATAAAAGGGGTGTACACACAGGGTATTTACGATATTAGGAGTGATATAATCTCTCCCCTTGGATATTAAGAATAACATCATGGAAGGTGTACACTCACTGCGACATTAGGAGTAATATCTTCCCTCCCTTTTTCTATTACGTATAATATCACTGAGGGTGTTCACCCACTGCTACATTAGGAGTAATATCGTCTTTTCCCTTGGATATTGCAAATAATATTATGGAAGGCATACACCCACTGCGATATTAGGAGTAACATCATCTCACCCCTTGGATTTTATGAATAATATCACAGAGGGTGTACAGCCTTTGCAAAATAATATCATTTTCAACCTTGGATATTGCGAATAATATCACAGAGGGTGTATACCCCCTGTGATATTAGGAGTAATATTATCTCCCCCTGGATATTACAAAATATATCACAGAGGGTGTACACCCCCTGCAAAGTAATATCATCTCCCATGTTGGATATTATGAATAATATCATAGAGGGTGTACACCCCCTGCGATATTAGGAGTAATATCATTTTCTTCCTTAGATATTAGGAATAATAACACAGAGGGTGTACACCCCCTGCGAAGTAATACCTCCCCACTTGGATATTACAAATAATATCACAGAAGTCGTACACCTTCTGCGATATTAGGAGTAATAAAAACTTTCTCCTTGGATGTTACAAATAATATCACAGAGAGAGTAAATATGCTGCAAAGTAATATCATCTCCCCACTTGGATAATACAAATAATATGACAGAGGGTGTAAACATTCTAAAAAGTAATATCATCTCTTCCCGTGGATATTACAAATAATATCACAGAGGGTGTACACCCCCTGCAACATTAGGAGTGATATCATCTCCCCCTTTGGATATTACGAATAATATTGCAAAGGGTATATACCTTCTGCAAAGTAATGTCATCTTCCCCCTTGGTTATTACGAATAATACCACGGAGCTGGTACACACCCTGCGAAGTAATATTCTCTCCCTCCTTGAATATTACGAATAATCTCACAAAAGTTGTACACCTTCTGCGAAGTAACGTTGTGTCTCCTCTTGGATATTACACGTAATATCACGGAAGGTGTACACCCCTTGCAAAGTAATATAATGTTTCTCCTTAAATATTATGAACAATACCTCAAAGGGTGTACACCTCCTACGATATCAGAAGCAATATCGCATCCCGTTTTGCATATTACGAATAATACCAGGGAGGGTAACCACGCCCTGCAATATTATAAGTAATATCATGCCCCCCTTGGATATTTCAAATAACACCACGGAGGGTGTACACCTTCTGCAACATTAGGAGTAATATCATGTCCCCCCTTAGATATTACGAATAATACCATGAAGGATGCACACTCCCTGCGCTATTGGAAGTAATATCATGTCCCCCCTTGAATATTACAAATAATGTCATGGAGAATGTGCACACCATGTGAAGTAATATTACCTCTCCCCTTAGATATTACAAATAATATCATGGAGAGTGGACACCCTCCACAAAGGAATATTATGTTTCCTCTTGGATATTACAAATAATACCACGAAGGGTGTACAACCCCTGCGATATCAGGTGTAATATCATGTTCCCCCTTGGATATTATGAATAATACCACAGAGAATGTACCCCCTGCAATATTAGGAGTAATATAACCTTGGATATTACGAATAATATCACGGAGAGTGTAAACCCCCTGCGAGATCGGAAGTAATATCATGTCCCCCCACTGGATATTAGAAATAATACCAAAAAGCGTGTACACCCCTTGCGATATAAGGAATAATATTATCTCTCCCCTTGGTTATTATGAATAACAATACAGAGGGTGTACGATATTCACCCTGCGATATTCAGAGTAATAGTATATTTCCTTTTTGTTACTATGAATAAAATTACAGAGGGTGTACACCGCCTGTAATATTAAAGGTAATATCATCCTCTCCACCCCCGGATATTACAAACAATAACACAGGGTGGTGTATATTCCCTGCAATATTGGGTGTAATATCATCTTCTATTTTCCTGTATATTATGAACTATAACACAGGGGGTGTACACAATCTGTGATATTGAAGGTAATATCATTGTCTCCCCCCTCCCTGAATATTATGAACAATATCACAGAGGATTGCACACCTCCTGCGATATTGAGGGTAATATCATCCTCTCTTTTCCAAAATATCATGAGCAACATCACAGGGGATTGTATGCCCCATGGGATATTGGAGGTAATATAATCCTCTACCCCCCTGGATATTGCAAACAATATCACAGGGGATTGTACATCCCCTTCGATATTGGGGGTAATATCATCCTCTCCCCCCCGAATATTACAAACTGTATCCCAGGGGGGTGTACACCCCCTGCAATATTGAGGATAATATCATCCTCTCTACCCCTGGATATTATGAACAATATAAAAGAAGAGTGTACACCCCGTGCGATATAGTGGGTAATGTCATCCTTTCCTCCACTAAATATTGCAAACAATATGACAGGGGCCTGTACACCCCTGTGGCATTGTGGGTAATATAATCCTCTCCACCCTGTATATTAGGAACAATATCACAGGGGGTGTACACTCTTTGCCATATTGGGGGTAATATCATCCTCTCTCCCCCAGATATTATGAACAATATCACAACGGGCTGTACACTTCCTGCCATATTGGGAGTAATATTATCCTCTCCCTCCCCAGATATTATGAAAAATATCCCAGAGGGTGTGTACAGTGCCTGCGATATTGGGGGTAATATCATCCTCTTTTTTTGGATATTATGAACGATATTGCAGTGTACACCCCCTGTGATATTGGGGGTAATATCATCCTCTCCCTTTCTGGATTTTACAAACAACATCACAGGAAGGTGAACATCCACGGTGATATTGGGGGTAACATTATACTCCCCCCAGATATTATGAGCATTATCACAGGAAGTGTATGCTTTCTGCGATATTGGGGGTAATATCATCCCTTTCCCCCCTGGATATTACAAATAATATCACAGGGTGTGTGCACCTCCTGCGATATTGGGGGTAATATCATCCTCTCCCCCCTCGGAAATTATGAACAATATCACACGGGATGTATACCTCTTGTGATATTAAGAGTAATATCATCCTCTCCCCACTTGGATATTACAAAATAATGTAACAGAGGGTGTACACACAGGATGTTTACAATACTGGAAGTAATATCACCTCCCCCCTTGGATATTATGAAAAATATCACAGAGGGAGTACACCCTTTCCTATATTGGGAGTAATATCATCTCCTACTTTAGATATCATAAACAGTATCATAGAGGGGGTACACTTCCTGTGATATTCGAAGTAACTTTATCTCCCCCCTTAAATATTATGAACAATATCACAGAGTGAGTGCACCCCCTGCAATATTGAGAGTAACATAGTCTCCCCCCTGAATATTACAAACGATATCACAGAGGGGGTACCTCCCTGCCATATTGGGAGTAACATCATCTTCCCCCTTAGATATTATGAAAAATATAACAGAGGGGCTACCCCCACCCCTGCAATATGGAGAGTAACATCATCAGCTGCATTGGATCTTACCAATAATATCCAATTATTGTAGTACACCCTCACTGTTATATTGGGGGAAACACCATCTCCCCCCTTGAATTTTATGAACAATATTACAGAGGGGGTATACTGCCTGCGATATTGGGAGTAACATCATCTCCTTATTTGGATATTATGAACATTTTCACAGAGTGGGTACACCCTCTGTGATACTGGGCATAACCTCATCTCCCTCCTTAGATATTACAAACAATACAACAGAGGGTGTACACCCCTCTGCGATATTGGTAGTAACATCATATCTTCTTTTGAATATTATGAACAATATCACAGAGGATTCTAACCCCTGCAATATTGGGGGTAATATCATTTCCCGCTTGGATATTATTAACAATATTAGAGAGGATACACCCTTTACGATATTGGGAGTAACAAAATTTCCTCCCTTGGATATTACGAACAATAACACAGAGAGGGTACACCTTCGCTATATTGGGAACAACATCATGTCTTCTTTTGGATTTTACTAACAATATCACAGAGGGTGTACACCCCCTGTGATATTGGTAGTAACACCATCTCCCCCTTGGATATTATGAACAAAATCATAGATAGGGTACACCCCCTTTGATATTGGGTGTAACATCATCTCCCTTCTTGAATATTATGAACAATATGACAGAGGAAGTCCATCCCCTGAAATGTTGAGAGAAACATCATCTTCCCCCCTGCATATTATGAACAATATCACAGAAGGGGTCCACCTTGTGCAATATTGGGTGAACGTCATTTCCCCCCTTGGATATTACGAACCATATCACAGAATGTGTACACTTCCTTAGATATTGGGAGTAACGTCATCTCCTCTATTGGATATTACGAACCATATCACAGAAGGGATACACAACCTGCGATATTTGGAGTAATGTTATTCTCCTTCTTGGATATTATTAACCATATCACAGAGGGTGTACACCTTCTGCAATACTGGGAGTAACATCATCTCCCTCCTTGCATATTACGAACTGTATCACAGAGGGAGCACACCCTCTGCGATATTGGGAGTAACCTCATCTCCTTTCTTGGATATTACGAACTGTATCACAGAGGGGGTGCACCACCTACAATACTGGGAGTAACGTCTTCTCCCCCCTTTTATATTATGAAACATACCACAGAGGGGGTACACCCACTGCGATATTGGAAGTACCGTCATCTCCCCTCTTGTATGTTATGAACCATATAACAGAGGGGTACATCCTCCCAACACCTCCTGCGAATATTGTAGTGGATGTACAGCCACTGTGATACTTTGAGTAATGTCATCCTCTACACACTGGCTATTAGGAAAAACACAAGTGGTGTACACCGTCGTAATATCCGGGGACATGGACACTCCCCGCGAGGTGGGGAGTAATATCACACCCTTCTCCCCACCTGAATATTACGATCCACGGTGGTCCCACAGCGTGTTTATGATACTTTGAGTAATAGCATCTCCCCCTCTCGCAATTGGGAACTATTTCCAGACGGGTGTACACCCTCTGCGGCATTCGGAAAAATACATCCTCTCCCCACCCTTCATGTTAAGAACAATATCACAGGATTGTTCATACTCTCTGTCATATTGTGTGTCATATCCTCTCCCATGTTGAAATTTGGAACAATATCACTGCCTGCGGTTGCACCTTCTGTGTTATGAAAAGTGATATCATCCTCTACTCTCCTGGATGATGGGAACAATATCACTGGGGGTTGCACACTTTCTGCAATATTGGGAGTAGTATCATCCCCTCTGCCTTTGAATATTAAGGACAATCTCACAGGTGGGTGTACATGCCCTGCCATGTTGGGAATACTATTATCCTCTTCCCCCCTACATATTAGGAAAAATAACACAGAGTGGATGTACACCCCCTGTAATACGGGGAGCAATATCCTCTTCTCCCCTTCCGGGTATTAGGAACAATATCACAGGAGGGTTTCCACTTTCTTCGATATCTGGAGTTATGTCCTCCTCTCCTCCTTTGAAGGTTAACAACAGTATTGCAGGGGAGATGTACATTGAGAGTAATATCAACCTCTCCCCAACCCCTCTTGATATTAGGAACAATATTCCAGCGTGAGTGTACACCTCCTACTATATGGTGAGCAATATCATTCTCTCCCTTCGTGGATATTAGGAACAATATCACAGGCTGGGTGTACACAGCCTGCAATGTTGAAAGTAATATCATCCTCTACCCCTCCTGATATTAGGAACAATATGACGGAAGGGTTGTACACTATGTGCCATATTGAGAGTAATATCATTTTCTCCTTCCCTGAATATGATGAGTAATATTCCCGGGTGGATGTACACTCGCTGTTATATTGGGAGTACTGTCACATTCTACCCCTGGGATATTAGGAGCAATATCACAGGGTGGCTGTACACCCATGGCAAGATTGGGAGTAATATCATGCTCTCCCTCCCTGGATATTAGGAACAATGTCACAGGTGAGTGCACACCCCCTGCAGTATAAGGAGTAATATTATCTTCTTTCCCTTTAGCTATTAAGAACAATATCCCATGGTGGGTGGACAACCCCTGCACTTTTGGGAGTAATATCATTCTCTCTTATTCTGGATAGCAGGAATAATATCACAGGTGGGGTGTGCACTTCCCTATGATATTGGGAGTAATTTCATCCTCTCCCAATGTGGATATTAGGAACAATATCTCAGGGGGCGTGTACACTTCTTCAATATTGGTAGTAATATCATCCTCTCCCCTCTGGATATAAGGATCAACATAACAGGCGGGGTGGGCACCCCTCGCGATATGGGGAGCAACATCACCCCTCTCTCTCTCCCTGCCTATAATGATCCACAGTGGACACACCGCGTGTTTACGATATTGTAATATCATCTCTCCGTCTAGAAATTAACAAACAATATCAAAGACGGGTGTACACCCTCTGCGATATAGGGAGTAATATCATCCTGTCCCCCCTCCAGATATTAGTTACAATATCAAAAGAGTGTTTATAACCTCTGCGAAACTGGGAGTAATAACATCTTCTCCCACGTTGAAATTAGGAACAGTATCACTGGAGGCGTGTACACCCCCTGCGATATTGAAAGTAATATCCTCTTGTCTCCTGGATCATGGGAACAATATCACGGGGGGGAGTGTACACTTTCTGCGATATTGGGAGGAATGTGATACTCTTACCCCCCACATATTAGAAAATATTACTATATATATTAAATATCACATTATATATTTTATATATTTCATATATATCTAAATTTATTTTATATATTTCATATATATCTAAATTTATTTTATATATTTCATATATATCTAAATATATTTTTAATGTATTTACCTATATATAAAATATCACATCATGTATTAAGGACAATATCACAGGGGGCATATACACTCCCTGCGATATTGGGAATATTATCCTCTCCCTCCCTGCATATTAAAAAAATAAAAATCATAGAGTGGCTATACACCTCATGCGGTATGGGGAGTAATATCATCTTCTCCCCTTCTGGATATTAGGAACAATATCACACGGGGGTGTATGCTTTCTACGATACTGGGAATAATATCAACCTCTCGGTCTTTGAATATTAAGAACAGTATCACAGAGTGGATGTACACCCCCTGCGATATGGGTAGTAATATCAGCTTCTCTCCTCCATGGACATTAGGAACAATACGCCAGGGTGGGTGTACATCTCCTGCTATGTGGGGAGTAATATCATCCTCTCCCTTCCTGGATATTAGGAACAATATCACAGGGTGGGTGTTACACATCCTGCGATACTTGAACTTTTATCATCCTCTCCCCCTCCGGATACTAGGAACAATATCACAGAAGAGGTGTACACTCCCTGCGATATTGGGAGTAATATCATTCTCTTCTTTTGTGACTATTAGGAGCAATATCACCGGGTGGCTGTACACCCCCTGCTCTATTGGGAGTAATGTCATGCTCTGACCCATGGATATTAGAATCATATCACAGGGTGGGTGTACACCTACTGAGATATTGAAACTAACATCATGTTCTCCCTCCCTATCAGGAACAATATCACAGTTGGGTGTAGACCTCGTGTGGTATTAGAAGTGATAATAGTGATAATATTATTAATCATTAAATATGAATATGAATTATTAATAGTAACTAATCCAGACTTCTAACATAATGGTATTAATTATTAATTAATAATAATATTTGTTATTAATTGGCATTAATTGCTAATATTTTACTTAGTATTGCTATTTTTGACATTATTAATATTAATCACTATTATTAATACCAATAATTCACGTTAATATAATTGTGATCACTTTGATTACTGATATTAATGATTAATATTAATTAGTATTTTATTTATATTAACAATTGACATTAGTTTTAATTATTAACATTAATAAATATGATTGTTCCTGATATCGGGGGGCAGGCGATGATATAACTCCCAATATCACAGGTGGCATACACCACTTGTGTTGTTCCTAATAGTCAGCGGGTAGAGGATAATATTACTCAAAGTATCGCAGTGAGTATTCATCCCTTCTGTGGTATTGTTCCTAATATCCACGGGGGAAGAGGATGATATTACTCCCAATATTGCAGGGATGTAGACCCCTCCTCTGATATTGTCTCTAATATCCAATGGTGGAGAGGATGATATTTCTCCCAAATTCGCAGGAGGTGTACTTCATGCCTGTGATATTGTTCCTAATATCCGGGGATGAGAGGATGATATTAGTCTTAGTATCACAGGAGGCGTACACTCCTTAGTGATATTGTTCCTAATATATCCAGGGACGGAGAGGATGATATTACTCCCACTATACCGTGGCGGGTACATCACTTCTGTGACATTGCTCCTAAGAGCCAGCGGTGGAGAGGAAGATATTACTCCCGATATCGCTGAGGTATACACGCCCTCCCACCCCCGTTATATTGTTCTGAAGATTCAGAGTGGGAGAGAATGATATTACCTCCAATATCTCAGGGGGTGTACATCTTCCTGTGATATTGTTTCTTATATTCAGGGGGAAAAGATGGCATTACTCCTAATATCGCAGGGGTTGTACACACCTCCTGTGATATTTTTCCTAATATCCAGAAGGGGAGAGCATACACTTCCCCTGTGATATTGTTCTTAATATCCATGATGGGAGAGGATGATATTACTCCCAATATCGCACAAGTGGTAAAACCCTTTCGATATTTTTCCTACAATCTGGGGGGAGAGGATGACATTACTCCCAACATGGAAGAAGGTCTATACCCCCCCATGACATTGTTCCCAATATCTACGTTGGTAGACTGTGATATTATGCCCAATATTGCAGGGGATGTACACCCACCTTGGGATATTGTTCCTAATATCGAGAGGGGGAGAGGATGATATTACTCTCAATATCGCAGGGGCTATACACCCACCCAGTGATATTGTTCTTAATGTCCGGAAGGGAAGGGATGTTATTACTCCAGATATCGAAGATTTTTTCTCTCCCTCTGGGATATTGTTCCTAATATCCAAATGTAAAGAAGATGATATTACTCCCAATATCACAGGGGGTTATACACCCCCCTTGTGATACTGTTCTTAATATTTGGCAGGGGGAGACAAGGATATTACTGTCCGTATCACAGGGGTGGACAACACCACTATGAGATTGATTTTGATAGTCAGTGGGTGAGAGGAGGATATAAATTTCAGTATCACAGGGGACACACCCCCTGTGATATTGTTCCTAATATCCAGGAGAAGAGAAATGATATGACTCACAATATGGCAGAGGGTGTACACCCCCTCCATAATATCTTTCCTAACATCCAGGGGGATTAGAATGATATTACTCCCAATATCACAGGGGGTGTACATGACCCTTTTGATATTGTTTCTAATATCCAGGGAGGGAGAGGATATTACTCCCAATATCGTAGGGGATGTACACTGCCCCCAACATTATTTCTCATATTTAGTTGGGGAGAGGATGATAATACTCTCTGTATCTCAGGGTGTACACCCCTCTTGGGATATTGTTTTGTAACATCAAGTGGGGGAGAGAATGATATTACTAACAATATCACAGGGGGTGTACAAATCCCCTGTTATTTTGTTTTGAATATCAGGTTGGGAGATGATGATATTACCGCCAATATAACAGGAGTTGTACACCCCACCTGTGATATTATTCCTAATATCCAGAAGAAGAGGAAATGATATTACTCCGAATACCACAGGAGGTGTACACCCACCGTGGGATATTGTTCCTAATATCCAGGGGGGAGACGATGGTGTTACTGGCCATATCGCGGGGAGTGTACACCACCTCTGTGATACTGTTTTTAATATCCAGTGGGAAGAGGATGACATTACTCCCAGTATCGCAGTGCGTGCACACCAACTCTGTGGTATTGTTCTTAAAATCCAGCGAGGGAGAGGATAATATTACTGTCAACATCGCAAGGGGTGGACATCCTTTCTTTGATATTGTTCCTAATATCCAGGGGAGAGAGCCTGATATTAATCCCAATATCGCTGTACACACCCCTTTTTGTTATTGTTCCTAATATCTGGGATGGGGGGAGTCCATATTACTGGCAATATCACAGAATATCACAGGGTGTGTACACCACCCCTGGTATATTGTTTCTTATTTCCAGCAATGAAGAAATTGATATTACTCCCAAAATGGAATGGGCTATACTCCTCCCAAGAGATATTGTTCCTAATATCTAGGGGGGAAAGGATGATATTACTCCCAATGTTGCAGTAGGTGTATAATCCGCCTGTGATATTGTTCCTAATATCTACGGGGAGTGAGGATGACATTACTCCCATTATTGCAGATGGTGTACACCGCCCTTGTGATATTGTTATCAATATCCATGGGGGCAGAAAATAATATTACTCCCAAACCACCCCCATGATATTATTTCTCATATCCAGGTGAGGGGAGCATTACATTACTCTCAATATCGCAAGTGATGTACACACCTTCTTTGATATTTTTCCTACTATTTATGGGGAGAGAGGATGATATTACTCCCAGTATCATGGGGGGTGCCTCACTATATCACAGTTGGGTGTACACCCCCTGCAGTACAAAGAATAATACTACGTTCTCTTCCTTTAGCTCTTGAGAACAATATCACATGGCGAGTGGGACAACCCCTGCACTATTGGGAGTAATATCCTTCTCTCTTATTCTAGATAGTAGGAAAAATATCACAGGCAGGATGGACAACCCCTGTGATATTGAGAGTAATATTATCCTCTCCCAATGTGGATATTAGGAACCATATCACAGGGGGCGTGTACACTTCTTCGATATTGGTAGCGATATCATGGTCTCCTCCCTGGGTATAAGAAACAATGTGACAGGTGGGGTGGACACCCTCTGCGACTTGGGGAGTAATATCCCTCCCTGGGTATTAGGATCCATGGTGGACACCCAGCGTGTTTACGATTTTGTGAATAATATTATCTCCCCCTCTAGACATTATGAACAGTATCAAAGATGGGTGTACACACTCTGCAATATAGGGAGGAATATCATTCTCTCCCCGCCTGGATATTAGGAACAATATCAAAGAAGTGTTTATAACCCCTGCGATATTGGGAGTAACATCCTCTCCCAGGTGGAAATTAGGAACAGTATCATTGGGGTCATGTACACCCCCTGCGATATTGAAAGGAATATCATCCTCTTCCCTCCTGGATCATGGGAACAACATCACTGGGGGGTGTACACTTTCTGTGATATTGGGAGTAACATCATCTTCTGTGCCTTGGAATATTAAGGACAATATCATGGGGGGGGGCGTGTACATCTTCTGCAATATTGGGAATAATATTATCCTCTCTCCCCCTGCATATTAGCAAAGACATCACAGAGCGGGTGTTTACCTCCTGCGATATGGGGATTAATACCATCCTCTCCCCTTCCAGATATCAGGAAGAGTATCACATGTGGGTGTACAGTGTCTACCATACTGGGAGTAATATCAACCTCTCGGCCTTGGAATATTAAGAATAACATCACAGGGTGGATGTACACCCCATGCCATAATGGGAGTAATATCAGCGTCTCCCCTCCATGGATATTAGGAACAATATCCCAGGCTGGGTGTACACCCTGGGGAGTAATATGGGGAGTAATATCATCCTCTCCCTTCCAGGATAATAATAACAATATCACAGGGCGGGTGAACACAGCCTGTGATACTGGAATTATTATCATCCTCTCCCCTTCTGGATACTAGGAACAATGTCACAGAAAAGCTCTACCCTCCCTGCGATATTGGGAGTAATATCAAACGCTTCTTCCGTGAATATTAGAAGCAATATCACCGGGTGGCTGTCCATTCATTGCTATGTTGGGAGTTACGTCATACTCTACCCCCCTGGATATTAGGATCAGTGTTACAGGGTGAGTGTACACCTTTTGCGATATTAAAACTAAAATCATGCTCTCCGCCCCTGGGTATTAGGAAAAACATCACAGGTAGGTGTACACTCCCTTTGGAATTTGGAGCAATAATATGATTAATTATTAAACACCAAGGATCGATTTTAATAATTATCATTGATACTATTAATTAATAGGATATCATTATTAATTATGGATAATTATTTTAAATATATGATTATGCACACAAAAATTAATTATTAATATTAATGTCATTTAACAATATTATTAGTTCTTAATATTAATTATTATTTTAATACCAACATCACTTAGTATTGATTTAAGTAACATTAATTGCTGATATCATTTTATTATTAATAGTGATAATGCTATTAATTATTAATACTAATCATTAACATTTTAAATCAGTGTTAACTTTTACTATATTGTGATTATTAATATCGATGATTACTATTAATTTTTATTATATTTATTAATATTAATTATTAATAGACTTGTTATTGATATCCGTGGGGGAGAGGATATTACTCCCAATATTGCAGAAAGTGTACTCCCCTCTATGATGTTATTCCTAATAGCCAGGGGTAGAGGATGACATTATTGAAACTATTGCAGTGGGTGTACATCCCTTCGGTCATCTTGTTCCTTATATCCTGGGAGGGAGATGATGATACTAGTGGCAATATCGCAGGGGGTGTACACACCCACTGTGATATTGTTCCGAATATCCAGAGGGGGAGAAAATGATATGACTTCCAATATCACAGGGGGTGTACATCCTCCTGTGGTATTGTTTCTTATATTCGGGGGGAGAGGATGATATTGCTTCCAATATCACAGGGGTTGTACACACCTCCTGCGATATTGTTCCTAATATCCCAAAGGGGAGAGCTTAGTATTACTCTCAATATCGCAGGGGGTGTACACCTCCTTTGTAATATTGTTCTTAATATCCATGATGGGAGAGGATGATATGACTCCCAATATCGCAAGAAGTGTACAGCCGCCTATGATACAGTTCTTAACATCTAGGTGGGGAGAGGATGATATTACTGTCCATATTGCATGAGTTGTAAAACCCCTTCGATATTTTGCCTACAATCCTGAGGGGAGAGGATGCTATTACTCCCAATATCGAAGAAGGTGTACACCCCCCCCCCCCGTGACACTATGCCCAATATCCACATTGGGAGACGGTGACATTATGCCCAATATTGCAGGGGATGTACACCCACTCTGGGATGTTGTTCCTTATATCGAGAGGGGGCGAAGATGCTATTACTTCCAATAACGCAGCAGCTATGGCTGTACACCCCTCCTGTGATATTGTTCTTAATATCCTAGGGAAGAGAGAATGATACTACACCCAATATCGCAGGGGGTGTACACCCACCCAGTGAAATTGTTCTTAATGTACTCCACCTCCCACCACCAGGGATATCGTTCCTAATATCCAGGGGAAGAGAGGATGACATTATGCCCAATATCGCAGGGGAGTGTACAAACCCCTGGTGATGATGTTTCCTAGTATCCAAAGGTAGAGATGATGATATTACTGGCCTTATCGCAGGGGTTGTACACCCTTCTGTGATATTGCTTTTGACATTCAGTGGGGGAGAGGATAACATTAATCCCAATATCGCAGAAGGTGTACAGACCCCTGTGATGTAGTTCCTACTGTACAGGGAAAAGAGAAGAATATTGCTCTCAATAACGCAGGAGGTGTAACCACCCTGCCCCCCGTCTATTGTTCCTAATATGCAGTGGGGTGGAGGCTGATAGTACTCCCAATATCCCAGAAGGTGCACACACACCTGTGATATAGTTCCTAATATCCAGCGGGAAAGAGGCTGATTTTACTTTTGATATCGCAGTGGGTGTACACCGCCCCCAACCCTGGGGTATCGTTTCTAATATACAGGCGGGAAAAAGATGACATGGCTGACAATATCGAAGGGGGTGGACACCTTTTCTGTGATATGGTTCCTGATATCCTGATGTCAGACAAAAAGCAAATCCAGGGGGTGAGTGGATGATATTACTCCTAATAAAGTAGAAACCATACAACCACCCTGGGATTTTTGTCCTTAATAACCACAGGGGAGAGGTGATATTAATACCAATATTGCAAGGGGTGTACACCCCTCCTGTGATATTGTTTCTGATATCCAGGAAAGGAGAAGATGGTATTACTACCAATATTGAAGGGACGGACAGCCCCCATGGGAAATTGTTCTAAAGATACAGGTTGAAAGATTATGACATTCCATCCAATATAACAAGGGGTGTACACCCCGCCTGTGATATGAATCGTAAAACCTAGAAGAAGAGAATGACATTGCTTCCAAAAATACACGGGGCGTACACCCACCCTGTGATATTGTTCCTGTCATCTAAAGGAAGAGATGATGATACTACTTCCACTACCGGAGAAGGTACACACCCCCCTGTGATATTGTTCCTCATAACTTGTGGGGTAGAGCATGATAGTACTTCCAATATGATAGTGGCTTGACACCCAGTCTGTGATATTGCTCCTAATTTCCAGTAGGTAAAGCATGATGTTCCTGCCAAGAGAGTAGTGGGTGTACAGCCACCCTGTGATATTTCTCCGAATATTCAGGGAAACACGGACGACGTTACTCCAAATCCCCCAAAAAAGTGTACACTCATTGTGTGATATGGTTCCTAATATCTGGAGGTGCAGAGGATGGTATTCGTTCTCCTATCGCAGGCTGTGTACACACAACCTGTGAAATTGTTCCTAATATCCTGAACAGAAGAGACTGCTAATGGACACACATTGCAGGGGTGAGTCATTGGCTGTTATGATCCACATCTGAAGGGGGTGAGGCACCCCCCATGATATGGAGAGTAATAGCAACCCCTCTCCCCACCTGGCTATTACGATCCACATTGCAGCACAGTTCAGGACACCAGCCCTGCCCCAACCTTGACCCAGACAGTGGGTGTCATGAGACCACCTCAGGGTGGGTGGCAGCTCAGCTCTAAGGTATCCCTGCTGCCAAAGACCAACTGTTCCTGCTAGTTTGAATCTGGCCACAGGGTCTCTGTTAGTGAGACAGATGACCATGAGGCAGACACCCTAAAATCTAGCACGACAGGGCTCAACGCCCCCATGAGAGGCACCATAGCACCCAGACTTTGCAGATATACTAGCAAAGACCACAGCAGGCCCTGAGTGAGGAACAATCTGACCAAGATCCTGGGGTCCTGCCACACAGCCCTTAAACCAGGGACTGGAAACTGTTTCCCTAAAGAGCCAGGAGTCAGTATTTTCAGCTTTGCCAATTGATCTTTGCCTCAAGGATGCAACTCTGCCATGGCTGCACGACAGCAGCCTTCCGCAGATGGCCTGTGAAGAGATGGGCATGACTGCACCCCCATAAAACTTTACTTATGGACATGGAAACTTCTCAATTCATGAAGTGTTTTTTTTTTATTTGTTCAACCACTTGGAAATGTAAAATCCGTTCTTGGAAATGTAAAATCCATTCTTGATTCACGGACCACAAGAGCAGGCAGGGACAGGCTGCCCCTTGCTGACCTCTGGAATGAGCTTAGAGAAGAAAATGACGGGCTGGGCCAGTGCAGCCTCCTCACAGCAGATTCGCTGCAGGAGGGTCCTTCTTAGCAACCACTTCTCATCCTTCATCTTGGCTTTAAGTGCAGTTCAGGTGGAGAAAGAGAGAACAGAACTGGCCTCAGCTACAAGAAGGAAGGAGATGCAGGGTCAAGCAGCCGTGTGGATCGATCACACTCAACATTCACACCAAGCGGAGCACAGACAGGACCAGCCCGGGGGGGCCGAAGCGGAGGCTCTCTGGGGTGGGGGACCTCTGGGTGGACAAGATTCTCTACCTAAAACTCAAATAGAAGTTCTACACAGCAGTAGTTACAGAAAACACACACTAAGAAAAAGGCCAAAATAAAAATAGGACCCCAAGTTTGGCCAACCAGGTCTCACAAGCCAGTAGGTAAGAAAGCCCAGGAGGGCCCACCAGAGGAGCTGGGGGTGGGTTCCTGCCTGCAGGGAGCCTGGGACACCCCATTCCCACAGATGAGGACCCAAGCTTTGGGGAGGAAGCTGTCAGAGTCACCCAGTGAGCTGATCAGAGCCGGAGCCACAGAGCGGGTGAGGAGCCCTGGCTAATTTTTGTATTTTTTGTAGAGACGGGATTTCACCATGTTGGCCAGGCTGGTCTTCAACTCCTGACCTCATGATCCACCTGCCTCATTCTTCCTACTATGCCTCACTGGTTTGTTTGTTTGTTTTTGTTTGTTTTGTTTTTTTGTTTTGTCGCACTCCGTCACCCAGGCTGGAGGGAGTGCAGTGGCGAGATTTCGGCTCACTTCAAGCTCCACCTCCTGCGTTCATGCCATTCTCCTGCCTCAGCCTCCCGAGTAGCTGGGACTACAGGCACCTGCTACCACGCCCAGTTAATGTTTTGTATTTTTAGTAGAGACAGGGTTTCACCGTGCTAGCCAGGATGGTCTCGATCTCCTGACCTCCTGCGACAGAGCGAGGTCACCTGGGCGACAGAGCAAGACTCCGTCTCAAAAAAAAAAAAGAAAAGAAAAAAGAACAATATAAACCAAATTCACTCAAAAGAAATAAAAACAAGATGACAAGTCAATGGCACTGAAAACAGAAAATCAACAGAAGAACTCAATAGAACAATCGCTGTTTCTTCATAAAGATCAACAAAATTGGTAACTATCAAGCCAGGCTAACAAAGAAAAAAAGAAATCACACAAATTACTATAAGGTGAGTACAAAAGTAATGTCAGTTTTTGCATTCTTGGAATTTGCTGTTTGATACTGGAATACTCTCTTAAATAAATGTGGTTATGGTATACATCATTTCAATGGGAATTTCTTGCCTTTTTTTTTTGTTGTTGTTGCTAATGACTTATTACTTATTTATTTTAGATTACAGAAATGATGTCAGACAAAAAGCAAATTCAAGCGACTTTCTTATTCGAGTTCAAAATGGGTCCTAAAGCAGGGGAGACAACTCACAGCACCAACACATTGGGTCCAGGAACTGCTAATTAACGTACAGCACAGTGGTTTAAGAAGTTTTGCAAAGGAGGCAAGGCGAGAGCCTTGAAGATGAGGAGCGTAGTGGGCAGCCACCGGAAGTTGGTAACAACCAGTTGAGAGCAACCACTGAATTCGATCCTCTTACGGCTACACAGGAAGTTGGCGAAGAACTGAATGTTGACCATTCTACGGTCATCCAGCATTTGAAGCCTATTGGAAAGTTGAAAAAGCTTGATAAGTGGGTGCCGCATGAGCTGACCAAATATTTTAAAAATCATTCTTTTGAAGTGTCATCTTCTCTTATTCTATGAAACAACAATGAACCATTTCTTGATCAGATTGTGACATGCCATGAAAAGTGGATTTCATACAACAGGCAGCTCAGTAATTGGACTGAGAAGAAGCTCCAAACCACTTCCCAAAGTGAAACTTGCACCAAAAAAAGGTCATGGTCACTGTTTGGTGGTCAGCTGCCGGTCTTCTGATCCACTACAGTTTTTGAATCCTGGTGAAATCATTACATCTGAGAACTATGCCAAGCTAATCGATGAGATGCATGGAAAACTGCACCACCTGGAGCCGGCACTGGTCAACAGGAAGGGCCCAGTTCTCCACAATGTCTGACGACATGTCATACAACCAGGGCTTCAAAAGTTGAATAGACTGGTCTATGAAGTTTTGCCTCATCTGCCATATTCATCTGACCTCTCGCCAACCAACTACCCCTTCTTTAAGCATCTTGAAAACTTTTTGCAGGGAAAACACTTACACAACGAGCAGGATGCAGAAAATGCTTTCCAAGAGTTCATCGAACCCTGGAAGCATGGAATAAACAAGTTTATTTCTCATTGGCAAAAATGTGTTCATTGTAATGGTTTCTTTTATATATATATATATATATAGACAAAGTCTCACTCTGTCGCCCAGGCCAGAGTGCAAAGGTGCAATCTCAGCTCACTGCAACTTCTGCCTCCTGGGTTCAAGAGATTCTCCTGCCTCAGCCTCTTGAGTATCTGGGATTACAGGCACATGCCACCATGCCCAGCTGACTTTTGTATTTTTAGTAGAGACTGGATTTCACCACGTTGGTCAGGCTGGTCTCAAACTCCTGACCTCCTGATCCGCCCGCCTCAGCCTCCCAAAGTGCTGGGATTACAGGCATGAGCCACTGCGCCCAGCCCATTGTAATGGGTTCTAGTTTGATTAATAAAGATGTGTTGCAGCCTAGTTATAAAAATTTAAAATTCATGGTCCAAAACCACAATTACTTTTGCACCAACCTAATAATATAAGAATTAAAAGAGGCCTTTATATCAGAAAGCCCATGGATGAGAAAATAATAAAGAATATTACAATCTCCATAACCCACAAACTTGGTAACTTAGACAAACTGGATGAATTAAAAGACACAATCTATTAATACTAAAACACAGGAGAAATAGGTAATCTAAATATATTTATATCTATTAATAAAATGGAATTGGTACCTAATAACCTTACAGAAAACTTCTATATTCCAAAAATCTGACATTCTCTCATGTTACTCTAACTGGTGGGATTCGGGGATTTCCATTTTGATAAGAACATACGTGAGTCGCACACACTTAAGTTTAGTGCTCATTGGTCAGGAAACGTATGTCCACTATAGGATACTGCAGAGTGATGCGTTATGGAGAATTTAGGCAAGATAATATGATTTTCAGAGTTAAAGGAGGACAACCTGTTTTATGTACAATAAGTCCTCATAATATCATAGGGGATATCATATTTAAACTTTGGGGTATCCCCAGGTATAATTCTTATTTGAGCCACATGTGAATTTCAGACACGAAGGCTTCCCAACTTTGGTGGCTTTCAACAAATGTTGAAGTTAATTCACAGCCTATTTTGTGGAGCCATAAAATTCAATGAGCACTCATTTAACCTTTAATTTTAAATATTATTTTTGTAAACTTTGCATTTCCAATTAGGCGAAATTTTAAACCTGTTTCAGTTCTTATCCACTTTTTTCTTTTTTTTCCTGAGATAGAGTCTTGCCCTGTCACCCAGGCTGGAGTGCAGTGGCATGGTCTCGAATCACTGCAACCTCTGCCTCCCAGGTTCAAGCGATTCTCCTGCCTCAGCCTCCCAAGTAGCTGGGATTACAGGTGCCCGCCACCACACCCTGCTAATTTCCGTATTTTTAGTAGAGATGTGATTTCCCCATGTTGGTCAGGCTGTCTTGAACCCCTGACCTGGTGATCTGCCCACCTCGGCCTCCCAAAGTGCTTGGATTACAGGCCTGAGCCACCGCACCTGGCCTCTCCACTCTTTTTAGGCAGAGGGGAGTAAGGGTTGCTTTAAGTTAGGAGGGAATCCCATGTACCCAACCCATTTGGGTAAATTTCTTCCTTCAGAGTTCTTCAAATCAGCATCACCGTTGTTAAAGGCCTCCCACATGGTAATAATTGTGCTACGGGGTTTTACAAACATGAAGTTTATGTTTGGCTGAATTAACCTCCTTGCTGCGGCACAAGGGGGCCACAGGTGTTTTCACCAATTATGAAGCGGGTTCACTGTGCAATGGCTACCAACTTTTCTGAGTACGATGAGACCAAACACATTCATACATCAGTTATTAATTACATATAGGAGGATGGTGTAAGCTCCCACAGGTCCAAACAGGGATTAACTTGGGAGCAGAGAGTGGTATAGCATTTAAAAAAGTGAGGATATTCTTTTTTTGAGACAGAATCTCACTCTGTCACCCTTGCTGGAGTGCAGTGATGTGATCTCGGCTCACTGCAAGCTCCGTCTCCCGGGTTCACGCCATTCTTCTGCCTCAGCTTCCCTAGAAGCTGGGACTACAGGCACCCACCACCATGCCCAGCTAATTTTTTGTATTTTTAGTAGAGACAGGGTTTCATCGTGTTAGCCAGGATGGTCTTGATCTCCTGGCCTCGTGATCTGCCCGCCTCGGCCTCCCTAAGTGCTGGGATTACAGGTGTGAGCCACCACGCCCGGCCGAGGATGTTCCTTTGCTCCTACAGGAGTATGTGATTGGTTTGTCTGTTGGCTGGTAGGGAACTGAATCATGTGACACTGACTGGTAAGACTGTAATATTGTAAAATACAATATATAAACTATCATACCATAATGGTGTAATACTATCTACTACAATACCAAAGACTTCGATGAAAAGCCCAACGCTATCATACGTGACTGAGAGACTGAATGCTTCCTCCCTCAGATTGGTTACAACATATTGCCCTATCACAGTTCTCTCTCTTTCATTCAAAGTGAATGATCCAAATAACAGACAGAAATAATGAAGAATAAAGTAAAACAAATGCAAAGAACTCATGAGATGATACTCTATGGTAAACTTTATGTACTTAGGAATTAACAGCAACTCATTATTAGCAAAAAATAAACATCTTTACATCAAGAGTCATTTTTCCTTTAATAAAGGTGCAATGTGTATAATGAATAAGGGATAATCAAAATTTGCCAAATGAGGCTAGTAAGACAATCCCAACAAGTTACAATCATTATTCACTGGTCCATTAATCACAGGACAATACATACAATTGAAACTTACCTGACCAGGTGCAGTGGCTCATGTCTGTAATCCCAGCACGTTGGGAGGCCGAGGTGGGCAAATAATGAGATCAGGAGTTCAAGACCAGCCTAGCCAACATGGCAAAACCCTATCTCTACTAAAAATACAAACATTTAGTTGGACGTAGTGGCGGGCACCTGTAGTCCCAACTACTCGGGAGGCTGAGGCAGGAGAATCACTTAAACGCAGGAGGCAGAGGTTGCGGTGAGCTGAGATCACACCACTGCACTCCAGCCTGGGCAACAGAGTGAGACTCCATACCAAAAAAAAAATAATGAAATAAAAAAATTAAACTTACCTGCATATTAAAAAAAATCAAAATTCAACCATGAATCCAGCACATTATCAGATGAATAGACAAAAATTCTACCAACAAACTTAAGAAAATATCATCATCTATGAAATTCAAGTACTACTGCTTAAAGAGCATTTACAGAACTCTCATCTCAAGGTTTCCCTGCAAAACAAGGTGAAATGCATATTCAAGACTCTTTAAGAATGAGCCACTGATACAAACAATATACTTGTAACTTGTGTAACATTTCATACATTTTTTTCAAGCACTGCACGATAATTAATTTGCATCAGGCTTTCCAAATTAGAAAAGCTTCACTTATAGAACTTCTTTCCAGTGGGAGCTTTCACATGACTTTTCAAGTAAATGTTAAAACTGAAAATATTCCTGCAGTTTCTAAACTATTAGAGTTTTAATCCTGTGTACGTTCTTGTATTTACAAGGTCCAGCCAGCTACAGTGTGCATTTTCATATGTCCTTGAGTGGGTATGACAGAAATGAAACATTCCCACATTCTGGACATTCATAGGTTTTTCTCAGGAATGAGCTGATGTCTTCAAAAGGAACTAACACAACCAAAGGCCTTACCACAATTTAAATTTAAAAGGCTTTTCTCCACTCTGAGTCCTCCCAAATCTTCAAAAACAGGAAAATCTGAAGGCTTGACCACATTTCCTACATTCTTAAGGTTTCTCTGCAGTGTGAGCTCTTTCATGTTTATGAGGGAACGGGAAAGAGTAAATGTTTTACCCCATTTCTTACATTCAAGGGGCTTTATTTATTTATTTATTTTTTGAGATGGAGTCTCACTCTGTTGCCAGGCTGGAGTGCAGTGGCACAATCTCGGCTCACTGCAACCTCCGCCTCCTGGGTTCAAGTGATTCTCCTGCCTCGGCCTCCTGAGTAGCTGGGATTACAAGCATATGCTACCACATCCAGCTAATTTTTGTATTTTTAGTAGAGACAAGGTTTCACCAAGTTGGCCAGGATGGTCTCGATCTCCTGACCTCGTGATCCGCATGCACAGGGCTTCCCCTCAACCTCCGTGGCTTTTTATGCCCTTGAAAAAGAACTAAGACAACTGAAATGTGCCACCATGCCCAGCTACTTATTTTCTTTCTTTTTTTTTTGAGACAGTCTTGCTCTGTCGCCCAGGCTGGAGTGCAGTGGTGCGATCTCGGCTCACTGCAAGCTCCGCCTCCTGGGTTCACGCCATTCTCCTGCCTCAGCCTCCCGAGTAGCTGGCGTGAGCCACCACACCTGGCATTATTTTATTTTTTGTAGAGACAGGGTTTCACCATGTTGCCCAGGTTGTTTCACATTGTTTTAATCCAGGCTGGTTACGAACTCCTGGGCTCCCAAAGTGCTGGGATTAGAGGCTGAGTCACCACACCCAGCCTCTATATCATGACTTCTTTCATGGCGAGTAAGGTGACCGGAACGAGTGTAGGCTTTTCCGCATCTCTTACATTCATAGGGTTTTTCTCCAGTATGAATTCTTTCATGGAGGTGAAGGGAACTGAGACGACTGAAGGCTTGGTCACATTGTTTACATTCATAGGCTTTCTCTCCAGTATGAGTATTTCTATGGTTACAAAAGGAACTCAAATGACTAAAGGCTTTGCCACATTGTTTCCATTCTTAGGGTCTCTCTCCAGTATGAATGCTTCCATGGTCATGAAGGGAAGTGGAACAGCTGAAGGCTTTATCACATTTGGTATATTTATAGGGTCTTTCTCCAATGTGAGTCCTTTCACACGTCTTAAAATAACAAGAAAATCTGAATGTTTTCCCACATTCCTTACATTCCTAGGGTTTCCCTCCAGTGTGAGTTCGTTCATGTATTAGACAAGAACGGGAAACAGTGAACGCTTTACCACATTGTTTACATTTATAGGGTTTCTCTCCTGTGTGAGTTCTCTGATGTCTTTCAAATGAATTGAGAAAATAAAATGCTTTCCCACATATCGTACATTTATAACTCGATTTCCACTGTGCATTATCATGTGTCTTCTAGCACAGGAACAGAAATGAAGAATTTCCCACACTGTTCACATTTATAGTGCTTCTCTCCATATGATTTGTATCCTGAGTGAGCTAGGATGTGCCTGTTAAGGAGGGAATGACGTACAAAGACTTTTCCACAAATACTGCATTCACGTTGTTTTAATCCAGTAGAAATGTTCTCATTCAGATCAAGATTTGGAATTTGGCTGACAACTTGTCCATACTAACTATCTTCTTTGCTTTCACACAGTCTCTGTACCACATGATTTCTGTAAAAAAATGACAAGCACGTTATTATTGGTTGGTTTAATAACTTTCTACTTATTAATAGGTCTTGGACTTACATTGCCACCAATACCAGGGAAAATGCATTTTTTTTTTTTTGGCCATGACTGAATTATTTGAAAGTAAATGGGTTACTACTGAAAACACAGCTACCACCTACATGGCTATGACCAAAATAGGAACATTCATATACACAATTTTGTAGTACTATTTTCAAGTAAACTGTTTTCCAAACACTGACTGCTACACTGAAGTACGTTACATTTTGGGTGGAAGTTTTCTAAAAAAATAATAAATTTCAAGTGACTCTTATTTGTTTTGATTGCTTGTTTTTAAGTTCATGACATGCTAAGATTCCTTCAGAGGACTTTATTTCCTCTTCTCAGTGCAAATTGTCTTATATCTTTCCCAGGTTTTTCAAAGTGATCTTCAATATTCTGGTCTTTCCATTTGTTTCCTAAAATGCAGACCCACAAAATTATCACAAATTATTACAAACTATAAAAACATTACTAGATTTCATGTTCATTGTACACAGTGCCCATGCCTGATTTCTTCACCAAATCATTCCCTTGCCACATTCCAAATCACAAACAGCACTGATGATAGGGAAATGCTTCTGTAATTAAGTGAAATGTGTTGTCATTCTCACCTACAGAAGCCAGGTTCCTGCAGGTTTCCTGCATCACTTCTCTGTAGAGATTCTTCTGAGAAGAATCTAGCAAAGCCCATTCCTCCTGGGTAAAGTTCACAGCCACATCCTCAAACGCCACAGAGTCCTAGAACATTCCACATATGTGGATAGAAGGATGGGTGAGACTGACAGCACTGGGAATCTGTACTCAATTCATAAGCTGTTTACGTGATTCTAAAATTTCCAAGCATTTATTCTATGACTTGATTGTCACAACACTTACTCTGTTCACACATACTCCCTCCCACACAGCAGTACTAATGCTAGAATTGAACTATTCAAAAAGGCAACAGCAAAATAGAAACACCCATCTCATTAGAGAATCCAGGGAGTAAGATGTGCTGCTAGGAGTTACCTTTAAACTCCACTTTGTACATCTCTAGCATCTATCATAATAAAGTCCTACCTGATGTGCATAAGTGAATTATTATTATCAGTCCTGAGACTACCTATTCTTAAAAATGCCTACTTGCAAAGTTCAATCTTTGTTTGTATTAGTAACTTACATTTTGAAAGGGATTCCACCAACCCAAGTAATAAGAATGACTCACTGCACCTAAATGGCTTATGCAATATATTTGCCAAAACTTTTTCTGCTGAAGGTCTATTATTTTGTGTCACTGCAGTGGTGCTTACGGAACCAGACACCAAAACACAGTCTGAACACTAATTGTTCAATGAGTTTCCCTGGTAGACAATATTTTACATGTGCTGTCACTTGTTAACTGGGGAGCTGAACCCATTCCATGTGATTACATCAAGAGAGAATAGGCTTATTAAATTTAATTGAGTAGCAAATAAAACCAATAATTGATACTTAACAATACTAATAAAACAATTTTTAAAATTTCTATTGCACAATGTCAAGGCAGAAAGGAATAAGAGGAAATATTACACATGTATTTTAAAATGACATTAATGTCACCACTTCCAGATGCTATTCCTATGAAATCACATAAATTCCCAAATCAGGTTTTTTTTAGGCAAGAAAAACTACTTTTTCATACATAGTAAAAATGACAAATGTCTAATGATTTTTAGTCATCTAAAAAAAGAGTGATGGCTTGTCTAACACATTTCTAAGATTTTCAAACGAAAATATTCAGGACAGCACAGTATTAGCAGACAGATGAGCAAGCAGACCAAGGGGAAAAAAAGTCTTAATGACCGCGCATTTATATGAAAAGTTGATGAATGATAGAGTAGGCACTGTAGAATAGAAAATCACATGCACTTCAAAATATGAGGCAAACCAGGCTGGCATCTACTTGGGAAAATGCATTGCATTCTTCTCTATTCCGTGAATAATAATCAACTTATTATATATTCAAATATGAAAGATAAAACCAGAACACTTTCAGAAGTCACAGGAAGTTTTTTTTTTTTTTATATGAAGTATTAGGCAGAATTTTTTTTATGTAAGAAAAAAGTGATAAAGGAACAGACAAACTCAAACATGTTAAAATTTAGGAATAAAAAGAAAATAGAGTGGGCCGGGCATGGTGGCTCAGGCCTGTAATCCCAGCACCTTGGGAGGCTGAGGTGGGCGATCACCTGAGGTCAGGAGGTTGAGACCAGCCTGGCCAACATGGCAAAACCCCGCCTTTTTGCTGTTTGTGTGTTTGTTTTTTGAGACAGAGTCTTGCATTGTCACTTGGGCTGGGGTGCAGTGGCAAGATCTTGGCTCACTGCAACCTCCACCTCCCGGGTTCAAGCAATTCTCTTGCCTCAGCCTCCCGAGTAGCTGGGATTACAGGTGCCTGCCACCAGGCTCAGCTAATTTTTTTGTATTTGTGGTAGAGACAGTTTTTCACCATGTTGGTCAGGCTGCTCTGGAACTCCTGAACTCGTGATCTGCCCACATTGGCCTCCCAAAGTGCTGGGATTACAGGCATGGGCCACCGTGCCAGGCGTAAAAACCCGTGTTTACTAAAAATACAAAAATTAGCTGGGTGTGGTGGTGGGTGCCTATAATCCCAGTTACTCGGGAGGCTGACACAGGAGAATCACTTGAACCCGGGAGGCGGAGGTTGCAGTAAGCAGAGATGGTGCCACTGCACTTCAGCTGGGCTACAGAGCAAGACAGCGTCTCCAAAAAAAAAAAAAAAAAAACAACAGAAAAAAACCTGTCAGATATCCAGATAAGAGGATACAGACTGTGTCCACTGTCATAAATTCTTCACCATGCTACAAGAGGGGAACTGACATTTTGGTGAATCTTTGTAAATCATCAATTTATCTATCACACTTTTATTTCACCAGTAGCATTGACAAAGCTAAGTCCTGCAATTCCATTTGAAATTACCCTTAAAAAGAACAGACCTTTAAAACTTACTACACTCACTCTGGGTAAGAAATAAATACGAATTTTTAGCAAATAAAATACATCATTTTACCTTGCCTCTTTGGAAATAGTATTTTTATCTTTCAAGCTGTACTGACAAAATGTATTTTACAGTCAATGAAAAACTGAAACTCAAATAAGCGGACAAACTTTTTCAAGGTAACAAACTCAGGGAGAAGCAGTGCTGACTCCAACACGGACCTTTCTAAGTGTCATGGCAGGCCATTCTATCCCTCAGGACACCCATCCTGTTCAGTAAAGTACGCAGTGACCACCTAGGAGGCACTGGCACTGCTCTTTGTCCTCCTGTGTGCCTTAAGTGCATTTTAATATTCAGGTTCTTGCACATCCTCTCTGGGGTGGGTCTTCCTTGTCCTTTGGGACAGTTTTTCTCTCTTCACAAGTCTGAGACAATCTAGAGAGCAGAAATCATTTCTGCCTTTTCCTGTCAATATCGGCATCCAATTGGCAGACCATCAATGTGTCTCTGAGGAATAAAAACTCGGGCTGGAGGAACAATTTTAATGACCTAACTTTAATGACATTACATTGTATTGTCCATTAATTTTAATGTCCTAAAATTTTAACGACCCTAAGGGGTCACCATTTTAGATGAAACTATACCACGAGATTCCTCTAAGGCCAAGAGCATCCAGCTGCTCCCCTGAGAGACTCTACCCCCTACCTCAGGCTGCCCTTGGGGATGAGATGACTCCGGGGCTGATACTCACTAGACCCTCCAATAGACATGGCCACTGTGGGTATCCTGTGTCATCCCCAGACAGTTCTAAAATGCCAGGACTAGGAAAAGACAGGAGGGTGGCTGAGGACACAACACCCTGTAAAGTTTTCACGGGGGGACCTCAACCTAAAGACATGTTGGTAATATGTACACTTAGGAAAGATGAAAAGAAGACAGGCACAAATTTTTTTTTACAGTAGAGTATCAGATGATTTATTCTCCGCTTTCCTGTCATGTAAAATGTTTGGAAACAGAAAAATATTTTGGCCAATGTGGTTCACGCCTGTAATCCCAGCGCTTAAGGAGGCCGAGGCGGGCGATCAATTAAGGTCAGGAGTTGGAGACCAACCTGGCCAACATGGCGAAACCCTGTCTCTACTAAAAATACAAAAATTAGCTGGACGTGGTGGTGGGCGCCTATAAGCCCAGCTACTTGGGAGGCTGAGGCAGGAGAATCGCTAGAACCCGGGAGTCAGAGGTTGCAGTGAGCTGAGACTGCACCACTGCACTCCAGCCTGCCGACAGGGAGAGACTCTGTCTCAAAAAAAAAAAAAAAAAGGTTTCCTTCCTCATTACCCTTATCAAAGCCTCTCATTTACGCCCCTCCTGTGGACCAAAAACCACAAACCATGACTGCGGTACCCGGTTTATAAATCGCCGTTTGCTCAAACACACCGTTTAACGTTTTAACAAAGCCTCAGGTTAATTTTAGGGGGAGAAAGGTGGGACTGTAAGCCCCATGAACCACAGCTCCTCCCACGCTGGAACCCCGCACACCGAGTCGGGGCTCTCCCGGATCACCCTCCCGTGGTCACCGCACTACCTGGGTCGGGGAGGCGCGGGGCTCCCGAGAGGGCTCCGGCCGGCGGAAGTGGCGCCCACAGGTACAGACAGGACGCAGGGGTCCCGCTGCCCGCCCCGCCCGGCCCTGCACAAAAGGGGACTGCCGCAGCGACTCGGTCCGCAGGTTCCGCAGCCGATGGCTGGTTCCAGCAGGTTTCAGCCAGCCCTTTTCCCCACTTCGGGAAGCTAGGCACAGTCCACTCACCATTCCTCGGCTTCCGGGTGTCCTGGCGTCAGCTAGTGATGTCCCAATACCGGCAGGTCACAGGTGGCAGAGGCTGCTGCAGAGCCACCTGGGCCTTGCAGAGCCAAGAAGTAGCAGCGGAGACTAACAGGAAGAGACTACTGTGGCGAAGGCGAGACAAAGCGCCCGCCAGCCAGATCCCGGAAGCCGCCCTCTTCTTTCCGGCGGCGCGCCTGATTGAAGGGTCCCCACCCCAGCGCCCCTGATTGTATGGGGCTTCAGGCCCCGCCCCCTCAGGCCCTGAGTGACAAGAGATTGCGATCACGTGAGGCTGGATGAGGGCAGAATGCCCGTTTTGGCCTAGCGGTTTGTAGCGGGTGCGTCCTTCCTGCGCTGAGATCTGACCATGCAAGGAGGACATTCACATTTAACCTTGTATACAAAGTTATAGCTATTTGTGCATTATATAGATATAAAATTGCAAGCAATATAATGACAATTCTGTAACTGCCCAGCGGGTTCACCTTGCCCCCTACCTAGACACAGCCGATTTCTCAAGACGGGGGAAGAGCAATAGAGAAAGAGTAATTCACGCTGAGTCGGCTGTGCCGGAGACCGGAGTTTTTAATTTAATTTAATTTTATTTCTCTGAAACAGAGTCTTGCTCTGTCGCCCAGGCTGGAGTGCAGCCTCAGAGTTTAATGATTATTCAAATCAGTCTCCCTGAGAATTTGGGGATAAGAGTATTTAGAAAGCTTATTTTGCCAAGGTTGGGGATGCTTGTGCATGACACAGCCTCAGGATGTCCTGATGACAGTTGCCCAAGTGGTCAGAGCACAGCTTGGTTTTGTTGGAGATAAATGCTCGGTGCCGCATAGTGAAACCAGCACTCAAGTGAAAGTTTTCTCAGCAACGGAATTTACTTCTGCAGAAGCCTGCTGCTCACATGAATCATAATCGCAAGAGCACACAGAACAAAGGAAAGCAGGGGTTTTTATTCCTAACGCAATCCCTACCTCTGGCATGGGCTGGGGCCAGACCTCAAGCTCTAAACTGACCCGGTTGGCTATTAGTGAATATTTTCCCAAATAAGGAAGGCGGAAGGGGGATGTGGGTTACAACCGTGGGACGTGTGGTTTCGAAGGGAGAAATGGGTGCAGAGCAGGTAACCAAGGGAACAGATGTGAGTTATTGATCAGAACCGACAGGAAGGTTGTTTACAGTAACTAAGGGCAAGGAGGCATGGAGAACAAGAAAGTTGAGTTCCAGAACAAAAAACAAGACCGTTAACATGCCAAACCTTGGAAGAGAAACTAAGTGTATCTGACAGTTTTATACATTTTAGGGAGACAGGAGACATCAATCAACATATGTAAGATGAACACTGGTTTGATCCGGTACAACCTGAAGCAAAAGTGGGTCAACTCGAAGCCAGGATGGGGGGCTTCCAGGTCACAGGTAGGTGAGAGATTGAACTGTTGCATTCTTCTGAGTTTCCGATGAGCCTTTCCAAAGGAAGCAATAAGATATGCATTCTTCTCAGTGAGCAGGGGATGACTTTGAATAGAATGGGAGGCAGGTTTGCCCTAAGCAGTTACCAGATTGACTTTTCCCTTTATCTTAGTGATTTGGGGGGCCCAAAATATTTCCTTTCCAATTTGCCCCTTTTGTTTTAAAAATATTTTGGAGAAAGCATTTTAGAAGAAAATCAGTCTCTGGTGCCAGGTTTTGTCTGATTTCTCATGGAGTAGCTGGGATTACAGGTGCACGACACCACACCTGGCTAAATTTTTTTTTTTTTTTTTTTTTTTTTTTTTTTTTGTAGAAACGGGGGTCTCCCTTGTTTGCCCAGGCTGGTCTCTGGTGCCCAACACAGGGCTCCGGTAATCTCTGCAAATAATCCAGTGAAGGAACACCAGAGCGTGGAAAGTGGAGAACGACCAACAAAGGACCCCCAAGTAGGTTTTCACTTCAAGCTCTAGGGTAAGTAGGGTGCTCGGAGAATTCCAGGGAAACCTGGGGAAAATATGGGTCAGGCTGAAAGTAAGTTCGCTAATTACTTAAGCCTTGTGCAGCAATTACTGCACCACGGAGGGGTAATTGTGAGTACCCAAAATCTCACATCTTTGTTCCATCTGGTAGACAAGTATTCTCCTTGGTTCCCGGAATATGGAACCATGAATGTGAAAGATCCGACAAAGTCGGATCAGACTTAAAACGAGCACAACAAGAGGGCCACGATATTCCCGTCTCTGCTTAGTCTGTGTGATCGGCAATTAAAACAGCACTGGAGCCCTTCCACACTGAGGAGGAGAAGGAAGAGTTTCAGGATGACATAGGCAAGTTGAATAATCAGGAGTCTAATTATCAGCAAAGTGAACCATGACAGTTTAGTTTTAAAAAGGGCGAGAAACGGGAAGGTATGTATGCTAATCTCCAAAAACTTATAAAAGGAACAGTGCCACCTACTGCGCCTTTAGGGGAAGGTCTGGAATGACCACCCCCAGGCCAGCCTTAGGAATTTTTGGAATGGGAGACTGAGATGCGCCTTGCGGCTCCCTTTGTTGCAGTCCCCGCCGGTAACTATGGTGAAGGGAAGCTTCAGGCTTGTCCAAAAGCCAATTACGATGAGGGGATGATCCAGGCTTGCCCACCTGTTAATTATGGTAAAGGAATGCTGCGAGCCTGTCCAAATACAAATTATGGCACAGGGACAATCCAGGCATCCATTCGCCAGGTACAAGAAATGGGGGATTTGAATGCTTGCCCGTTTCTGGTAATTATTTCGCCAGCTGAGGAGCCCAGAGAACTTGCTCAAGCATGCTGGGAGCCATTTCCTTTTAAAATATTAAAAGACTTAAAGCAAGCAATTGGACAAGATGGGCCAAATTCTCCTTATGTTCATTCCTTGTTACAATGTATGACTTATAACAGACGTTGAATACCTATGGATTGGGAGGCATTAGCCCGATCCGCCCTGTCCTCCTCTGAATTTCTCCAATTTAAAACATGGTGGACGAATGAAGCAACAAATCAGGCACGCAGAAATGCTCAAGCCCAACGTCCCATTAATATCACATCTGATCAATTGCTTGGAATCGGACAGGCATGGGGTACTCTAAATCAACAGATGGTAATGGGTGATGAGGCTGTTGATCAGCTCAGAACTACATGCCTAAGAGCCTAGGAAAAGATTCACGACCCTGCTACTGCTTATCCTTCTTTTCACACAGTTCAACAGGGTCCAAGGGAGCCTTTTCCAGATTCTATCGCCCGTTTGCAGGATGCAGCTTAAAAGGCTATTTCCGATTCTCATGCCAAGAAAGTGATCGTTCAGCTGCTTGCTCATGAAAATGCTAATACAGAATGTCAGGCAGCAATTAGACCTATTAAGGGAAAGGCAGATCTAAATGAGGAAAAAACTTTAAGTGAATACATTAAAGCCTACGATGGCATTGGGGGGCACTTATATAGGGCCAGCCTCCTTCTATAAGGCCAGGGGGAGAGAGGGGGATGCTATTACTCTCCATATCGCGGGAGATGCCTCACCCCCCTGCGATGTGGATCCTAACAGTGAGGGGGAGAGAGGGGGTTGCTATTACTCCCCATTATGATGTGGATCACAATAATTACTCCACCCTGCAATGCGTGTCCATTATTAGCAGTCTCTTTTGTTCAGGATATTAGGAACAATTTCACAGGTTGTGTTTACACAGCCTGCGATAGGAGAACGAATACCATCCTCTGCACCTCCTGCTATAAGGAACCATGGTGTACATGGTGTACAATCTTTTTGGGAGATTTGAGCTAATGTCGTCCTGTGTTTCCCTGAATATTCGGAGACATATCACAGGGTGGCTGTACACCCACTACTCTCTTGGCAGGAACATCATACTTTACCTACTGGAAACTAGGAGCAATATCACAGACTGGGTGTCAAACCACTGTCATATTGGAAGTAATATCATGCTCTCCCCCACAAGTTATGAGGAACAATATCACAGGGGAGTGTGTACCTTCACTGGTAGTGAGAGTAGTATCATCATCTCTTCCTTTAGATGACAGGAACAATATCATAGGGTGGGTGTACACCCCATGTATTTTTGGAAGCAATGTCATTCTCTCTTCTTCTAGGTTTTACGATTCATATCACAGGCGGGGTGTACACCCCTTGTTATATTGGATGGAATCTCATCCTCTTTCAACCTGTATCTTTAGAACAATATCCCATGGGGGCTGTGCATCTCTTCCATATTGGTAGTAATGCCATCTGCTCCTTTCCTGGATATCAGAAACAATATCACAGGAGGGGTGTACACCCCTTGCAATATTGGTAGTAATATAACCTCTCCTCTGTGGTTATTAAGGACAAAATCCCAGGGTGGCTTTACGGTTCCTACTTTATTGGGAGTAATCATCCACTCGCCCCCTGAATATCAGGAACCATATCACAGAAGAGGTGTCCACCCCCTTCGATATTGTCAGCTATGTCATATTGTTCCCGCCTGGATATTAGGAACGATACCCCGGGTTGGGGGCGGTGTACACCCACTGTGATATCAAAAGTAAAATCAGCCTCTTTCCCACTGGATATTAGGAACTTTATCACAGGTGTGTGTGCACCTTCTGGGATATTGGGAGTACTATCAGCCTCCACCCCGCTGCATATTAGGAACAATAGACGGGGGGCAGGGTGGTTACACCCCCTGCGTTATTGAGAGCAATATTCTTCTCTTCTCCCTGTACAGTAGGAACTACATCACAGGGGTCTGCACACCTTCTGCGATATTGGGATTAATGTTATCCTCTCCCCCACTGAATGTCAAAAGCAATATCACAGAAGGGTGTACAGCCCCTGCGATATGGCCAGTAATATCATCGTCTCTACCTTTGGATACTAGGAACATCATCACCAGGGGTTTGTACACTCCCCTGCGATATTGGGCATAATGTCATCCTCTCTTCCCCTGGATATTAGGAACGATATCCCTGGTGGTGGGAGGTGGAGTACATTAAGAACAATTTCACTGGGTGGGTGTACACCCCCTGTGATATTGGGTGTAGTATCATCCTCTCTTCCCTAGGATATTAAGAACAGTGTCACAGGAGGGTTGTACAGCCACAGCCCCTGTGTTATTGGGAGGAATAGCATCTTCTCCCCATCTCGATATAAGGAACAATATCTCAGGGTCTGTTTACATCCCCTGTGATATTGGGCGTAATGTCATCGTCTCCAAACGTGGATATTGGGCATAGTGTCATGGGGGGGGGGTGTACACCTTCTTTGATATTGGGAGTAATATCATCCTCTCCCCTCAGGATTGTAGGCAAAATATCGAAGGGGTTTTACAACTCGTGTGATATGGGCAGTAATATCATCCTCTCCCCACCTAGATGTTAGGAACTGTATCATAGGCGGCTGTACACTTGCTATATTGGGAGTCATATCATCCTCTCCCATCATGGATATTAAGAACAATATTACAAAGGAGGTGTACACCCCCTGCGATATTGAGAGTAATATTATGCTCTCCCCTTCAAGATATTAGGAACAATATCGCAGGAGGTGTATACAACCCCTGCGATTTTGGAAGTAATATCATCCTCTCCCCCTGAATATAAGAAACAATATCACAGGAGGATGTACACCCCCTGTGATACTGGGAGTCATATCATTTTCTTCCCCTCTGGATATTAGTAACAATATCACAGTGGGTGTGTACACCCTCTGCGATATTGCCACTAGTATCATCATCTCCCTCCCAGGATATAAGGAACAATATCACAAGGGGGTGTATACCCTCTGTGATATTGGGAGTAATATCTTCCTCTCCCCTGCTGGCTATTAGGAACAATGTCACAGAAGGCGTGTACACCCCCTGCTCTATTGGAAGTGATATTGTCCTCTCCGTCCCTGGATATTAGGAACAATATCACTAGGGAGTGTACACCTCCTGCAATATTGAGACTAATATCATCCTCTCTCCCCCTGGATATTAGAAACCATATCACAGGGGTGGTGGACACCCCCTGCGAAATCGGAAGAAATATCATCCTCGCCACCTTTGGATGTTAGGGACAATATCACGGGGAAGGTCTACACCCCCTGAGATATTGGGAATCATATCATCCTCTCTCACTCAGGATACAAGGAACAAGATGACTGAAGGGATGTACACCCACTGCAATAGTTTCAATAATGTCATTTTCTACCCCCTGGCTATTAGGAATAACATTATGGAGGGGTGCACACTTTCTGAGATATTGGAAGTAATATCCTCTCCACTCCAGATATCAGGAACAAGTCTAATAATTATTAATATTAATAAATATAATAAAAATAGTAATCATTCATATTAGTAATCAGAATAAAGATAATAAAAATTAATACTGGTTAAAAATGCTAATGATTAGTATTAATAATTAATAGTAATATCACTATTAATAAAATAATGATATCAGCAATTAATGTTACTTAAATCAATACTAAGTGATGTTGGTAATAAAATAATAATTAATATTAAGAACTAACAATATTGTTAAATGACATTAATATTAATAATTAATTTTAAGCGTGCATAATCATATTTAAAATAATTATCCATAATTGATAATGGTATCCTATTAATAGTGTCATTGATAATTATTAAAATCGATCCTTGATGTTTAATAATTAATCATATTATTACTCATAATGCCACAGGGGGTGTACACCTACCTGTGATGTTGTTCCTATTATCCAGGGACGGAGAGCACGATTTTAGTTTTAATATCACAGTAGGTGTACACCCACCCTGTGACACTGATGCTAATATCTCGGGGAGTAGAATATGACATGACCCCCAACATAGCAATGAATGGACAGCCACCCGGTGAGATTGCTCCTAATATTCACGGTAGAAGCGTATGATATTACTCCCAATATCGCAGGGAGGGTACAGTTCTTCTGTGATATTGTTCCTAGTATCCAGAGGGGAGAGGATGATAATAATTCCAGTATTGCAGGCTGTGTTCACCCGCCCTGTGATATTGTTATTAATATCCTGGAAGGGAGAGGATGATATTACTCCCCGTAGGGCAGTAGGCGTACACCCAGCCTGGGATATTATTCCTAATATCCATGGAGGGGAGAGCCTGATATTACTCCCAATATGGCAGGGGGTGTACGTCCACCCTGTGATGTTCTTCTTAATATTCCAAGGCCGAGAGGTTGATATTACTCCCAGTATGGCAGACACTGTATACCCCCGTGTGATACTATTCCTGATATCTGGAAGGGGAGAGGATGGTATTAATCCGCATATCGCAGGAGGTGAACACCCACTCTGTGATATCTTTGCTAATATGCAGGGGGAGAGAGGATAATATTATCCCCAATATTGCAGAAGATGTACACGCCCCCCATGATATTGTCCTTAATATTCCAAGGCACAGAAGATGATGTTACTCCCAATATCACAGAAAGTGTACACCCCCCAGTGATGTTGTCCCCATGATCCAGGAGGGAAGAGGATGATATTCCTTTCAATATCGCAGGGGGTGTACATGACCCCAATGATACTGTTCCTAATTTCCACCTGAGAGAGGATGATATTACTCCCAATATCACAGGGGTTATAAACACTCCTTTGATATTATTCCTAATATCCAGGCAGGGAGAGGATGATATTCCTCCCTATATTGCAGAGTGTGTACACCTGTCTTTGATACTGTTCGTAGTAAGTATCTCAACAATTCACAATCATTATTCACTGGTCCATTAATCACAGAACAATATATACAAAGCAATATCACCCCCCTCTCCCCCCATGGATATTACGACCCACCTCACACGGGGGTGGACACCCACAGCGAGGAGAGGAGTAATATCACCCTCCTATCCCACCCTGGATATTACAACTCACCTCGCAGTGGGGTGGACACCCCCTGCGAGGAGTGGAGTAATATCACCCCCCTCTCCCACCCTGGATATTACGACCCACCTGGCAGTGGGGTGGACATCCCCCGCGAGGAGTGGAGTAATATCACCACCCTCTCCCCCGCCTGGATATTGCAATCCCCGGTGGTCCCACAGCGTGTTTACGATACTTTGAGTAATAGCATCTCCCCCTCTCGCAATTGGGAACTATTTCCAGACGGGTGTACACCCTCTGCGACATTCGCACTAATATCATCCTTTCCCCACCCTTCATGTTAAGAACAATATCACAGGATTGTTCATACTCTCCGTCATATTGTATCATCCTCTCCCACGTTGAAATTTGGCACGGTATCACTGCCTGCGTTTACACCTTCTGTGATGTGGAAAGTAATATCATCCTCTACTCTCCTGGATGATGGGAACAATATCACTGGGGGTTGCACACTTTCTGCGATATTGGGAGTAGTATCATCCCCTCTGCCTTTGAATATTAAGGACAATCTCACAGGTGGGTGTACATGCCCTGCCATGTTGGGAATACTATTATCCTCCTCCTCCCTGCATATTAGGAAAAATAACACAGAGTGGATGTACACCCCCTGTAATACGGAGAGTAATATCCTCTTCTCCCCTTCTGGATATTAGGAACAATATCACAGGAGGGTTTACACTTTCTTCGATATCTGGAGTTATGTCCTCCTTTCCTCCTTTGAAGGTTAACAACAGTATTGCAGGGGAGATGTATATCCTCTGCGATATTGAGAGTAATATCAACTTCTCCCCAACTCCCCTTGATATTAGGAACAATATTCCAGCGTGGGTGTACACCTCCTACTATATGGTGAGTAATATCATTCTCTCCCTTCGTGGATATTAGGAACAATATCATAGGCTGGGTGTACACAGCCTGCAATGTTGAAAGTAATATCATCCTCTACCACTCCTGATATTAGGAACAATATGACGGAAGGGTTGTACACTCTGTACCATATTGGGAGTAATATCATTTTCCCCTTCCCTGAATATGATGAGTAATATTCCCGGGTGGATGTACACCCACTGTTATATTGGGAGTACTGTCATACTCTACCCCCTGGATATTAGGAGCAATATCACAGGGTGGGTGTACACCCATGGCAAGATTGGGAGTAATATCATGCTCTCCGTCCCTGGATATTAGGAACAATGTCACAGGTGGGTGCACACCCCCTGCATTATAAGGAGTAATATTATCTTCTTTCCCTTTAGCTATTAAGAACAATATCCCATGATAGGTGGACAACCCCTGCACTTTTGGGAGTAATATCATTCTCTCTTATTCTGGATAGCAGGAATAATATCACAGGTGGGGTGTGCATGCCCCTGTGATATTAGGAGTAATATCATCCTCTCCCAATGTGGACATTAGGAACAATATCTCGGGGGGCATGTACACTTCTTCAATATTGGTAGTAATATCATCCTCTCCCCTCTGGATATAAGAAACAATATGACAGGCAGGGTGGGCACCCCTAGCGATATGGGGAGCAACATCACCCCTCTCTCTCTTCCTGCCTATTATGATCCACAGTGGACACACCACGTGTTTACGATATTGTAATACCATCTCTCCATCTAGAAATTAACAAACAATATCAAAGATGGGTATACACCTTCCACGATATAGATAGTAATATCATCCTGTCCCCCCAACCCGGATATTAGTTACTGGGAGTAATAACATCCTCTCCCACGTTGAAATTAGGAACAGTATCACTGGGGGCGTGTACACCCCCTGCGATATTGAAAGCAATATCCTCTTGCCTCCTGGATCATGGGAACAATATCACGAGGGCATTGTACACTTTCTGTGATATTGGGAGAAATGTGATCCTCTCACCCTCCCTGCATGTTAGAAAATATTACTATATATAATAAATATCACATTATATATTTCATATATCTTAATATATTTTATATATTTCATATATATCTAAATATATTTTTTATATATTTACCTATATATAAAATATCACATCATATATTAAGGACAATATTGCAGGGGGACCATACTCTGAGAACCTGTGGTCTAAGGTGAGTTACAGATCTCTAATATCACCAAGTACAGGGCAGGCCAGCTGGAATAGCAGCTCTAGGGAAGTGACAGGTACAGCAGAAGGAAAGAAAGGAGGGATTTGATTTGTCTGCAACAAAAAGTAAGGCTTGGGAGGTTTGTCATATATGTGATGAGAGTCTTCAATTGTTCTGGCTCTTCCAACTTGCCTCATTATTCACTAATTCAATACAATCAATTTATGGTGTAGAAATGCTAATTTTGGACTACATAGGATTTTGTATTTGAAAACAACAGTTTAAGGGAGCAGGAGGAAATAAGATACAGAAGTGAACAATGCAACAATTTGATATTTTTCCCCAAATGAGGCGTAAATGATTACAGAAGTCCCCTGATTTATAGTGGCAAAAAACTGGCAACCATCACATAGCTAGGGATGGGAACTGTTGGGAAAAACTCAAACTGTGTTTTTTCCTGTGCTCTCATACCACACATCAATAATCATCAACACAGAAGCCTTCTGTGACCCTAAATTATGTGGATATTTCTCCCCTCTAGCAAGCGAGCAATCAATTCTGCAGCGGACACCAGCTGGGTGTCTTTCAATTCAATTCCAATACTATCCACCTGGAGATCATGTCAGATCCCACAGGTGAAGAGCTCAGTCCTCAACATTGCTCCTCCCTCTCAGGTACCAGTTGCAAGTCCAGGCCTCTAGAACTTCTGACCAACTGGATTCAAGTTGGGGTTCTCACAATCCCCTCTTTGGGTTTAATTAATTTGCTAGAGTGGCTCACCAGACTCAGGAAACACTTACTTATGTTTATTGGTTTATTTTAAAAGATTTTCCTTTTTTTTTTTTTTTAAGACAGGATCTTGCACATGTGCCCAGGCTGGAGTGTAGCAGTATGATCATAGCTCACTGTAACCTTAAACTCCTGGGCTCAAGTGATCCTCCTGCCTCAGCCTTCCAAATAGCTAAGACTACAGGCTCATGCCACCATGCCTGGATAATTTCCTTTATGTTTCATAGAGACAGAGTCTTACTATGTTGGTTGGGCTGGTCTTGAACTCTTGGGCTCATATGACCCTCCCACCTTGGCCTCTCAAAGCGTTACTGGGATTATAGGTGGAAGCCACAACACCTGGCCTATTTTAAAAGATACAAATAAGCAGCCAGAGAAGAGGTACATAGGGTGAGGTCTGCAAGGGTCCCAAGCACAGGAGTTTCTGCCCCTGTGGAGTTGGGGTGTTCCATCTTCCTGGCACATGAATAAATTCTTGTTCACCTTCCTGTCAGCCTGCATGTGTTCAGCTCTCTGAACTCTGCCCTTTTGGGTTTTTATGGAGGCTTCGTTACATAGGCATGATTGATTAAACTGTTGGCCACTGGTGATCAACTTGACCTTCAGCCTCTCTCCCCTCCCTGGAAGGTTGGGGAGTGGGGCTGAAAGTCCCAACCCTCTGATCATGCCTTTGTCTTTTTAGTGGCCAGTCCCACCCTGAGTCTATCAGTCAACAATTGCATACCAAAAAAACAAACAAACAAACAAACAAACAAAAAACACTTTGGAGATTCAAAGTATTTTAAAAGTTGTATGCCAGGAAAGGAGAAGGATGCCAAATATATATTTCACAGTATTGCAGGGGCTCTTTGTCTCTCTGAAAAACAGATCCCTTTGACCTTCATCATCCAGAATTACATTTCTTTCCTGGCTCAAAAGTACACACAGCATTAACACCTCATCCTCCTCTCTTATGTCTCCTCCCCTACTCCCCAGCTTCTAGCCTAAACTAGAATCTGCCCAACAACATTGGAGTCTGTATCCCTTTTCATAAGTCCTTGTAACAAACGATGAAATGTCTAGTCTGCATTCAAATTGCCAGACAAGCAGGGCATGAGAAGGCAGAGAAAAAGTGGAGGAGAAAGCTGTAGCTGGAAGCTTCCTCTGTCTCTCCTGTTCTTTGGGACCACACTCTGCTCCAGTAATTTGCAGAACCCCAAAAACATCGGACTCTGCCCTTCTGGCAAGTGTACATCATCACTGTGCCCCCACATCTGGTCAGAGGAGGATTCTTGGCTGTGCGTTGGGACTAATCAGAGTAGCACGAGGTGGAGGAAAGCCAGCACTTATTTTCTCGCTTCCTCATAGCTTCTGTCCCTCTTCCCTCTTGCCACACTTCTAGACATGCAAGCAAATGTTTCTTCCTAGAAAATGGACGACACCGACAAATGAGAGCACAGAGAAGTGTAATTCACAGGATTTTCACAATTGCACAAAACAACATTGTAAGTGTACAAATTGCAATGTTAGAGGAAAAAAGCAACTCAGAATCCCACCATTTTAATGTTTCCCATAAACCACAGACATTTTTCAAGAAACAGGGCTTCCAGTCCTTATATTTGCACACATATTTGTGAACAGAATATTGATCGAAGTTCCTTGCCCTGGCTGCCCATTTGAATCACTAAGAAACATAGATGTCCAGGTGTTGAGGCTAAGGTATATGTACCTCTATTTTGGTTAAATTCTTATTGAAATAAACATATATCATAAATGTGAAGCTAGATAAACTTTCACAAACTGAACAAAGCTGAGTAACTAGCTTCTAGATCCAGAAACAGATTCTCACCAGCAGGTCAAGAGAGCCACTAGGGCCGCTTTCTAGCTACTACAGCCCAGTGAAAGTTGTCAACATCCTAACTTCTAACATCATGGGTTAGTTTTGTTTGTTTTAGAAACAAACAAAAAAAAATTAAAATAATATATACTCCTGTGCTAGCTTCCTTCCCTCAATGTTGTGTGAGATTCACTCATATTTGTTGTAAGTAGTTGTGATTTGTTCATTTTCATTGCTTTATAGTATTTCATTGATTGAATAAACCACAATTGATTTATCCATTTAACTGTTGATGGGCATCTATGTAGTTAACAATTGATAAGTTGGAGTATATTAAATTTAGGGAACAACAAAAAAATTTTTTTTATTATACTTTAAGTTCTAGGGTACATGTGCACAACGTGCAGATTTGTTACATATGTATACTTGTGCCATGTTGGTGTGCTGCACCCAGCAACTCGTCAGCACCCATCAACTCGTCATTTACATCAGGTATAACTCCCAATGCCATCCCTCTCCCCTCCCCCCTCCCCCCTCCCCATAATAGGCCCCGGAGTGTGAGGGAACAACAAAATTTAACAAAAGTCACCATTGAAGAGAGTGATATGTGAAGAAAAATATTCTCAATACACACATAAAAAATAAAAGACTTATACCCTAGTGAGAGGGAATGAATATGTAGACAGGAATCCTATGTATTAACCAGTAAAACACAGCTTAATTTTTAAAATACTTGGCACACCTCAGAGAGAATATGCAAATACTCAATAAATATATGCTCAACTTCATTTATGGCTCAGGAAATAAAAATTAAATTACCCACTGGAGTGGTTAAAATTAAAAAGATGTAAAATACCAAGCAATCGTATTGAATATGGAAAAATGGGGATTCTCATATTCATTGGTGTGAGTGTTAATTTGTACAACCATTTTGGAAAACTCTTTGGTGATATCAATGAAAGCTAATCACATGCATATCCTGATTTAGCAATTCTATTCTCAGATATACACTTCACAGAGATGCATACATATGTGCCCCAAAAGATAGGTACTGTATAAGATGTTCTTAGTACTACATTTGTAATGGCCCCAAACAGCTATCTTTATGTTTAAGAGGCTCTACAGGTGATTCTCAGGACCAATAAGGGCTGGAAACTATGACAATAAATATACTTTTAACAGAATTTTGAGTTAAAATAGCATTTTATGTGCTGACTTAATAGGGAAATTATAAGCCTTTACCTTTCTCCTTTGTAAGAGACAAAGCCTTAATAATAGCTATGGCTAAAATTTATTTATCAATAAAATACTAAGGTTTTTGTTATTTGTTGAAATGCTAAATGTTTTCAAGATCATTTCTCTTTTTTATGTGGTAGAATCTTAAGTATTTGGCTTTGATGATAGGACCTAATATAGGAAGAGATTAAAGTCAGGAAAAAGTAATAACAATTCCTTAGTAATAAATCTGTACAGTAGTACGATATAACTTGGTCCTCAGCTACATCCTGAAATTTTAAAAAAGAGACTGAAAATGATTTCCCTTCCCAGTGAAGCCATCAGCTTCAGGCAGCACTACCAGGTCATCAAAAGAGGATGGGTTAGTTTCTCACTAGAGAGGTCTTGGGTGGGATTCAGTTTCTCCGCTAGGTGTCTAATTCTTTAATTGTCCCAACACTTGAAATGGCCCTGCGAGGTGGTTCTTTTACTTCCATTTGACAGGTAAAGGAGTTGAGGCTTAGGGAGGCAAAGCCACCTGGTCACACAGCTTGCAGGTGATAGAGCCAGATACTCCCTAGGAGATGGGTATTTCTGGTGCTGAAAACAGAGGAACAGGCAAAAGGTGTTTATTTAGGGCTATTTGCTGGGCTCTGGGCTAAGCACTGGCTTGTGACAAGGGGTTCCAAAAGGAATGGAGACCAAGGAGTTGTATAAGGCAAGATTTTCACTTTGAGAGATGAGGCTATTTTTTGGAGGCTGGCAGTCATGGTGTCTTTTGAATATAAGAAGAAAGGGCAAGAGCTGATTCACTCTTTCTGGTTATTGTTGGGAGCTTGACAGGAGAAGATATTCAATGACAGTTTGAATAGTTGTATTAGTCCATTTTCATATTGCTATAAAGAACTACCCAAAACTGAGTAGTTTATAAAGGAAAGAGGTGTAATTGACTCACAGTTCAGCATTGCTGGGGAAGCCTCAGGAAACACAATCACAGCAGAAAGTGAAGGGAAAGCAAGACACCTTCTTCATAAGGTGGCAGGAAGAAGTGTTGAGCAAAGGGGGAAGAGCCCCATCAGATTTCGTGAGAACTCACACAGCATCAGGAGAACAGCACTGGGGGAACTGCCCCCCATGATTCAATTACCTTTACCTGGTCTCTCCCTTGACATATGGGGATTTGGGGGATTAAAATTCAAGATGAGATTTGGGTGGCATAAGTATATCAATGGTACTCTGCAAAATAGGGATACACACTGAGATTGAGGTTATAAACTAGGTGGTGGGTAGTCTGAGAAAACAGAAAATCTCTTTGATCTCTAACAGATAGCTAGTACTGTTTGGCAGGAAGTGTATTTCAAAAGACAAATTAGGATTAATGTGGCGAATGAGGTTGAAGATGATTCTTGAAATGCAACTGTAGTCAGATTGTCCAGGGACATTTGAGATAAAGTGTAGTGTGGCAGACCTTGGCTGACTAGGCTTATTCTTATCCAGAAGATGGGTGTCAAGGGTAGTGTTGAGTTGAAGAGACTAGGTCAGGGCTACAAACTGATAGCAGTGGCTCTTGATATTTTATTGCTGTTAGCTGTCAGTGGCTCCAGGAAAAGTGGGGACCAGGGAGCTGTTATAACAGGAACTTATTGGGGGGAAATATGCCTTTTTGCATAGGATAGGTTAGTGTGTTGCACCAGCCATATCCGAGTACTGCTGGTTGAGAGCCCTCCATTCATTTCTTTCAGCTGAGGACTTTTCTTGCCCAATGTTACACTCCTTAACTAATGACTGGTTGATGCAGAGTCATAATGCCAACTTGGGACAACTTTAAGGGCTCTTCCAGCTTCAAAACTCCAATAGGGTTGGATGACATGTTCAATGACACATTATAATCCAGCCTCTCCCTGCTCTATCCTGGCCCTTTCCCTTCCATAGGTGTTGATCTAAAGAGTACTCCCAAATAAAACTCCTTTATGTTAATTGCTTTCTCAAAGTCTGCTTCTGGGAGAATGCAATCTGCAACAAAGGCAGTGATTGCCACAGGAAAATGCCATTTGGCTTGGGTAGGTGTGAAAGCTATGATGTCTTAGCAGGTATACAAAAAGAGTCCCTTCTGTCTGAGTATTTCGGGCATTGCAAAGCAGGGCTACTTGGAATAATGTCCTCCTACCTGGAATAAGCATGTGAATTGAAGATTGGAATGCAGACAGCTGGACAGTACATAAATATAAAAATGTTCTTTGATAAATAAGATTGTAATAGATGGCCTTGCTTTTAGGAAGAACTTTCAGGACACAATATAGGTTAAAGGTAGCAGGAAATGTGTCTAAAATAAAGACCAACTGGGCACAGTGGTTCAGGGCTGTAATCCCAGCACTTTGGGACGTGAAGGCAGGACAATTACTTGAGAACAGAGGTCAAGACCAGCCTTTGCAACATAGGAGGACCCTGCCACTACAAAAAATTTAAAAATTAGCTGAGTGTGATGGTATATCTCTGTAGTCCTAGTTACTTGGGAAGCTGTTGGGGGAGGGTCACTTGAGTCCAGGGTTTGAGGCTGCAGTGAGCCATGATCCCACCACTGTACTCCAGCCTAGGCAACAGAGTAAGATCCTATGTGTAATAAAATAAAATAAAATAAATTAAAATAAAATAAAATAAAATAAAAGCCATACTCAGGTTTTTCCAAAGACATTTTAGATTGGAAGGCTAAAGTAGACCCTTTGGCCACCTAGGCTTGTCCTTTCCCTGTAGGTAGATGTCAAAGTCAATATCCAGCTAGAGAGACTAATTGGGAATATCTGTGTCACCAAAGTTCCCTGCAGACTTGGTTCAGATATCCAATGGACAGTGCTATGGTTTGAACGTGTCCCACCAAAATGCATGTGTAGGAAACTTAATCCCCAATACAACAGTATTGGGAAGTGGAGGCTAATGGGAAGTGTTTGATCAAAAGGGTTCTACCCCTATGAATGGATTAATGTCACCATAAAAAAGGGCTTATGGGAGTGGGCTCTCTGTCTCTCTGTCTCACTCTCTGTCTTTCCCTTTCCTCTGCTCTTCTCATGTGAAGACATGGTGTCCCTTTCCTCTGGAGGATACAGTATTCAAGGTGCCATCTTGGAAGCAGATAAACCAGGCCATAACCTACTGGTACGTTGATCTTAAACTTCCTAGCCTCTAGAAATGTGAGAAAATAAATTTCCATTCTTTATAAATTACCCAGTCTCAGGTGTTCTGTTACAGCAGCGCAAAATAGACTAAGACTGATACCTATTTTTGGTAGATTGAATTATTAGCTTCAATTCTCCACTTCTCTCTTTATCCACACATTTTCTTATGGAAAGAGTGAAATTCCTCAGCCCTTAACATTGGGCTTGGCCATGTGACTTGCTTTGAGCAATAGAATGTTAGCACTTTTGTCCACTTGAAATATCCTTGTAAAGTGGGGTTAATCATCTTGCATCTCTGTTATCATTTTGAGGGACATGCCATGGTGAGCCTACTGATCAAAGAGGATAAAAGTTACATAGAGGGCTGGCCATGGAGTCTCACACCTGTAATCCCAGCACTATAAGAGGCTGAGGCAGGGGAATCGCTTGAGCCCAGGAGTTCAAGACCAGCCTGGGCAACAAGGCAAAACCCTGTCTCCACAAAATCTACAAAAATTAGCCAGTCATGGTGGTGCATGCCTGTAGTGCCAGCTACTTGGGGTGGCTGAGGTAGGAGGGTTGCTTGCATGGTGGTGCATGCCTGTTGTCCCAACTACTCAGGGTGGCTGAGGTAGGAGGATTGCTTGAGCCTCCATGTTGAGGCTACAGTGAGCTGTGATTGCATCACTGCATTTCAGCTTGGGTGACAGACTGAGACCCTGAAAAAAAAAAAAAAAAGCCCTATACAGCTGACTGAGACCTGCAGTCTAAAGCAGAGTCACCTCCATTGACCCAAAAACTCTTGAGTAGAACAAATACGTTGTTGCATAAAATTTTGCAACTGTTTATTCCATAGCAAAAATCAACCAACACAGTAGGGTCTGCTGGGTAAGCATCTCCATTTTGCTGCTTCCTGTTCTTTTACTTGTTTTGATAAAACTCTCAGCCCTCCTAATACCTAGAATTCCCTCTAGATGTTCTCCACAGAAAAAATGTTTTTCTGCTTTTTCCATGAGGACCAGGTAGTGGTAAAGTTCTTAGTTGAAAGATATCTGGGTTAATACCAACCTTTTCACCTGGTGCCTGCATTTCCAGATTGGGCATCTTTCAGATAGTGTCGGCCACTGGGCACTTAGCAAATGGAGAAGTGCATGTACTTGAAATGACAAATTATAGTAGATTTATTAAATGCTAACATTTATTGTTATTTCTGCATCTGCTGAAATTCCAAAATCAAGATGTTGGCAGCCATGCTTTTCTTTTCAGAAGCTTTAGGAGAGAATCTGTATCCCTGTCTTTTGAAACTTCTAGAAGTTACCCAAGTTACCCACATTACTTGGCCCCCTTTCATCTTGAAGGCCAGCAGAGTGTCATCTTCGAATCTCTCTTCTCACCTGACCTCTACCTCCCTCTTACTCACTTAAAAGACCCTTGTCATTACATTGGGCACACCTGGATAATCCGGGACACTCTTCTAATCTTAAAGTCAGTTGATTGGCAACCTTAATTTTATCATCAATCTTAATTTTCCTTGCTGTGTAACATAACATATTCACAAATTCTGGGAATTTAGATGAACATCTTTAGGTGGGCCATTATTTGACATTCTACATAGACTTATAGGCAGCCATGATTGCTAATAATTCTCGATTCTAGTTCCCTAGGAAGTAGGTGCAGGGGTGGGCCATTGGTACCCAGATACTCTTGGGACACATGAGGTTTTCTGTGATTTTGCAAGCCTAGATTTTGAAGTCTAGTGCTAGTCCTGTTCTGTTTGTGTTAATCAGAATTGTGCATAGGTAAATCTGTCTTCAGCTTCTATAGGCTAAACTCATGGCTGGAGATTAAGCAAACATCTTTCTCTTCTCACAAGCATTTTTGTTTCAGTTATTAGGGCAGGAAAGTGCTCAATTCTTCTGCTCCTTCCATTGCTTTATCTACTTCAACTCATTGAGACCACATTTTCTTCCATTCCTCTATATGCTTCCATTCTATTAATGATTTATTTTTCCTTAACCTTTCTGGTCTAAACTTATATTCTGTGACATCAGTGATACTCATCCCAAACCTTTCTTTTTTTCCTTGTTCTTTTTTACTTCTATAATTGCTCTAATCAATCCCAATTCTGGATCAACCAATCTTTTGCTTGTTGTGTGTTGTATTGTGAAAAAAGACCCTAGCCTCAGAATTTTAAATAAAACATTTTTGTACATGAAAACCATATTGCAAGATGGAAGGAGGATAATGGCCACAAACCAGCAAGAGGCTAAAGAAAATATCACTCCTAGTTCCTTAACACCTCAAAATGATGGGTTTTCATAGTATATATTCTGTAACCTAATTACCTTTTGGAAAGTGCTCTGTAGTCAGCCAGTAAGAACGGCTATTTCCATCACTGTGGACTAATGTTGGCAACTTTTTGCGAACTAGAAAAAAGCACCCCTTCCTCAAGACACTATACTGCCATATGCCAAAAAATTGTTATAGTTTTACATCATAGGTCAGTATAAGTTTGTGTAAATCTGTACAAATTTATGATTATGATGTGATGAGCAACCTCTAACATGCTGCTTCAACTCACTCAACTAATAGAGACCACATTAGCCTCCATTTTTCCATATTCTTCCCATTACTTACATTGTTGTTTCCTTTTCTTTCTTTTTTAACTTATATAGGCATTTGTGGTCTATCACAACATGTACTATAAATGGAAATCTTGGGGCTTGTGACACATTGGGATTTTGTGATATGTGGGAATGGGTCAGATTGCTGAAGGTCACACCTGTGGTCTTAAGTTGGCAAATTCAAGGAAGAGTGTTTAAAGGAGACTACCTGCATTTGAAAGAAGTTATATTAATTATCCAATAAAATATTTAAGATATAAAGAGAATTCACAGTATTTGCCTAGGAAAGTAAAACACTAACACACAATGCAGGAGTCATAGTGTTTATTCTGAAAAACAGTAGAGCAAGGAAACCTTGAGCTTTTACATTTTAGGATATATGACAAGAAGTTCTGTTTATTATGGAAACTGCTTTTCTTCTTCATCACCTTCCCCTCCCTTGTAGATTTTAACCCAAATATCTATACATATATATTTATGGGTCTTTCTAGGGGGTGTAATGATTGACTACCACTTTCAGTGACACTTGCAGGAGACATACGTGATTAGAAGCAGAGAAAAAGGATCCTTCCACTGGGGTATAGGCTCAGTGGTTTACCAGTACATACCCAGGTCCTAATGTTATTTGTCTGAGTCTCCTTGAGGATCTTAGAGGTACCTTGAGATCATCATTCAGTTTGGCGGAGATACCACAAGGCACACTATCTTTGTTCTTTAAGCTAAAGATGTCACATATTTTTAGATATGTGGGAGGATGTCATGGTTACAAAACCCGAGGAGCTGAAATTTCCCACAATCCCCAGTATTATAACTCAATTTTTTGGGGTAATGATATTATTTAGATATAATTCATATGCCATAAAATCCACCTATTAAAGTCAATTCAGTGCTTTTTACTTGATTCATAGAGTTGTGCAACCGTCACTACAGACAATCTTAGAATATTTTCATCACATCAAAAAGAAATTCTGAACCTTTTAAGTAACTACTTCCTAATCCCACCCCAGCCCACCATCACCACCAACCCTAGGCAATCACTAGTCTCTTTTCTCTCTCTATTGATTTGCCTATTCTGAGCATTATAGCTCCATTTAATAAAAAAAATTATAAACCAATGATTCTTAAACTTTTAAAAATCTTAGGACTTCTTTAGAGCCTGAGAAAATTATTTAGATCCCCAAAGAGCTTTTGTTTACATGAATGATACTGATCAATATTTACAATACAAGAAATTAGAAAAGAGAAATTTTGAAAATATTTATTCATCTATTCTTTTTAAATTAATGATATATGCTCCACTGGACTCAGGCTCTGTACCTGAACCCCAGATGCAGGATCCAGGCCCAACCCTACAGATCTGGTTTCCAGGCCTGCCCAGTAGACCCCAGCACCAGGGCTGGCACCTGCACACACACACTCATAAACCCAGTCCCATACTTATAAACCCAGGTTCAGGACATCCCCACCAGACCTCAGACACTAGGACTGCCCCAGGGCTATACCAGCCCTTGTGTATTCAAGATCAAGAATTCCCCCCAACATTAGGTTAGCCCCCATGGACCCAGGCTTCTGAAATACCCCTGTGGTTCCAGTTTCCAGACACACATAAGTGGACCCCAGCACCAGAACAACCACTGTAAACTCAGGATCCAGCCTTGCACTTACAGACCTAGATTCCAAAATTAACTTGATGGATCCGGGTACCAGAATCATCTACCCACCGACCAAATACTAAAACAGCTTGACCAAGTCTGTAGAACTCCCTAGAGCTTCTTAAAAATGATTATTTTGAATTCTTCTTTAGACAGTTTATAGATCTTCATTTTTTGTTGTTGTTCCCTTGGTGGTGTTATGTTTCCCCAAATATTTATAATCCTGTGGCCTTGCATTGGTATTTGCACAACTGAAGAAGTAGGCACCTCTTTCAGTCTTTATAAACTGGCTTTGGCAGGGAAAGTCCTTCACCAGTCAGCCTGTCCAAAGATTCTGGACAGGCCATCTACTGAGTTCTACAAGTATATGAAAATTAAACAACATGCTACTTAACAACGAATGCATCAAAGAAGAAATTGAAAGAAAAATTTAAAAAAAAAACTTGAGAAAAATGAAAATGGACAGCAGCATACCAAACTTATATAAATCAGCAAAAGCAGTTCCAAGAGAGAAGTTTATACCAATAAACACCTATATCAAAAAAGAAAAAAGATTTCAAATAAATAGCTTTCTGTTATATCTCAAGGAATTAGAAAAAGAAAAGCAAACTAAGGCCAAAGTTAGTAGAAGGAAGGAAATAACAGAGATGAGAGTAGACTAAATGAAATAGAGACCAGAAAAGCAACAGAAAAGATCAATGCAACTAAGAGTAAGTTGTCTGAAAAGATAAACAAAATCAACAATCTTTTAACTAGAGTAAGAAGAAAAAGGGAAAAGACTCAAATAAAATCAGAAATGAAAGACAAATTACATCAGGTGCCATGAAAATATAGTGTTATAAGAGACTGCTATGAACAATTATACACCAACAAATCAAAGAACCTAGAATAAATAAATAAACAGCCAACAAGACTGTGTCATGAATAAATAGAAAATTTGAACAGACCAATAAGGAGGAAAAAGATTGAATCAGTAATAAAAAGAAAAGCCTAGAACCTGATGGCTTCACTGGTGAATTCTACCAAATACTTAAAGAATTAATGTCAATCCTTCTCAAATTTTTCCAAAAAATTAAAGTGGAGGGAACACTTTCAAACTCATGTTATGAAGCCAGTATACTAATACTAAAGTCAGATCAGAAAGCAACAAGAAAATAAAATACAAGCCAATATCCCTGATGAACATAGATGCAGCAATCCTCAAGAAAATACTAGCAAACCAAATTCATCAGGACATTAAAAGGATCATTCACCATGATTAAGTGGAATTTGTCCCTGGGGTGCAGACTTTTAAATATAAATAAATTAACAAGTGTAATATACCACATTCACAGAATAAAGGACAAAAACCATGTGATCATCTCGATAGATTTAAAAAAAAAGCATGTGATAAAATTGAACACTCTTTCAAGATAAAAACACCCAATAAAGTAGGAAGAGAGAGAAACTACCTAAACATAACAAAGGTCATATATGACAAATTCACAGATAACATAATACTCAAGAGTGACAAATTGAAAGCTTTTCCTTTAAGATTAGGAACAAGACAAGATTGCCCAGTCTCCTCTCTTCCATTCAATATAGTCCTAAGCTGAACATGGTGGTGCACCCCTATAGTTCCAGCTACTTGGGAGGCTGAGATGGAAGAATCACTTGAGCCCAGGAGTTTGAGTCCAGTCTGTGCAACATAGCAAGACTCCACTCCAAATAAACAAACAAACAATATATGTAGTACTGGAAGTCCTAGCCACAACAATTAGACAAGATAAAGAAATAAAATCATCCAAATCAAAAAGAAAGAAGTAAAATTTTCTTTGTTTGCAGATAACATGATTTTATACACAGAAAAATCCTAAAGACACCATCAAAAAACTGTTAGAACCAATAAACTCAATAAAACTGCAGGACACAAAATCAACATACAAAATTCAGTAGCATTTCTGTATACTAACAATGAACTATCCAAAATAGAAATCAAGAAAGCAATTTCAATGACAATAGCTGCCAAAAAACACATAAGAATAAATTTAACCAAGGAGGCAAAAGATCTGTACATTGAAAAGTATAAAACATTGATGAAAAAAAATTGAAGGAGATACAAATAAATGGAAAGACATCCTGTGTTCATGGATTGGAAGAATTAATATTATCAAAATGCCTATACTACCCAAAGCAATGTACAGATTCAATTCAATATCTGCCAAAATTCTAATGATACTGTCCACAGAAATAGGGAAAAAAATCCTAAAATTAGCATAGAAGCCCAAAAGGCCCTGAGTAGCCGAAGTAATCTTGAATAAAAGGAACAAAGCCGGGAGATAAATGGAAGATGGACAGGGGACAGGGCTGATGTGCAGTACCCACTTGGACAGACACAAGAATGGCCATAATTTAAAAATTTAAAAATAACAGATGTTGGTGTGGATGTGGAGATTCCTTAAATAACTAAAAGTAGGACTAGTTTGATCCAGGAATCCCAATATTGGGTATCTACCAGAAGAAAAGAAGTCATTATGTGAAAAAGACACTTACACACACATTTATAGCAGCACAATTCACAGTTGCAAAAATATGGAACCAGCCAAATGCCCATCAACCAAGTGAATAAAGAAAATATGGTATACATACACCACAGAATACTACTCAGCCATAAAAAGGAATGAAATAATGGCATTTGCAGCAACTTGGATGCAGTTGGAGACCATTATTCCAAGCGAAGTAACTCAGGAATGGAAAATCACACATTATATCTTCTCATTTATAAGTGAGAGCTAAGCTATGAGGATGCATAGGCATAAAAATGATATAATGGACTTTGGGGACTTACGGGGAAGGCTAGAAAGGGGGTGAGGGATAAAAGACTATACATTGAGTACACTGTACATTGCTCAGGTGATGGGGGCACCAAAATCTCAGAAATCATCAGTAAAGAACTTTTTTGTGCAGCCAAACACCATCTGTTCCCCCAATACTATTGAAATAAAAATTAAAAATTTTAAAAAACTTTTGAAAGATGAAAGAAATAGAACAAAGCTGGAGGCATCACACTACCTGAGAAAACAGGATTCCACATTCAAAAAATGAAATTGGACCCTTATCACATACCATATGCAAAAAGAAACAAAAAATGGATTACAAATTCGAATGTATGTCTGAACCTGTAAAACTACTAGACAAAATATAGGGCAAAAAGTGTTTTGACTTTGGCCTGGGAAATGATTTTTTGGATATGACCCCAAAAGCATGAGCAACAAGAGGAAAGACAGACAAATGGGACTGCATCAAACTAAAAAGTTTCTGCACAGCAAAGAAAACAGTGAACAGAGTGAAAAGATTAGGAGAAAATATTTGCAAACCATACATTTGATGAGGTGTTGATATCCAAAATATATAGAAACTCCAACAACTAATAACAAGAAAAAAAAATTTTTCAAAAGGGCAAAAGGCTTGTAGATATTTCTAAAAAGAAGACATGCCAGTAGTCAGCAGGGGTATAATATAAAAGTGCCAAAAATCACTAATCATCAGGAAAATGCAAATCAACGCCACACTGAGATATCACCTCATATCTGTTAGAATAATTAGTATCAAGAAAAGAAGGATAACAAATGTTGATGAGGACGAAGAGAAAAAAGAAAACCCTTGCACACTGTTGGTGGATACATAATATGGTATAGCCATAATGGAAAACAGTGTAGAGGTTCCTCAAAAAAATTAAAAATGGAACTACTATATGATGAAGCAGTCAAACTTCTGGGCATATATTGAAAGAAAATCAGTATGTCAAAGAGACATCTGCACTCCCATGTTTATTGCAGCATTATTTACATTAGTCAAGATATAGAATCAATCTAAGTGTCAATGTGTTGGGGTCCGCGTGTTTCCTAATCAAAGGAATGAACACACAAGACAACACAAGACAAGACAAACATGGCGGCCGCCCCAAAGGACATGCTCCGCTTTATTTTATACAGTCATTTGTGGAATGTTACCAAGTAACAAGACACATTGTTGTTTTTCTGACCTTTCCCTGACTTTCTGGATTTTCAAGATGTTTACACATAAACATGCCCCCAGGGTCTGCTGTTTGTAGCTGGCTCCTATTGGGAACGCCCTGCTTCATTTGCAAGAGCAGGACTTATCGGGAAGGTCTCGTTTGTGAGCACGTAGTCCTCTACATTTTCCCTTTCTTTATTTACAAGTTTGAATTTCTTTTAAAACCATCATTACATGTTGGGCTCGCTGGGATTTGGTGTTTGCCCTTTGGCACTGTCTCCAGCAGACTGTGAAAATGACAAAGGCAAGAACAACAATCAATACATTGCTAGAAACAGAGGTCAGCAAAGTTTTTACAGGGCTCATAGGGTTCAAAGACGTCAGACTTTGTGCAATACCAGTCATCAAATCTGCATCAGTCAGCTATGATAACTGATTGCGAAATGTTTCAGAAATGTTCTGTGTTAATTCTTGTATTTCTAGGGAAAGATTATTACGACCAATTAAAAGTCTCTTTATCTCAGTCCAATTATGTACAATGCTGTTAAAAGAACAGGAGTAATACAAAATTGGGTAGTATTCCAATCACATTTCAACAAAGCTTGGGTATCAACACTGTTAGCTGATCTCCCAACCAAGAAACCACTTGCTCCAGATTATTCACTCGTTCAGTCAAATGAGCATCTATGTCTTGTTGCTGCTGCCACAACAAATGTGATTGTTTATGCCATTGTTGCACAAATTCTGCATTTTGTATACTCTGGTGTAGAGCTAATCCAGCAACAGCAGCGGTGGAAGCAATTGCTACAAGTCCTATCACCGTGGTCACGACGATTCCAACCATCCTCCGACTGCGGTGGACAAGATCTTGCATAACCTTGTAAATTTGAGTAACCCCAGCAGATTCACTCCACTGTAAACGTGTTAAGTTTACAGGTAGCCAGGTTTCTTTTCTGGCTCTTAGTATATATAAATCAGAATGAGACTCATTCCAATTATTATTCCACCAAGTAGTATTTATACAACTTAAGAATGTACAATTGTTTGTACAGTTAACTACCCCTGTATTATTATCCCATTTAAAAATTCCTGTCAACAACAAGTAAGGCTTTCTTACACATGCAATAACATGTCTAGAACTATTTCGATGCAAAGATATATGGAAAGGGTTAGCAATATTAGTAAGATTTAAGGACGTGTTTCCCGTGAAAGTGAACACTGGTTTACCAGCAGCTAGCAACTTCCAGATATGACTTTGTATTTGTGAAGTATTAGCCAAATGTGGCATAGGGGGTGATAGACCACCGTCATGCCAAATAATAGTTTCATTGCCATCCACAGCAATGCTGTGATTACCTTTATGCCAACGCAGGTTGACATGACTAAATTTAGTTTGAAAATCTCCATGTACACTCCAATCTGTAACAAGGTATTTACGACTCTTCCCTTTTACTTCTAACAACAATCATGGCCCACTGCCTCTACACCTAGTCCACTCTAGTTGGGAAACACGTCCGGACACATCAGGGATAGGGCATAAAGATAATGCAGTGGGCAGAGTTTCTTTTAGTAATGCAGTATGATTATACTTAAAACTTTGAGCAATAATAATCATAGTAAAGCAGCAATGTGACTATAATTATAACGAACAGCCCAAGCCTCATGAGAAGGATGCAGACAATGTGGACTACTCCCAAGACATATAGGTAACCCTTCAACCCCAGATTGATATGAACTATTTACTGTGCCAGTGTCTAATTCAGGATCCTGGTTTGAAAAAGGTGATGGCATCCAAGCAGTATCATTAGTAAATACTGGGACTTCTCTGTCTCCCCAGGCCACACCTTGATATAAGGGTGGAAAAGGAATATAAGCTCAGTATGTAAATTCTGCAGTCATTACCTGACAATTTACTATGGCCAGCATAGCCAGGAATAAAGTCAGTGGAGTTTTGGGCTGCCCAGCTTGTAGAACAACCCCTTCAGCTTTCTGAGTAAGCTTTTTCAGTTGACCTCACGTCGGGGGCTCCACACGCCGAGTCCTAAAAGTGAATGTTCTCTGAGCGCTCAGAGTCAGCTCCTGAAATTTCTTGAGGAACTCTTTGGATCGGCTCCTCTTCGCCATGGCACTGTTTCAACCGTTGAGATGGAAACCACTCGTCTCCGGCACCTGTACGGACAAGAGCATAGCCTCGGCCCCATTGTAAAACTTTTCCTTTTAAATATTTCCCTTGTAATGAAGGATAATACACCCACAGATTACTGTTTTGTGGCTTTTCTAAAGGCTGTTGAAAATGTTTCACCGCTGCAGACTGCTGTAATTGGCGCCAATGGTTGAGAAAATTTAAAGTAAAAAGGGCTTTCAGAATTTGATGTTTTGGGGAATCTCGCCCATCTCCCCCTTTTTGTTTTAAAAGTTGTAATTTTAGGGTAGCATTGGCTCTTTTAATAATTGCTTGACCTTGACTGTTAAATGGAATACCAGTGGAATGATGAATATGGTATAAAGAGAGGAAGGCAGCCAATTCGTGAGAGCAATAAGTAGGGGCATTATCAGTTTTTAATTTAGCAGGGACTCCCATAGCTGCAAAGCAAGTAAGTAAATGAGTAATAACAGAGTTAGCCTTTTCAGAGGGTAATGGCGTAGCCCACTGGAAATGTGACCACGTATCAATAGTATGATGAACATATTTTAAACGACCAAAGGAAGGAACATAAGTTACATCCATTTGCCAAATGTGATTTCGTTGAATGCTTCGAGGATTAATACCTGCACTTAAAAAAGGTGCAATAATAGGAGCACAAGATGGGCAGGCTCTGACAATAGCTTGGGAAAGGAGTTTGAGGAAATAATGGTAAAGAAGTCTGAGAAATATATTTAGTTACATATACAGCATATTGGGAATCACTAACTATATTACAAGGGGTTTGAGGCCAGTCTTGTAGAAGCACAAGAATGGCAAAAAGTTCTCCTTGTTGTACTGATTCAAATGGATAGTGAGAAATTTTTGAATTGTCTGAAGTCCAGTATCCAGCCTTTCCATTGCTTGAAGCATCAGTAAAGAAGGTGGGACCTTTAACTGGAGTTTAAGAGATAGGATTATATGGCAGTAAAGAATATTGTTGCAGAAAAGCAAATAATTTATTACTAGGATAATGCTGAGAAAAAGAACCAGTATACTCAGCGCAAGCCACTTGCCAACCTTCATGAGTTTTCAATAGAGGTGAATTTTTTTTAATGGCTTTATTAGCCAAAAACAGTCACCCTAGAATATTATTATCTTGGTGTAAAACGGCCGTTGGCATATGGGGAGTATGAAAAAGACACACGAAAGTGGAAGATTACATACCTTGAGGAAGAACTTTCCATTGATATCTTTGAGTAGGCTGTCCATTATTATATTCGGGAACAGTAAAGGCAAATTTTTCACAATCTTGGGGTTGTAACCAGATAGTAAAAAAAACAATCTTTAAGATCTATAACAATTAATTTCCAATTTTGTGGAATAAGAGTTGGATTAGGAAGCCCAGGTTGTAAAGTCCTCATAGGTAGAATACAAGCATTTACAGCTCTAAGATCAGTTAATAAGTGCCATTTTCCTTTTTTTTTTTTTTTTGAGACGGAGTCTTGCTCTGCTGCCCAGGCTGGAGTGCAGTGGCCGGCTCTCAGCTCACTGCAAGCTCCGCTTCCCGGGTTCACGCCATTCTCCTGTCTCAGCCTCCCGAGTAGCTGGGACTACAGGCGCCCGCCTCGTCGCCCTGGCTAGTTTTTTGTATTTTTTTAGTAGAGACGGGGTTTCACCGTATTAGCCAGGATGGTCTCGATCTCCTGACCTCGTGATCCGCCCGTCTTGGCCTCCCAAAGTGCTGGGATTACAGGCTTGAGCCACCGCGCCCGGCCTTTTTTTTTTTTTTTTTTTTTTTTTTTTTTTTTGATGAGACAAACACAGGGGAATTCCATGCAGAAGTACTTGGTTCAATATGCCCCTCGGCCAATTGTTCCTTAACTAAATTCTTTAAAGCCTTAAGTTTTTCTTTAAATAATGGCCACTGTTCCACCCAAACAGAAGTTGTAGTTTTCCACTTCAATGGTAAAGTTTGAGGCTTGTGGACAGTGGCTAAGAGTTTAAAGGACTGTAGCCCATTTTGAACATCATATTTTTGGCAGCTGAAGAAATACGAGGAATGCTTAAAAAGGCACCAAATTGTTGTAAAAGATCATGGCCCCAAAAGTTAATATTAATGAGAACAATATAAAAGAACACTTTTCCTTGTTATCCTTCAGGTCCTACACAGCTCAGGGGCTCGACACTTTGGTAGACTATAGAAGCAGTACCTAGGCCGGATAGAGTAACCGATACTTGTTTCTTTTTCCAATGATCAGGCCATTGAGCCAAACATATAATAGATACATCCACTCCTGTGTCGACTAATCCCTCAAAAAGTATCCTATTAATTTGCAATGAACATAAAGGTTTTTGATCAGAAACTAAAGTTTCCCAGAAAACAGTTTTCCCAGTACTACCGAAACCTCCTTGACGAGACACATCTCTAGATAAGAAAGGAAAAAAAGGCAATAAAAGCAATTGTGCAATACATTCCTCTGCTTCTAGGCGCATAAATTGTGAGACTTGTACCATAATAAGGATTTCATCAGTAAAATCAGGATCAATAATTCCTGGGACCACCATTAACCCCCGCATAGCGCTGCTGCTTTGACCTAACAAAAGTCCTACATGTCCCTTTGGCAAAGGACCACACACTCCAGTAGCCAACTTATATATTCCTCCATTAGGAGATAAAGTATAAGGCTGGACAATAGCTAGGAAAGCAGCGGCACTCTGCTTAGTGGCAGCATAAAGCTGAGAAACTGGAGTAGGGTAAGATGTCTTTAAGGAAGACTTGAGGTCATTCCTTGATGTTGTAAGCCACTGCTCTCTGGGTACTGGGGTAGGCCTGCATTGTAGCTGTTGGGGCCCCAAGCCTGCGGGCCCCGGCTCCCGTTTCCTGAGAGGGGTGACAATACATTCCCACTTTTATCAGTTTTTGAATGACATTCATTGGTCCAATGTCGACCCTTGCCACATTGTTTACACATATCAGATGGTAACCTTTTTTCTTTTAGAGCAGAAGAGCCTAATTTTTTCCAGCATTTCTTTTTAAAATGACCGGGTTTCCCACATTGATAGCATATACCTTGTTTAGAATTGCCTTTCAAAGCCTTAGAAAGTGCCCCAGCAAACAATTGAGCATTGTAAATAGCTCCTCCAACACCTGCACAAGCCCGAATGTATTCATCTAAATCAGCTCCACTAGCTTTTAGAGGACGCAGCAATTTTTGGCACTCGGGATTAGCACTCTCAAAAGCCAGAGTATCCAAAAGAATTTTAGCAGCAGGGCCTGAACCTACAGTCTTTAATACAGCATCTTGAAGACGGGCTACAAAATCTGGATACAGCTCAGTGGCTCCTTGTAGGATCTTTACAAAAGATAAAGAAGTTTTACCCACTATTTCAACCTTAGTCCATGCTTTTATAAACAAGACTTTAATCTGAGTGAGAGCAATATCTCTAGGCCTGCCTGAGCATAAAGAGTGGCATATTGTCCTGAACCCATAAGCTGCTCTTCAGTAGGTCCTGGGGGATTTTGGGTAGCATTTTTTCTAGCTTGTACTCTTGCTTCCTCCCACCACCAACTTTTTAATTGAAGCCATTGCGAACGATCAAGGACAGCCTGTCCCAATGTTTCCCAGTCAATAGGAATCATCATATGTTCTGAAGAGAAGGAATCGAGAAGGCCAAGAACAAACGGTGACTGAGGTCCATAATTAGAAATTGCAGCTTTCATTTCTTTCAAAAATTTAAATTGTAGGGCTGTAAAAGTCACATTCTGGCCACCGTCTGGGAACTTAGCATTGGGGCCGAAAGCAGCCTGTGTTATTGGGAATAAATTTAATTCCTCGAAATCATCCTTTTCCTTCGATTCCTTCTTTTCTCCTACAGGAGGAAAAGGCACAGAGAAAACCTGACCTGATATAGGCAAAGAGGTTGGAGGTGGAGGCAAAGGGAAATCTTTTTCAAGGTAACAGGGAAGGCTTGTGGCGGAGAGATAGGAGAAACAGGAGCAGCGGCACCTTGCAATTTTGACAACTGTTGTAACGTCTCTAAAATACGCTGCAAATCAGAATTTCCTTCAGATGAAGGAGGCATTAGCTCTTCTTCCAATTCCCTGTCCTCAGCAACCAGGGGGTAAATATGTTCCTCTCTAGGATCATTCCTCTCTAAAGCTTCAGATGCCTCACCTCCTGTGGCAGTATCACCATGCTCTGAGTCAGTTTCAAATAACTCTAATGCCTGAGTAATGGAACTACACAAAGTCCACAAAGTCAGAGACATCATTTGCCCTCGCTGATGAGCTCGACACAGGACTTTAACCACTTGTAACCATTCCTTTTGATTTAATTGCACTTTGCTTTGATATTGAAACCAGTAACAATGTTGTTCAACATGGGCAAACAATCGCTTCAAAGTCTTATGTTCCTTAACTAACTTCTACTCCTATAGACATCAATGGTCCCTGGAGTAACCGCAAATATTCAGAGGCCAGAGAGGTGGAATTCCTCATAATTTTCCTGTGGGTCCCCCTTCTTATTTATTTACCTGCCCGCGGTCTCCCCGCGCCTGCCCGGGGTGTTCCCCCTCTGGTTCCTTGCTCTCGTGGAGCCACGGACCCTACTCACTGCGCCAGATGTTGGGGTCCGCGTGTTTCCTGAACAAAGGAATGAACACACAAGACAACACAAGACAAGACAAACATGGCAGCCGCCCCGAACGGCACGCTCCGCTTTATTTTATACAGTCGTTTGTGGAATGTTACCAAGTCACAAGACACATTGTTGTTTTTCTGACCTTTCCCTGACTTTCTGGATTTTCAAGATGTTTACACATAAACAAGCCCCCAGGGTCTGCTGTTTGCAGCTGGCTCCTATTGGGAACGCCCTGTTTCGTTTGCAAGAGCAGGACTTATTGGGAACGCCCTGCTTGGTTTGCAAGAGCAGGACTTATCGGGAACGTCTCGTTTGCAAGCACGTAGTCCTCTACATCAATGGATATATAAAATGGAATATTATTCAGCCGTAAAAAGGAAGGAAACCCTGTCATTTACAACAACACAGATGAATGTAGAGAACATCATGCTTAGTGAAATAAGCCAGGCACAGAAACATAAACAGTAACATGATCTCACTTACATGTGGAATATGTAAAAGTCAACCTCATGGAAGCAGAGAGTAACATTGTGGTACTGGAGGCTAGGGGATGAGGCAAAGGGAAGGATGTTGGTCAGCATGTTCAAAGTTTAGTTATGCAGAATGAAAGTTCCAGAGATCTAATGGACAGCATGGTGACTATAGTTAATAATACTATATTGTATACTTGAAATTTGCTGAGAGAGTAGATTTTAAATATTCTTCCTACACACACACATACACAAAATGCTAACTATGTGAGAGGATGGATATGCTAACTAGCTTGACTGTAGTAATTATTTCACAATGTGAATATATATAAAAACATTACATAGTGCACCATAAATATATACAATTTTTATTTGTTAATTATACTTCAATAAAGCTGGAAGAAAGTAAAAAAAGAATAATAATAAACCCTTTACATTTTAACATAAATAAGGATTTTTACAAAAAATAATTATGTTTTCCCAAACATAAAAATTAGTTATGAGTGATATGGTCTACAAATTTTGTAATCTCTTTTATGTTTGGCCCAGAAAATAGCTGGATTCCCACATCTGTTTATTTCCAATCTGCTGTGATATACTGTGTTAGATAAATACATGAAGATAATTTGGCCTCATGTAGATGTATAGCTGAAAAAGGGAGGAGTATTTTAATGGCCTTTTTAGATAATTGTGAGTATTTTTTGATATGACATCAAACTGTTTAAGTACTAGTTTACTAAAGGTTTGCTATAATGTGGAAACAGAAATGGTGTCAATGAACTTTTGGTGCTCTGTACATTTGGGTGTATGAAAGTGAAAAATACAAGTCATGTCTTATATTATGAAAATAGCTTTGACATCATGGACTTTCTGAAAGGATCTATTTGAGAACCATAATTGCTACTATAGACCAAAAATAATAATAGTTTTACATGCACCTAGCAGGAGTAGGACATCCTCTTAAATTTTGGTCTGAGGAAGACTCACGAAAATTGATTGAGATGAGGCATCATTTAACAAGACCTGCAATCTTAAAGGGTCATATACGAAGATTGTAAGAAATGGGAAGGGTAACTAGGCAGACAGATTTAGCTTTATAATTCCTCCAGAAACCAAAGTCTTTCTGAACAGAAACCACTTCAAGGATAAAGCTTACCCACAGCATCCCTATGCAGCAGAGGGGATTTAAGGAAAAACCTAAAGTAAGGAATCAAAGGATCCTACCCTGAGCTCACAAAGTCCCTGCCCTGCAGTTCACCTCTGTCATTCTCAAGATTTTTGTTGTTTCACATTCAAACAAAACCTGCACCAAACTGTTGTGTAAACTGAGACTCAGACTCAGGATTTACCATAAGACTCTGTTGCTTATGAAAATTGTACCATAGAAAGGAAGGAGGAGTACACATTAGTCAGAGACTGAGGATCACCCTAATGAACCATTTTAGGCTAATCAAGAGAAAACTATAGTTGCTGAAAAAGCTTGAGCTGAGTTATAATGAAAGCTATCCTTGGACCACATTCTGCCATGTATATAAGAAGCCACGAAATAGTTTATTTGACATTTGCTATTAGCTTGATGAAGCCCAAGCTCTCCGTTCTTTAAGGTGCTCTGAACACCACCTTGCATGAAAGATTCTTTCAGGATAAATGCAAAAATATTTCAGAGTCATGATGTGGTGCCCTTAGACAAAACATCAGTCATTCAGAACCTGAAACCAATGGCTGATCCCAGGACTGTTTAGAGATCGGACTTAGGTGCTGTCCCTATGGGTACAAGCTGGAAGGCTCACGAGATTCACAGTTTTATTGAAACGGTTTTTGTCCGGTCTCCAACAAATTCCTCATTTTCTAGTCCAGTGATAAAATTTTAGTTTTATTCTTTCTTGGTCCCAGTTTGATGCTATTGACCTATCCTAAAACTATTGAAACACTTTCCTCCATTGCTTCTAGTTCACCACTCTATGGGAATGTACTCTGGCTCCTGCGCTTACACTTTCATGGTATATTTGGTTGATCATTCTTTCCTTACTTATCATTCTCTCCTTACTCCTAAAATACTGTCATCTCCAAGGCCTGCCCTTTAATTTCTACTTCTTTTGCTCTTGCAGAATGATTGTTTTTACTCTTTAAATATGCTGATGACTCTGAAAATCTGCCATTTCTGCACAATTATTATGTGCCAGGAACTGTTTATCTCTTTATACATTTTATTTATTTAAAATTTTACAACAACCTAATGGTTATTTTTAGCATCCCTGTTTTGCATGAGGACCAAAAAAGTGGCCTGTCTTGTTCAAGTCACAACTTGGAAGAGCTGGGATTTTATCTTAGATCTAACTACAAAATGGTTGCCTTAAACTTGGCATATGCCACTCAACATATTGCCTACCCAGATTTCCATCTTGAGCCTGAGACCAGGTCTTCACACAATTGGAGCACATTAGAGACATCAGTAAAAATGCTTTTAAATACAGTCTTTGTCCATCCTGATTCTCAGATGATAAAAATCTTGGCAGATGGTTCGATGCATGGATCTTTATATTCAGCTTTCTATTAGAACATCACCAGGATGCTTCCCAGGAACTTTGATTTTAACCTGAACAAAACCGAATCTACATTCTCCCAAATCTCCCCTTGTAGTTCTTATATTGTTAATATATCATAATTCACACAGAGATAGACATTTAGGAGTCATCCAAGAGCCCTTCTCCTCTCTCACTCTTCTTATCCTTTTGGCTCCAACTCCTATAAAATTCATCCCAGAGATATCTGGACATCCCCACTGGTACTGCCATCATCTGTCACCTCCTAACCAGCCTCCTTATTTCTAGTCTCTCCATACTCTAAGTGTGTCCTGCATCTTGCTGCTAAGGCCATTTTAGTTTTTCTAAGAAGTGTCTTTGGGTGACCATGTTAATAATTCTTTTATTATTTTCCACAAGGAAAATGAGGCAGAAAGAGGTTCAATATCTGGTCAAAATATCATCAAGTGAAAGCATCATGGCAGTTTAGTGGCACATTGGCCATTCTTGAATTTTACCTCTGCTATTTAGCCTTTTGAACTATAGTTCGGATTTGAGTAGATACAGGTGGTACTTCAGGAAATCATGAGAGAACACGGATAGGGAAATGGAGGGACAAATAAATGATTTCTGTTTTTCTCATTTTGAATTTTAATGTTTGAAAGTAGAATTCCTAGAGTAATGTTCTGAAATGTTCTGAAATGAAGAGAAACAAGGAATTAGTCATCTGGACTACATGTTAATTTAAAAATAAATTTTAAATAGTGGGCTTCACTACAAAAGCATAAACATTTGGGGGATACATACACATTAATTGGTAATCTAGTTGTGTTTCTCAACTTGCGAGGCATATGGTTTAGGAATTATATAGCAAGGAGTTGGTGAATCTGAATGTTGCTGTCTCATTGTCTATAAATTGGAAAAAAGGTAACTGATACATCTATGAAAATGATTTTTCAGATGTATAGAATGGCAAATGAAATACAAACTTAAAAGTGTAATAAAAGTCATAGTAGGTTGTTTCATTATGAGTTTTTCTATCAGTGGATACCTAACACTTCTCAAGTAAGCAATTTGTTTGCTATTTTGATGTTGGGAATGGGCCTCACATACCTGAAAAGGTTAAAATGTATTGCTTTCTGACAAAAAAAAGAAGTAATGGGGAAAAGACTTCCTATTCAATAAACGGTGCTTGCATAGGTGGCTAGTCATATGCAGAAGATTGAAGCTGGACCCCTTCCTTACACCATATACAAAAATCAACTCAAAATGAATTAAAGACCTAAATGTGTAACCAAAAACTGAAAACTCTAGGAGAAAATCTAGGTAATACCATTCAGGACATAGGCATGGGCCAAGATTTTATGATGAAAACACCAAAAGCAATTGCAACGAAAACAAAAATTGACAAATGGGATGTATTTAAACTAAAGGGCTTCTGCACAGCAAAATAAACTATCAACAGAGTGAACAGACAACCTACAGAATGGGAGAAAATTTTTTTCAATCTATCTATCTGACAAACATCTGATATCAGAATCTACAAGGAACTTAAATTTACAAGAGAAAAACAAACAACCCCATTAAAAAGCGTGCAAAGGACATGAACAGACACTTCTCAAAGGAAGACATGCATGCAGCCAACGAACATATGAAGAAAAGCTCAACATCACTGATCATTAAAGAAATGCACATCAAAACCACAGTGAGGTACCATCTCACTGCAGTCAGAATGAGTTTTACTAAAAAGTCAAAAAACAAAAGATGCTGGCAAAGTTGCAGAGAAAAAGGAACACTTTCACCCTGTTGGAGTGTAAATTAGTTCAACCATGAAAAGCAGTGTGACAATTCCTGAAAGACCTGGGGGCAGAGATACCATTTGACCCAGCAATCCCATTACTGGATATATAACCAAAGGAATATAAATCATTCTACTATAAAGATACATGCACGTGTATGTTTATTGCAGCATTCACAATAGCAAAGACATGGAATCAATCTAAATGTTCATCAATGACAGACTGGATAAAGCAAATGTTGTACATATACACCATAGAATACTATGCAGTCATAAAAAGGAATAAGATCATGTCCTTTGCAGGGACGTGGGTGGATCTGGAAGCCATTATCCACAGCAAACTAACACAGGAACAGAAAACCAAAGGCTGCATATTATCACTTATAAGTGGTAGCTGAATGATAAGAACACGTGAACACACGGCAGGGAACAACACAGTAGGGCCTGTTGACAGTGCAGGGGCAGGGAGAACATCAGGAAGAATTGACTATGGATGCTGGGCTTAATACCTAAGTAATGGTATGATCTGTACAACCAACCACATGGCACACATTTACCTATGTAACAAACCTGCACGTCCTGTACATGTACCCTTGAACTTAAAAGTTGGAGAATAAATAAATATTTTAAAAGATGGATTAAAGACTTAAATGTAAAACCCAAAACCATAAAAACCCTTGGAAGGCAACCTAGGCAATACCATCCTGGATCTAGTGATGGGCAAAGATTTCATGACAAAGACACCAAAAGCAAACACAACAAAAGTAAAAAATTGCAAATGAGATCTAATTAAACTTAAGAGCTTCTGCACAGTGAAAGGAACTATCAACAGAGTAAGCAAATAACCTACAGAATGAGGGAAAATATTTGCCAACTATGTATTCAACAAAGGTCTAATATCCAGCATCTATAAGGAACTGACATTTATAAGAGAGAAACAAGGCTGGGCGCAGTGGCTCACGCCTGTAATCCCAGCACTTTGGGAGGCCGAGGTGGGCGGATCACCTGAGGTCGGGAGTTTGAGACCAGCCTGACCAACATGGAGAAACCCCATAACTACTAAAAATACAAAAAATTAGCCGGGTGTGGTGGTGCATGCCTGTAATCCCAGCTACTTGGGAGGATGAGGCAGGAGAATCGCTTGAATCCAGGAGTCAGAGGTTGCAGTGAGCCAAGATTGCACCATTGCACTCCAACCTGGGCAACAAGAGTGAAACTCTGTCTCAAAAAAAAAAAAAAAAAAGCAACCACCTTAAAAAGTAGGGGCAAAGGACATGAACAGTCACTTTTCAAAAGAAGACATACATGTGGCCAATGAACATATGAAAAAAAGCTCAATATCACTGATCATTAGAGAAATGCAAATCAAAACCACAATGAGATACCATCCCACACCAGTCAGAATGGTTGTTACTAAAAAGAAAAAAAATAACAGATGCTGGTGAGGTTGCAGAGAAAAGGGAATCTTTACACACTGTTGGTGGGAGAGTAAATTAGTTCAACTATTGTGGAAAGCAGTATGGTGATTCCTCAGAGAGCTAAAAGCAGAATTACAATTCGACCCAACAATCCCATTACTGGGTGTATACCCAGAGGAATATAAAACATTCTACCATAAAGACATGTGCATGGGAATGTTCATTGCAGCACTATTCACAATAGCAAAGACATGAAATCAACCTAAATGCCCATCAACGACAGACTGGATAAAGAAAATGTGGTACATATACACCATGGAATATTATGCAACCATTAGAAAAGAATGAGATCATGTCTCGTTCCTATGAGATTCCTATGGATCATTCCATCCATAGGAATATGGATGAAGCTGGAGGCTATCATCTTTAGAAAACTATCACAGGAACAGAAAATATATTATTAGTTTAATGAAAAAATTAAACCCTAACTTTCTCCTCTGACAATCCTAATCATAACCTCTACACGAAGGAAAAGGGGTTAGTCTGGTCTCTGGCCACAAGTCTAACTTCCAGCAGCTAAAAACTCCATTCATCTCTCCTTAATGTGTTCAAGAAGAGCAAAGAGATCAATATTACTGGGATGTAATGAACTAGGGAGAGGGAAGTCAGAGATACAGTTGGAAGGCAATGGAGGTGGATTTTGTCAAGCTTTTGGACTAACAATTCGACTCTGATTTTCTAGGGGCCTGTTACTCCAGGGCTCCTGATTCCTAGTTCAGAATCCATAAACAGCATCTATGACTGCACAGGGCATATCTATGTCTGGACAGGGTACAACCTGGAAATGCTTAGGGGAATTCTGTTTGAAGAAAGCTTTTGTTAATTTAACACACATTGTGTTCAGGGACCTGGTCTAGATAATCTTACATTCATTGTTTTATTTAACACTGTAAAATTATACATTCCTCGCCCATGAAAATGTTCAGTTCATCTGTCTCTTTCACTCCCATACTTCTCTCCCATAGCCTGCGACCAAGACTCTAATCATCAGCTCCTGTTATTGCTCTCAAAAAATTAGGTCACTTATGGCTTTACTTATTTCCTTTCCAACTTAAAATATTCAAGCTCTATTAGCTAGTTTAGATTGGGTTATGTTGTAGTTACAAATGATCCCAAGTCTCAGACACTTACAACCAGAAAAGTTTGTTTGCACACTCCAGCTACATATTGATCATGGTAGGTTGTGACCCTTCTCTACATAATTTTCATTCTGGGTCCTTGGCTGGGGGAGTTCCTCCTACCTGGAATACTGGCAGAGGAAAACAGTTGGTGTTGAGCTACATCATGGTTCTTAAAATTTCTGCTCACAAGTGACACCTGTCACTTCTGCTCACGTTTCATTGGCAATAGCAAGTCACCTGGCTATGCTGATATCAGTGGGCTAGATACAGCATAATCCTCTCCCAGGGAGGGGCACTGCATATTTTTGAGCAATAATAGAACATACCAAAAGTGCATCCCTATGGAGGCACACTCACTGTACCTGTCCTCCTGAGCCCTCTTATCCTTCTTCCACACACACTGTGCCAAACACGGAACCTGGATCCATTCCCCTGATGTCTTGACTCTGGCTCTCAGACTGGCCCAAGTTATTGGAGGCTCTGCCCTCTCTGACGGCGCCAGTCCACATTCATGCTTGGGTTTTCCTCCTTTGCTGGACCACCATGATGCCCATCCATCTTTTCTTTTTCCCCTCATTAACTCTGATATTTGTCTGTTATTTTCAAGTGCACGCTCGCAACATTCCAAACCCTTCAGTACCTGCAGAAGATGAGCCTCCTGCTTTTTATGGAAAACGGGCCTATAAGTATGAATTCTTCTAAAACTTGTAAACCCTTCTCTGCATTCCTTTTCCCCTCTCTGCTCTGCTTTTCTCCACAGCACTTATTTATCATCATCGACCTACTTAGCTTATAAATCTTGTATGTTGGTTAACATTAGATGTCAACTTGATTGGATTGAGAGCTGCCTAGAGTATTGTTCCTGTTCCTGAATGTGTTTGTGAGGGTGTTGCCAGAGGAGACTGACATTTGAGTTGGTGGACTGGGAAGGAAGACCCACCCTCAAGGTGGCTGGGCACCAGCCAGTCAGCTGCCAGAGCAGCTAGAACAAAGCAGACTGAAGAAGATGGGATAACCTTGCTAGCTGAGGCTTCTGGCTTAGAAGCCTCTTTTTTTCTTCTTCCCGTGCAGTAAGCTTGCTTCCGTTCCTCCTGCCTTTGGACATCAGACTCCAGGTTCTTCCGCCTTTGGACTCTAGGACTTGCAACAGCGGCTTCCCTGAGGCTGTCAGGCCCTCAGTCTCAGATTGAAAGTTGCACTGCAGGCTTCCCTGGTTTCGAGGCTTTTGGACTTGGACTGAGCCAAATGAATATATACATAATCCATGTTTAATTGTGGGACTTTGCCTTGTAATCGTGTGAGACAATTCTAATAAACTCCCTTTTACATATATGTGTATCCTATTGGTTCTGCTCCTCTGGAGAACCCTAATACATCTTGTTTACTTTTTCTCCGCTGCCTTTTCCTCTTCTTCTAGGCTTACCTAGACCACCACCATTCCTTCCCCCTTTCCTATTCTGAAGTAAAACTTGTTTTTTCTCGCTTAGTGCATGGTATTCTGCCCATTTCCCATGGCTTCCCTCAGTCCTGCTCTGTTTATTCTTCTTGCTCTCTTAAGAGGAAATTCCTGCCTCTTCCTTGGCTTTTTCCAATTGGTCTACATACTGGTTTCTGTTGTTCCTAGAGACACACTGAGATGTTTCACGTTTCACTGTCACTTCTTAGAAGGGCTCTCTCTACCTCGTCTGCCTGCCGAGCAACCTCTTGGGGAGACACAGGTACTCCTGAGTCATTGAACTTGAGCTGTTTGGTGTTGGCATGTTAATTTATCTTCTTACACCACCTCCCACTTCCTTAACGTCAAAAGACAAGAATAATTATTATTTTCCATGGTTGATGTGAAGAGTACAAATAACTTATACAAAATGCATTGCAGTTAGGAGAGAATAAATGGCAGTAATGCCCTTATTAATGTTATTCTATCAGTATCAGCTCAGATACCATCTGTTCTGTGAGCTCGACTCTGAATCATATCTAGTTCCTCCCTGGGTTCATTGTGATCTATTCTTAACTGCTTAAAACAGTAATTATTCTGATTCTAATTAGTGATCCTTCCCAGTAAAATTTTAATTTTTTAGATCTCTTTCTCCCATCCCTGCCCCAGCCTTAGCAATATTTTCTTATTTCTTTTTTGTGGGTACAGGTTAAATCACTGGTCTTCTTTCACTTGTGGCTAAATAAATGTTTTGCTGGAAAAGTAAAGAGTTCCCAGTTCCATGAGATCTATAGTTCTACAAAATGAATATATATATAATCCATGTAAATATTTCACTTTTAAAACAATTTTTAAATATTTAGATAAAATTTAATTTGTGCATGTGTGTATGTGTGTGAGACCAGAGATGGTGGGGGGTGGGGGGGGGGTCTCACTATGTTGAGCAGGCTAGTCTTGAACTCCTGGCCTCAAGCCACCCTCTTGCCTTGGCCTTGCAAAGTGCTGGAATTGCAGGCATGAACCATTGCACCCAAACTCACTTTTTGTTTTTGTCTCACGCATCCGTGTGAAGAGACCACCAAACAGGCTTTGTGTGAGCAACAAGGCTGTTTATTTCACCTGGGTGCAGGCTGGCTGAGTCCGAAAAGAGAGTCAGCAAAGGGTGGTGGATTATCGTTAGTTCTTATAGGTTTTGGGATAGGCGGTGGAGTTAGGAGCAATGTTTTGCGGACAGTGGGTGGATCTCACAAAGTACATTGTCAAGGGTGGGGAGAATTACAAAGAACCTTCTTAAGGATGGGGGAGAGATTTGTAAAATGTAGATAAAGACCTACTTTCCCACATTGCTTTCCCACATTGCTTTCCCACATTGCTTTCCCACATTGCTTTCCCACATTGCTCTCAGGTTTAAAATACATCAATTAGGATACAGCAAAGTCTGTTTGATACTGAAAACTTTCCAGCAAGAATAATCCTTAGAACAAGTCATCTCTCATCTTTGCTCTTGCCTGTAACTACTAAGTGACTACTCCATCTTCTGCGCTTAGGGCTTTTAAATTGTTGGCATTTTTTATTTAGCCGGGAATGCGTTGTATGGGGATATCAAACCTGCATGTTCCCCAAACATTGACTGTAGTCTGATCATAGTAGGTCGTGCACATATAATTTTACTATTTCTCAATTTATTTCAGTGCTGATGTAATTAGTAAAATACGATTTAAGAGTGTTATGATACTCTTTTAAATCGTGATGTCTTTTCTTCATCAAAGAGATACTTAAAAGCACATAATCATCTTGTGGAGGCAGGTTGACAAAATACTTTTTGAGATTCTAAAAGGAATCTTTGTACTTAAAATGTTTAAGGACCACTGATGTATTTTGGCTTCATGTATCAATCAGATTTAGATTTTATTTTATTGTTTTAGAGATGGGGGTCTCCCTTTGTCGCCCAGGCTGGAGTGGAGCTCACCACAGCCTCAAACTCCTGGGCTCAAGCTATCCCTCTGCCTCAGCCTCCTGAGTTGCTGGGACTACAAGGGTGTGTCACTATTTTTTGTAGAGATGTGATCTCGCTGTGTTTCCCAAGCTGGTCTTGAACTCCTGGTTTCAAGTGATCCTCTTGCCTTGGCTTCTCAACGTGTTGAGATTACAGGCGTGAGCCACCACTCCTGGCCCCGATTTATTAATATATTTTATAAGGACATTTTAGGCCTCACGCATCAATTTCTTAGAACAAGCTTTTCTCTGCACTGCATACTAAATCAGACGGTAGTGCGACAAATAAACGGTGATGATTTCCCTAAGAACAAATCAAGTACAGAAAACTCCCTAACTGTCAGAACAGCAGGTAGTATGGACGGATCTCTGAGGTTATCCTTAAACAGGTGCACTGAGACGCAAGGTGCTGGAAACAAAAGAGCTCCTCCTTGCGCCCTCCCGCCGCCCACTTAGTCCTGCTCCGCCCGGGCCACCCCCCCCCCCCCCCCCCCGGCCCCGCCCCTATGCGCGCTGGTTGGTCCTCGCAGGCATGATGAAACTTCCCGCACGCATTACAGGAGCCAGGTCGGTATAAGCGCCCGCAGTCTAGCCGCCCGGCACGCTGTCCGCTGCCCGGCCTCCGCTCACCGTATCTCCTTGACTTGCTTACGCCCAGGTGAGCCGGACCCCGCGCCCCGCGCCCCGCGCCCCGCGCCCCGCGCCCCGCGCCCCGCGCCCCGCGCCCCGCGCCCCGCGCCCCGCGCCCCGCGCCCCGCGCCCCGCGCCCCGCGCCCCGCGCCCCTGCCCTGCGGCTGCTCCGGGAGGAGGGGGAGGAGGATGCGCTCTTAAGCCTGGCACCCGGCAGACGCGGTTCGGGGGCGCCTGCTGATGCTACGGCTCCTGCGGTAGAGAGGGCGGGGCGGACGCCTAGCGATTGTTGCGCAACTGGCGGCTAGCGGAAGGACCTCTCTGTCCTGGTCCCCTGAGGCATCAAGAGGGAACCGCGACCGGGAGGCCGGGCTGCTCCGAAGAGAAGGCAGCGGCGGTCTGAGCCCCTGTAAATGTTATATGTGTACTTTTTTTTTACTATGTGGCGTCGAAGCCTGTGGACATTTTCGCAGGCCGGGTCCCTGCGGCGGAGGGGTCGACCCTGCTGGTGGCCAGGGCGCAGTCAGGCGTCGCGTGGTCCTGATCTAGGAAGAAGAGACTCTGGCTTTATTACCGCCTCGGTGTCTGTGCTTTCCCCTTCAACTGCCCCGGTCCTCACCTGGACCCCTCACCTTCCTCCTCCTCTCTCACCCCCCCACCCCTGCCAGTCCCCACCCCTCTCTGTAGACTGCAAGACTTAACAAGTGACTTGCCGAGCAAACCCTGCCGAGAATAGGTCTGTTTAGGGACACAGGCGGCCAAGTACAGAAAAAGGCAGAAGAACTAGTGTGCCTTTTTCAGTGGATGTCATTTTACAGGGCTGGCTTCAGATGATTGTTATAGTTTTAACTAAAAGGACAGTTTTCTTATCGGCCCTTGGCCTACATTATTTCTTTACTGTGCATTGCCCTGGGCGCTTGACTAATAATTTAACAGCAGTTTTTTGTTTTTTTTTTTTTAATTTTAAATCATGATTCATAGCATTGCTGTAAGAGTAATTAGAGGTAAAATAGGGCTTGAGCCTGTCTGTAGTTGGTTACTTACTGACATCTTAACATAAAAGTAAGGTGAGAGGGTGAAGTTTTAAGTAATGTTAAGTGGAATAGAAATTAAATGCCCTGAAACTGCCATGTCCGGTTTGGTAGGCGCTAGCTACCTGTAGCTGTTGAGCACTTGAATTGCTGGCTAGTCCTAATTGAGGTGTGTTGTGTTAAATACACTGGATTTTGTCGTTGGAGTAGGAAGAACAGTGTAAAATATCTGCTCGATAATTTTTTATATTGATTACATACATGTTAAAATGATACTATTTGGGACATATTGAGTTAAGTATATTTAAAATTAATTTCACCTTTTTCTTTTAATGGGGCTACTAGTATATTTAAAATTACATACGTGGCTCACATATTTATTGGACAGCACTGCTCTAGAAGTTTAAGAAGAAATAAGAAAAATGTTGAGAACAGGTCGCGGTAGTAGGAACTTTGCCCTCCTATAAGACCGATTCCAATAAAAATAATAGGTTATAGTTTTAATTGGCCTTTTCCTACTAGAAAAAATAAGTGTACTTTACATGCCCCTTTGTTCTCCCTCTTTCCCCTCCAGTTTAGTGTTTAGCGTGTATTTATTATAGCAGGATTAATACAGGGATTCACTAAGCAGCGTTAAGAAACCTTAGGTAAGTGATTCCCTGATGACCACACTTGATTTTCAAAGCACTTTCCTAACCCATTTTTAACTGGTATAGAGTCAAAGGCAGATGGCTTATTAGTAGTCATCTCATTTAAATCTTATGGAATTTTTCCAGTAAATCTCAAATAATTTATTATAGGCTATTTGGGCTATTTGGTCAAGTGCATGGAAGGGACAGCATAGGACATGTGGTACTTCATTTCCAAATTGCTTGAGATGATTTTCATTATAACCATATATTATTTGGCTCTGGTTTTCTGGAAAAGCCAGCTAAACCTTTGATTCTTTTAGATATAAATGAAATATCACCAAAGGATTGCTCAAAGTGACTTACGCAACTTGAATATATATTTTTTTCCTTAGGGTGTTTATCCCAAATTATCTGGGCATTTGCTGCAATTTGCAGTTTTTAAAAAAAAACACCAAAATAGTTATTTTTCAAGTTAGAGATGTTTTCATAAAAACAGTCATTTTGAGCTGGCAGCAGCCAAATAAAGTAGCCCTTTATTTCACAGTTGAGAATTTGAAATTGGAAAGTAATTAACGTATGTAAGGATGACTTACTTGCTTCCTGGCTTATAGGGATGAGCCAAGTTTTTATTAGGGATGTTGTTGCTGTGTATGTCCCACCTAATTTGCTTCCTTAGTGAACAATGCAACTTTGATACAGAAATATTTGAGAACATTTTTGTCACTTAGGACATTTTGATAGTGAACATTTTGTATCTTCTATTAACTTAAAATGTTTTATTTGTTATAAAGCCAGGATATCTGATATCAAATTAAATTGTTTTCTTTTCCCTTTAGATTTTCTTCAATCACATCTGAATAAATCACTTAGAGGTAACCTAGATGTAATATAGTGAAATGCTTAAAAGAGCTGTGTATCTTAGTATTACACTTAACAGCAGTATGATTTTCTGTTGTACCCATTATATTGTACCTGCAGCTAGTTCGGATAAAGAGAGGGCATTTAACTGTCTAGACAACCTGAGAGGAGACTCTAGTAATCTGGAAAGTCTCTTGGATCTTTGAGGGATTTTGGGATGGAGAGAGTGGGGCCGGGATCTCTGGCTAGGCTGGAGCCAGCCTGGATTTGTATCTATATCTTGGAAGCAAACTTAGAATGCAGAGACAGATGTGGCCTGGATGCTGCCAGCTCTAGCCAACCACTAAATCCTAAGGCGGGAGAGATGCAGGCTTTGACTAGGTGCTCAGCTGCTGTAGCCCGTTGAATGTAGAGGTCACTGTATTTTCTGAATACCTGTAAGTAAATTAAATCATTCTCTACTCCCGTGTGCCTGCCAACCTAATGGGGAATCCCTATAGAAAAGATGGTTTAAATTTTAGTCTTTGAAGTGATTTATGCATGTTTCTGGAATCAAGATTTAATGCAGACTTGGATTGGATATTGAATATTTTTGATTTATCTGCTTTTATCTCCATAGAGAGCTTATAGCTTCATTGCACCATGTGTGGTATCTGGGCCCTGTTTGGCAGTGACGACTGCCTTTCTGTTCAGTGTCTGAGTGCTATGAAGATTGCACATAGAGGGCCAGATGCATTCCGTTTTGAGAATGTCAATGGATACACCAACTGCTGCTTTGGATTTCACCGGTTGGCAGTAGTTGACCCGCTGTTTGGAATGCAGCCAATTCGATTGAAGAAATATCCCTATTTGTGGCTCTGTTACAATGGTGAAATCTACAACTATAAGAAGGTAAGGAGAAAGAAACCAGATGTCTGGATGTGATTAAACTTAAGAGTTTGTTGGTCACGATGATATTACATATTCTGTATCATGTTTTTTACTTTGCAAGGCACTCTATGTTCATTATCTCATGTGCTCTAAGTATGTAAATAGGGAACTGATGAATAAAAAGGTGAGTGAAATGACATGGTCACAAAAGAAGTGATAAAAATGAGAATTACAGTTCAGTTTCTTTGACTCTTAGAATTTTTTCTCCTCCCCAGCTTTTCATTTTGAAAAAATTTCTAACATACAGAAAAGAACAGAACAGCGAGCACCTAGATTGAATAGTCATTAATGTTTTGCCATATTTGCTTGATTTTTCTTTTACACACACACACACACACACACACACAAACACACACACACACACATTTTTGCTGAATCATTTGAGAGTACAGTGCAGATATTATGACACTTACTCCTAAATATATAAGCATTTGTCTTCTAAGAATAAGGACATTCTTCTACATAACATCAATACCATTATTAAACCTAAGAGTCCATAATACCACCTAATATCCAGTTTATTCTTAAATGAAATTTCCCTAAGTGTCCCAAGAATTTTTTTTTTTGAGACAGAGTCTCACTCTGTCACCCAGGCTGGAGTGTAGTGGCGTGATCTCGGCTCACTGCAACCTCTGCCTCCCGGGTTCAAGCAATTCTCCTCCCTCAGCCTCCCAAGTAGCCGGGACTACAGACACCTGCCACCATGCCCAGCTCATTTTTTGTATTGTAGTAAAGACGGGGTTTCACCATGTTGCCCAGGGTGGTCTGGAACTCCTGAGCTCAGGCAATCTGCCCACCTTGGCCACTCAAAGTGTTACCAAGAATATCTTTATAGCTGGTTTTTGTTTGTTTTGAGCTAGATTTCATTCAAGGTTCATGCATTTGGTTGTGATGTTTCTTGGTATTTTTTGAGACTTCTTGATAGATAACCTGTCATGCATTGATAAGAGGTTTATATCCTAATCACATTTTGGACATTTTTATCTCTGAACAATAGCTTTTGTCATTGTTTGTTGCCTGCTCATAGGAACACTCTTAATAACAGTCTTCTCATTTAAAAAGTTTTAAAATAGTTATTCAGGAGATTCCTTTTACACATTTCTTTATTCCTTTATTAAGGGCCTACTATGCACCAGACATCATTTTTCTAGGTGATTGGAGATGAAATGGTGAAAAGGAAAGGCAAGAATGGACTTTCCTGCTAGTGGGAGGTAGAAGAAGAGAGTATTAAAACTTTTCTCTTTCTGAGTCAAATCAGTGTCATATGCGTGAGAATGCCAGGTGGTGGTATGGCATTGTCAGCTTGGCTTTCCCCTTAAATGAAATAGGAAACGCCCTGCTTCCTTGAACAGTGTTGTTTCTTTTTATTAAAAAGTTACAAGAAGTTAAATATTTTGAAAATAATTAATTTCTATTCTGAATTAGCCGAATGTTTTATTTGTAAAAGTAGAGAAGTTTGTTCCACAAGCATCTAAGCTTATGTAGTTGGGTCAGCTAGCAAACTGTCTAATGAGCAGAATGTATATTTTAGGCTTATATAAAGTATTCAAACCCCCCCCCCCCATACCTCCTTTTTGGTAAAAATAAAGTTTACCACTACAATAAAATACAGCCAGAGGTGTGCTGGGAGTAGAGGGAGACTGAATGAAAAACAGGAGGAATGCGGTCAAGGCTAGAGCAAAAAGCAGGACCTCTCCCTGCAGGGGAGTATCAGGGGCCTGCAGCCAAGTCAGATGACAGCATGACTTCAGGAGGTAAGATTTGAGGGCTTTTATCTAAGATGCAGCATTGGAATTTGGTTTCAGGGGAGTAGGAAGTGATACATCCGTTACCCAAAGGACCCTTCTCCTTTTTAAGTAAATTACCTGCAAAGTTTAGGCCAAAGAGGTGGGCAAGGTAGATTTTGGGAGCTGTTGCTTGCTAATATCAATGAATGCTTTATAGTCACTAACCCTTCAGGCAGTTCAGCCCAGAAGAGTCAGCAGAAGACTGTTTCCAGACCCCACCTGCTAGTTATAGATCATCCCTGATAGAGCAGAGAGGGGTGACCAGGTAGTGACTTTACAGTCACTGGAGGCAAAGCCCATTTTTGGACAGTTCAGTGAGGGCTTATAGACAAAAGATCCACAAATGATGGAGTGAGCTGCATGGAGGGTGAAGCATATTTATGGGTCATGCACATACATAATAGGTTTACTTTTTGAAATTTGAAAGCATGTTTTAAGCTTATCTAGGATTTCCACCTGATTTAAACCTCTTCTTTCTCTAATATCAGCCAAAAACCTGAGTACAAGGTTCAAAGAGGAATATATCAAGGACTTTTCATCCTCATAGTTTGCCAGTGATGGTGGAGAGTGTCAGAATTGGGGAGTAGCCTAATCAAACCTTCTTGCTCTGCATGCAGTGGCAGACAGTCCCTTTGCTGTTCCTTTGGGGCATGCAGACTAATAAAGTGCCACCATCATTTTGTCTATAAGTAAGGAGTAGGTTTAATGCTACTGCAGTGGTGGAAGCACTGGGCATTGTCGTCCACCCCTGGGGACCAGCAGCTTTGTTTTGGATCATGTATCTGTTATTGTGATGTAGCCATTTATTTTTCATGGAATGGTGCCAAATGATGTTTGTCCCTTTGCTTTACATTTTTATAGCTAGGACTTTGAAGCTGAACTGGAGGAACTTCTTAGCCAATACTAACTTCTCAAACCAAAAATTTTTAGTTGCAGAAGACACGTTTTTTTAGTGTCATGGCAACCAGGCAACCTGTTATCTTAACTTACATTTAGAGGTTGAGCATCCCTAATCTGAAAATCTGAAATTTGAAATGCTCCAAAATCTGAAACTTTTTGAGCACTGACATGATACTACATGTGCATTTTGATGTCACAGTCAAAATGCAGATGTAAAACACACAGTTTATTTGGTGTGTCCTAGGGAAAAAAGACCCTCTCAGCCCCCTTCAGCTGCAGTATAACTTTTCTACACATGCCCAGATTTCCCCATGCAAGCATGCCCACAAAGGGTAATAGAATGGCATATGTGCAAGCTGGACACACCAATGGCAGGATCCAGGATCCCCGCAGATGGGACCTCTGCGCATTACCCATTGTGTATTTTTGCTTATTTTCTGCTCCGTGGTGTTAAGATACTGAAAATGTCAAAAAGACCTGTAGATATTTCTTTGAGCAGCAATGATAAGGAAAAGTAGAAACATAACACAGAAAGTCAAGCTATAGAAGAAAGTGGACTGTAGTGTAAAGGTTTAGATTACATGATGAAAATGTGTGATAGAGATCTTGAAAGGCTGGAGCTGGCAAGATGGCCGAATAGGAACAACTCCAGTCTCCAACTCCCAGCGCGAGCGACACAGAAGACCGGTGATTTCTGCATTTTCAACTGAGGTACTGGGGTCATCTCACTAGGGAGTGCCGGACAATCGGTGCTGGTCAGCTGCTGCAGCCTGACCAGCGAGAGCTGAAGCAGGGCGAGGCATCGCCTCACCTGGAAGCGCAAGGGGGAAGGGGATCCGTTTTCCTAGCCAGGGGAACTGAGACACACAACACCTGGAAAATCGGGTAACTCCCACCCCAATACTGCGCTGTAAGCATACAGGCATTCCAGGAGAATATATCCCACACCTGGCCGGGAGGGTTCCACGCCCACGAAGCCTCCCTCACTGCTAACACAGCAGTCTGCCGCGATCTATCCGCAAGGCAGCAGCGAGGCTGGGGGAGGGGCGCCCGCCATTGCTGAGGCTTAAGTAGGTAAACAAACCCGCTGGGAAGCTCGAACTGGGTGGAGCTCACAGCAGCTCAAGGAAGCCTGCCTGTCTCTGTAGTCTCCACCTCTGGGGACAGCGCACAGCTGAAGACCAACAGGGGAAGTAGCGGGAGCCGGTGCAGACGCGAACGACTCTGTCTGACAGCTTTGGGGAGAGCCGCGGATCTCCCAACGCGGAGGTTGAGATCTGAGAACGGACAGACTGCCTGCTCAGGTGTGTCTCTGACCCCTGAGTAGCCTAGCTGGGAGAAATCCCCCACTAGGGGCAGTCTGACACCCCACACCTCACAGAGTGGAGTACACCCCTGAGAGGACACTTCCAAAGGAAGAATCAGACAGGTACACTCGCTGATCAGCAATATTCTATCTTCGGCAACCTCTGCTGCTGATACCCAGGCAAACAGGGTCTGGAGTGGACCTCAAGCAATCTCCAACAGACCAACAGAGAGTCCTTCTGACTGTCAGAAGGAAAACTATCAAACAGGAAGGACACCTATACCAAAACCCCATCAGTACGTCACCACCATCAAAGACCAGAGACAGATAAAACCACAAAGATGGGGAAGAAGCAGGGCAGAAAAGCTGGAAATTCAAAAAATAAGAGCGCATTTCCCCCTGCAAAGGAGCGCAGCCCATCACCAGCAACGGATCAAAGCTGGTCAGAGAATGACTTGGACGAGAGGAGAGAAGAAGGCTTCAGTCCATCAAACTTATCAGAGCTAAAGGAGGAATTACGTACCCAGCGCAAAGAAACTAAAAATCTTGAAAAAAGAGTGGAAGAATTGACAGCTAGACTCATTAATGCAGAGAAGATCATAAACGAAATGACAGAGATGAAAACCATGACACGAGAAATACGTGACAAATGCACAAGCTTCAGTAACCGACTCGATCAACTGGAAGAAAGAGTATCAGCGATTGAAGATCAAATGAATGAAATGAAGCGAGAAGAGAAACCAAAAGAAAAAAGAAGAAAAAGAAATGAGCAAAGCCTGCAAGAAGTATGGGATTACGTAAAAAGACCAAATCTACGTCTGATTGGGGTGCCTGAAAGTGAGGGGGAAAATGGAACCAAGTTGGAAAACACTCTTCAGGATATCATCCAGGAGAACTTCCCCAACCTAGTAGGGCAGGCCAACATTCAAATTCAGGAAATACAGAGAACGCCACAAAGATACTCCTCCAGAAGAGCAACTCCAAGACACATAATTGCCAGATTCACCAAAGTTGAAATGAAGGAAAAAATCTTAAGGGCAGCCAGAGAGAAAGGTCGGGTCACCCACAAAGGGAAGCCCATCAGACTAACAGCAGATCTCTCGGCAGAAACTCTACAAGCCAGAAGAGAGTGGGGGCCAATATTCAACGTTCTTAAAGAAAAGAATTTTAAACCCAGAATTTCATATCCAGCCAAACTAAGTTTCATAAGTGAAGGAGAAATAAAATCCTTTACAGATAAGCAAATGCTTAGAGATTTTGTCACCACCAGGCCTGCCTTACAAGAGACCCTGAAGGAAGCCCTAAACATGGAAAGGAACAACCGGTACCAGCCATCGCAAAAACTTGGCAAAATGTAAAGACCATCGAGGCTAGGAAGAAACTGCATCAACTAACGAGCAAAATAACCAGTTAATATCATAATGGCAGGATCAAGTTCACACATAACAATATTAACCTTAAATGTTAATGGACTAAATGCTCCAATGAAAAGACACAGACTGGCAAACTGGATTAAGAGTCAAGACCCATCAGTCTGCTGTATTCAGGAGACCCATCTCACATGCAGAGACATACATAGGCTCAAAATAAAGGGATGGAGGAAGATCTACCAAGCAAATGGAGAACAAAAAAAAGCAGGGGTTGCAATCCTAGTCTCTGATAAAACAGACTTTAAACCATCAAAGATCAAAAGAGACAAAGAAGGCCATTACATAATGGTAAAGGGATCAATTCAACAGGAAGAGCTAACTCTCCTAAATATATATGCACCCAATACAGGAGCACCCAGATTCATAAAGCAAGTCCTTAGAGACTTACAAAGAGACTTAGACTCCCATACAATAATAATGGGGGACTTCAACACTCCGCTGTCAACATTAGACAGATCAACGAGACAGAAAGTTAACAAGGATATCCAGGAATTGAACTCATCTCTGCACCAAGCGGACCTAATAGACATCTATAGAACTCTCCACCCCAAATCAACAGAATATACATTCTTCTCAGCACCACATCGCACTTATTCCAAAATTGACCACATAATTGGAAGTAAAGCACTCCTCAGCAAATGTAAAAGAACAGAAATTATAACAAACTGTCTCTCAGACCACAGTGCAATCAAACTAGAACTCAGGACTAAGAAACTCAATCAAAACCGCTCAACTACATGGAAACTGAACAACCTGCTCCTGAATGACTACTGGGTACATAACGAAATGAAAGCGGAAATAAAGATGTTCTTTGAAACCAATGAGAACAAAGATACAACATACCAGAATCTCTGGGACACATTTAAAGCAGTGTGTAGAGGGAAATTTATAGCACTAAATGCCCACAAGAGAAAGCAGGAAAGATCTAAAATTGACACTCTAACATCACAATTAAAAGAACTAGAGAGGCAAGAGCAATCACATTCAAAAGCTAGCAGAAGGCAAGAAATAACTAAGATCAGAGCAGAACTGAAGGAGATAGAGACACAAAAAACCCTCCAAAAAATCAATGAATCCAGGAGTTGGTTTTTTGAAAAGATCAACAAAATTGACAGACCGCTAGCAAGGCTAATAAAGAAAAAAAGAGAGAGGAATCAAATAGATGCAATAAAAAATGATAAAGGGGATATCACCACTGACCCCACAGAAATACAAACTACCATCAGAGAATACTATAAACGCCTCTACGCAAATCAACTAGAAAATCTAGAAGAAATGGATAATTTCCTGGACACTTACACTCTCCCAAGGCTAAACCAGGAAGAAGTTGAATCCCTGAATAGACCAATAGCAGGCTCTGAAATTGAGGCAACAATTAATAGCCTACCCACCAAAAAAAGTCCAGGACCAGATGGATTCACAGCTGAATTCTACCAGAGGTACAAGGAGGAGCTGGTACCATTCCTTCTGAAACTATTCCAATCAATAGAAAAAGAGGGAATCCTCCCTAACTCATTTTATGAGGCCAACATCATCCTGATACCAAAGCCTGGCAGAGACACAACAAAAAAAGAGAATTTTAGACCAATATCCCTGATGAACATTGATGCAAAAATCCTCAATAAAATACTGGCAAACCGGATTCAGCAGCACATCAAAAAGCTTATCCACCATGATCAAGTGGGCTTCATCCCTGGGATGCAAGGCTGGTTCAACATTCGCAAATCAATAAACGTAATCCAGCATATAAACAGAACCAAAGACAAGAACCACATGATTGTCTCAATAGATGCAGAAAAGGCTTTTGACAAAATTCAACAGCCCTTCATGCTAAAAACGCTCAATAAATTCGGTATTGATGGAACGTACCTCAAAATAATAAGAGCTATTTATGACAAACCCACAGCTAATATCATACTGAATGGGCAAAAACTGGAAAAATTCCCTTTGAAAACTGGCACAAGACAGGGATGCCCTCTCTCACCACTCCTATTCAACATAGTGTTGGAAGTTCTGGCTAGGGCAATCAGGCAAGAGAAAGAAATCAAGGGTATCCAGTTAGGAAAAGAAGAAGTCAAATTGTCCCTGTTTGCAGATGACATGATTGTATATTTAGAAAACCCCATCGTCTCAGCCCAAAATCTCCTTAAGCTGATAAGCAACTTCAGCAAAGTCTCAGGATACAAAATTAATGTGCAAAAGTCACAAGCATTCTTATACACCAGCAACAGACAAGCAGAGAGCCAAATCAGGAATGAACTTCCATTCACAATTGCTTCAAAGAGAATCAAATACCTAGGAATCCAGCTTACAAGGGATGTAAAGGACCTCTTCAAGGAGAACTACAAACCACTGCTCAGTGAAATCAAAGAGGACACAAACAAATGGAAGAACATACCATGCTCATGGATAGGAAGAATCAATATCGTGAAAATGGCCATACTCCCCAAGGTTATTTATAGATTCAATGCCATCCCCATCAAGCTACCAATGAGTTTCTTCACAGAATTGGAAAAAACTGCTTTAAAGTTCATATGGAACCAAAAAAGAGCCCGCATTGCCAAGACAATCCTAAGTCAAAAGGACAAAGCTGGAGGCGTCACGCTACCTGACTTCAAACTATACTACAAGGCTACAGTAACCAAAACAGCATGGTACTGGTACCAAAACAGAGATATAGACCAATGGAACAGAACAGAGTCCTCAGAAATAATACCGCACATCTACAGCCATCTGATCTTTGACAAACCTGAGAGAAACAAGAAATGGGGAAAGGATTCCCTATTTAATAAATGGTGCTGGGAAAATTGGCTAGCCATAAGTAGAAAGCTGAAACTGGATCCTTTCCTTACCCCTTATACGAAGATTAATTCAAGATGGATTAGAGACTTAAATGTTAGACCTAATACCATAAAAACCCTAGAAGAAAATCTAGGTAGTACCATTCAGGACATAGGCATGGGCAAGGACTTCATGTCTAAAACACCAAAAGCAACGGCAGCAAAAGCAAAAATTGACAAATGGGATCTAATTAAACTAAAGAGCTTTTGCACAGCAAAAGAAACTACCATCAGAGTGAACAGGCAACCTACAGAATGGGAGAAAATTTTTGCAACCTACTCATCTGACAAAGGGCTAATATCCAGAATCTACAAAGAACTCAAACAAATATACGAGAAAAAAACAAACAACCCCATCAAAAAGTGGGGAAAGGATATGAACAGACATTTCTCAAAAGAAGATATTCATACAGCCAACAGACACATGAAAAAATGCTCATCATCACTGGCCATCAGAGAAATGCAAATCAAAACCACAATGAGATACCATCTCACACCAGTTAGAATGGCAATCATTAAGAAGTCAGGAAACAACAGGTGTTGGAGAGGATGTGGAGAAATAGGAACACTTTTACACTGTTGGTGGGATTGTAAACTAGTTCAACCATTATGGAAAACAGTATGGCAATTCCTCAAGGATCTAGAACTAGATGTACCATATGACCCAGCCATCCCACTACTGGGTATATACCCAAAGGATTATAAATTAGTCTACTACAAAGACACATGTACACGTATGTTTATTGCGGCACTATTCACAATAGCAAAGACTTGGAATCAACCCAAATGTCCATCTGTGACAGACTGGATTAAGAAAATGTGGCACATATACACCATGGAATACTATGCAGCCATAAAAAAGGATGAGTTTGCGTCCTTTGTAGGGACATGGATGCAGCTGGAAACCATCATTCTTAGCAAACTATCACAAGAAGAGAAAACCAAACACCGCATGTTCTCACTCATAGGTGGGAACTGAACAATGAGATCACTTGGACTCGGGAAGGGGAACATCACACACTGGGGTCTATCATGGGGAGGGGGGAGGGGGGAGGAGGGAGGGATTGCATTGGGGAGTTATACATGATATAAATGATGAATTGATGGGTGCTGACGAGTTGATGGGTGCAGCACCCCAACATGGCATAAGTATACATATGTAACAAACCTGCACGTTATGCACATGTACCCTAGAACTTAAAGTATAATAAAAAAAAAAAAAGGTTAAAAAAAAAAAAAAAAAAAAAAATTTAACCCCAAAAAAAAAAAAAAAAAAAAAGAAAGGCTGGAGCTGCCTGCATTCATAACAGAACAAGAGGTCATGTCAGTTTATAAAATCGAAGAGAGACTTCCAAGACAGAAGCCGTTGTTAATGAGGCAGATGACTCTGGAGAAACACTTAAAAAAGTCATTTGGCTGAGTGCCTCCTCAACCTCAGAGGACCCGCTTCCTGGTTGCTCAGCTGCTTCTGATATTTCTTCTCACCTAAAAAAGGAAAAAAAAAATACAGTGTACAGTAACCATTTTTTTTTATAAGAATTTTTTTTTAATTTTTATTATTATACTTTAAGTTCTAGGGTACATGTGCATAACGTGCAGGTTTGTTACATATGTATACCTGTGCCATGTTGGTGTGCTGCACCCATCAACTAGTCAGCACCCATCAATTCATCATTTATATCATGTATAACTCCCAATGCAATCCCTCTCCCCTCCCCCCTCCCCATGATAGGCCCCAGTGTGTGATGTTCCCCTTCCCGAGTCCAAGTGATCTCATTGTTCAGTTCCCACCTATGAGTGAGAACATCCGGTGTTTGGTTTTCTCTTCTTGTGATAGTTTGCTAAGAATGATGGTTTCCAGCTGCATCCATGTCCCTACAAAGGACGCAAACTCATCCTTTTTTATGGCTGCATAGTATTCCATGGTGTATATGTGCCACATTTTCTTAATCCAGTCTGTCACAGATGGACATTTGGGTTGATTCCAAGTCTTTGCTATTGTGAATAGTGCCGCAATAAACATACGTGTGCATGTGTCTTTGTAGTAGAATAATTTATAATCCTTTGGGTATATACCCAGTAGTGGGATGGCTGGGTCATATGGTACATCTAGTTCTAGATCCTTGAGGAATTGCCATACTGTTTTCCATATGGTTGAACTAGTTTACAATCCCACCAACAGTGTAAAAGTGTTCCTATTTCTCCACATCCTCTCCACCATCTGTTGTTTCCTGACTTTTTAATGATTGCCATTCTAACTGGTGTGAGATGGTATCTCATTGTGGTTTTGATTTGCATTTCTCTGATGGCAAGTGATGATGAGCATTTTTTCATGTGTCTGTTGGCTGTATGAATGTCTTCTTTTGAGAAATGTCTGTTCATATCCTTTGCCCACTTTTTGATGGGTTGTTTGTTTTTTTTCTTGTATATTTGTTTGAGTTCTTTGTAGATTCTGGATATTAGCCCTTTGTCAGATGAGTAGATTGCAAAAATTTTCTCCCATTCTGTAGGTTGCCTGTTCACTCTGGTGGTAGTTTCTTTTGCTGTGCAGAAGCTCTTTCGTTTAATTGGATCCCATTTGTCAATTTTTGCTTTTGCTGCCGTTGCTTTTGGTGTTTTAGACATGAAGTCCTTGCCCATGCCTATGTCCTGAATGGTACTACCTAGATTTTCTTCTAGGGTTTTTATGGTATTAGGTCTAACATTTAAGTCTCTAATCCACCTTGAATTAATCTTCCTATAAGGAGTAAGGAAAGGATCCAGTTTCAGCTTTCTACTTATGGCTAGCCAATTTTCCCAGCACCATTTATGAAATAGGGAATCCTTTCCCCATTTCTTGTTTCTCTCAGGTTTGTCAAAGATCAGATGGCTGTAGATGTGTGGTATTATTTCTGAGGACTCTGTTCTGTTCCATTGGTCTATATCTCTGTTTTGGTACCAGTACCATGCTGTTTTGGTTACTGTAGCCTTGTAGTATAGTTTGAAGTCAGGTAGTGTGATGCCTCCAGCTTTGTCCTTTTGACTTAGGATTGTCTTGGCAATGCAGGCTCTTTTTTGGTTCCATATGAACTTTAAAGCAGTTTTTTCCAATTCTGTGAAGAAACTCATTGGTAGCTTGATGGGGATGGCATTGAATCTATAAATAACCTTGGGCAGTATGGCCATTTTCACGATATTGATTCTTCCTATCCATGAGCATGGTATGTTCTTCCATTTGTTTGTGTCCTCTTTGATTTCACTGAGCAGTGGTTTGTAGTTCTCCTTGAAGAGGTCCTTGACATCCCTTGTAAGTTGGATTCCTAGGTATTTTATTCTCTTTGAAGCAATTGTGAATGGAAGTTCATTCATGATTTGGCTCTCTGTTTGTCTGTTACTGGTGTATAAGAATGCTTGTGATTTTTGCACATTAATTTTGTATCCTGAGACTTTGCTGAAGTTGCTTATCAGCTTAAGGAGATTTTGGGCTGAGACAACAGGGTTTTCTAAATATACAATCATGTCATCTGCAAACAGGGACAATTTGACTTCTTCTTTTCCTAAATGAATACCCTTTATTTCTTTCTCTTGCCTGATTGCTCTAGCCAGAACTTCCAACACTATGTTGAATAGGAGTGGTGAGAGAGGGCATCCCTGTCTTGTGCCAGTTTTCAAAGGGAATTTTTCCAGTTTTTGCCCATTCAGTATGATATTAGCTGTGGGTTTGTCATAAATAGCTCTTATTATTTTGAGGTACGTTCCATCAATACCGAATTTATTGAGCATTTTTAGCATGAAGGGCTGTTGAATTTTGTCAAAAGCCTTTTCTGCATCTATTGAGATAATCATGTGGTTCTTGTCTTTGGTTCTGTTTATATGCTGGATTATGTTTATTGATTTGTGAATGTTGAAGCAGCCTTGCATCCCAGGGATGAAGCCCACTTGATCATGGTGGATAAGCTTTTTGATGTGCTGCTGGATCCGGTTTGCCATATTTTATTGAGGATTTTTGCATCGATGTTCATCAGGGATATTGGTCTAAAATTCTCTTTTTTTGTTGTGTCTCTGCCAGGCTTTGGTATCAGGATGATGTTGGCCTCATAAGATGAGTTCGGGAGGATTCCCTCTTTTTCTATTGATTGGAATAGTTTCAGAAGGAATGGTACCAGCTCCTCCTTGTACATCTGGTAGGATTCAGCTGTGAATCCATCTGGTCCTGGACTTTTTTTGGTGGGTAGGCTATTAATTATTGCCTCAATTTCAGAGCCTGCTATTGGTCTATTCAGGGATTCAACTTCTTCCTGGTTTAGTCCTGGGAGAGTGTAAGTGTCCAGGAAATTATCCATTTCTTCTAGATTTTCTAGTTTATTTGCATAGAGGTGTTTATAGTATTCTCTGATGGTAGTTTGTATTTCTGTGTGGTCGGTGGTGATATCCCCTTTATCATTTTTTATTGCGTCTATTTGATTCCTCTCTCTTTTCTTCTTTATTAGTCTTGCTAGCGGTCTGTCAATTTTGTTAATCTTTTCAAAAAACCAACTCCTGGATTCATTGATTTTTTGGAGGGTTTTTTGTGTCTCTATCTCCTTCAGTTCGGCTCTGATCTTAGTTATTTCTTGCCTTCTGCTAGCTTTTGAATGTGTTTGCTCTTGCCTCTCTAGTTCTTTTAATTGTGATGTTAGAGTGTCAATTTTAGATCTTTCCTGCTTTCTCTTGTGGGCATTTAGTGCTATAAATTTCCCTCTACACACTGCTTTAAATGTGTCCCAGAGATTCTGGTATGTTGTATCTTTGTTCTCATTGGTTTCAAAGAACATCTTTATTTCTGCTTTCATTTTGTTATGTACCCAGTTGTCATTCAGGAGCAGGTTGTTCAGTTTCCATGTAGTTGAGCGGTTTTGATTGAGTTTCTTAGTCCTGAGTTCTAGTTTGATTGCACTGTGGTCTGAGAGACAGTTTGTTATAATTTCTGCTCTTTTACATTTGCTGAGGAGTGCTTTACTTCCAATTATGTGGTCAATTTTGGAATAAGTGCGATGTGGTGCTGAGAAGAATGTATATTCTGTTGATTTGGGGTGGAGGGTTCTATAGATGTCTATTAGGTCTGCTTGGTGCAGAGATGAGTTCAATTCCTGGATATCCTTGTTAACTTTCTGTCTCGTTGATGTGTCTAATGTTGACAGTGGAGTGTTGAAGTCTCCCATTATTATTGTATGGGAGTCTAAGTCTCTTTGTAAGTCTCTAAGGACTTGCTTTATGAATCTGGGTGCTCCTGTATTGGGTGCATATATATTTAGGAGAGTTAGCTCTTCCTGTTGAATTGATCCCTTTACCATTATGTAATGGCCTTCTTTGTCTCTTTTGATCTTTGATGGTTTAAAGTCTGTTTTATCAGAGACTAGGATTGCAACCCCTGCTTTTTTTTGTTCTCCATTTGCTTGGTAGATCTTCCTCCATCCCTTTATTTTGAGCCTATGTATGTCTCTGCATGTGAGATGGGTCTCCTGAATACAGCAGACTGATGGGTCTTGACTCTTTATCCAGTTTGCCAGTCTGTGTCTTTTAATTGGAGCATTTAGTCCATTAACATTTAAGGTTAATATTGTTATGTGTGAACTTGATGCTGCCATTATGATATTAACTGGTTATTTTGCTTGTTAGTTGATGCAGTTTCTTCCTAGCCTCGATGGTCTTTACATTTTGGCATGTTTTTGCAATGGCTGGTACCGGTTGTTCCTTTCCATGTTTAGGGCTTCCTTCAGGGTCTCTTATAAGGCAGGCCTGGTGGTGACAAAATCTCTAAGCATTTGCTTATCTGTAAAGGATTTTATTTCTCCTTCACTTATGAAACTTAGTTTGGCTGGATATGAAATTCTGGGTTTAAAATTCTTTTCTTTAAGAACGTTGAATATTGGCCCCCACTCTCTTCTGGCTTGTAGAGTTTCTGCCGAGAGATCTGCTGTTAGTCTGATGGGCTTCCCTTTGTGGGTAACCCGACCTTTCTCTCTGGCTGCCCTTAAGATTTTTTCCTTCATTTCAACTTTGGTGAATCTGGCAATTATGTGTCTTGGAGTTGCTCTTCTGGAGGAGTATCTTTGTGGCGTTCTCTGTATTTCCTGAATTTGAATGTTGGCCTGCCCTACTAGGTTGGGGAAGTTCTCCTGGATGATATCCTGAAGAGTGTTTTCCAACTTGGTTCCATTTTCCCCCTCACTTTCAGGCACCCCAATCAGACGTAGTTTTGGTCTTTTTACATAATCCCATACTTCTTGCAGGCTTTGTTCATTTCTTTTTCTTCTTTTTCTTTTGGTTTCTCTTCTCGCTTCATTTCATTCATTTGATCCTCAATCGCTGATACTCTTTCTTCCAGTTGATCGAGTTGGTTACTGAAGCTTGTGCATTTGTCACGTATTTCTTGTGTCATGGTTTTCATCTCTTGTCATTTCGTTTATGATCTTCTCTGCATTAATTAGTCTAGCTGTCAATTCTTCCACTCTTTTTTCAAGATTTTTAGTTTCTTTGCGCTGGGTACGTAATTCCTCCTTTAGCTCTGAGAAGTTTGATGGACTGAAGCCTTCTTCTCTCATCTCGTCAAAGTCATTCTCTGACCAGCTTTGATCCGTTGCTGGCGATGGGGTGCGCTCCTTTGCAGGGGGAGATGCGCTCTTATTTTTTGAATTTCCAGCTTTTCTGCCCTGCTTTTTCCCCATCTTTGTGGTTTTATCTATCTCTGGTCTTTGATGATGGTGACGTACTGATGGGGTTTTGGTATAGGTGTCCTTCCTGTTTGATAGTTTTCCTTCTGACAGTCAGGACCCTCAGCTGTAGGTCTGTTGGAGATTGCTTGAGGTCCACTCCAGACCCTGTTTGCCTGGGTATCAGCAGCAGAGGTTGCAGAAGATAGAATATTGCTGAACAGCGAGTGTACCTGTCTGATTCTTCCTTTGGAAGTTTCCTCTCAGGGGTGTACTCCACCCTGTGAGGTGTGGGGTGTCAGACTGCCCCTAGTGGGGGATGTCTCCCAGTTAGGCTATTCAGGGGTCAGTGACCCACTTGAGCAGGCAGTCTGTCCGTTCTCAGATCTCAACCTCCGTGTTGGGAGATCCACTGCTCTCTTCAAAGCTGTCAGACAGAGTCGTTTGTGTCTGCAGAGTTTCTGCTGCCTTTTTGTTGTTGTTGTTGTTGTTTTTTTTAACTGTGCCCTGTCCCCAGAGGTGGAGTCTACAGATACAGGCAGGTTTCCTTGAGCTGCTGTGAGCTCCACCCAGTTCGAGCTTCCCAGCAGCTTTGTTTACCTACTTAAGCCTCAGCAATGGCGGGCGCCCCTCCCCCAGCCTCGCTGCTGCCTTGCGGATAGATCGCCGCAGACTTCTGTGTTAGCAATGAGGGAGGCTCCGTGGGCATGGGACCCTCCCAGCCAGGTGTGGGATATATTCTCCTGATGTACCCGTTTGCTTAAAGCGCAATATTGGGGTGGGAGTTACCCGATTCTCCAGGTGTTGTGTGTCTCAGTTCCCCTGGCTAGGAAAAGGGATTCCCTTCCCCCTTGTGCTTCCCAGGTGAGGCGATGCCTCGCCCTGCTTCAGCTCTCGCTGGTCGGGCTGCAGCAGCTGACCAGCACCGATTGTCCGGCACTCCCCAGTGAGATGACCCCAGTACCTCAGTCGAAAATGCAGAAATCACCGGTCTTCTGTGTCGCTTGCGCTGGGAGTTGGAGACTGGAGCTGTTCCTATTCGGCCATCTTGCTCCGCCGCTCCAGTAACCTTTTAATCAAAACACAGCATTGTCGGTGGAGTCTGAAAGCCTGCCATTGTTTGTACAGCTGTTTAACTGCTGATACAGGTATTCTGGTGATACTACTATGCTACTTATTATTTTCTTACTGTGTTAATGGTAGGTCATATTTTTTACTTATGTATGAATAAGTGTATGAAAATGATTGCTCTTTAGTAGCATATAAATTCAGAGTCAGGAATGATGGTCAGTGATGTCAAACAGCCACAGATTTGCCTCATGGTAGCTGAGATAGTGACACCTTTGCTTTCTGATGGTTCCATGTACACAAACTTTGTTGCATGCACAGAATTATTCGAAATATTATATAAAGTTACCTTTAGGCCATGTGTATAAGATATATGAAACATAAATGAATTTCATGTTTAGACTTGGATCTCATCCCCAAGATATCTCACATATATGCAAATATTCCAAAATCCAAAACACAACACTTCTGGTTCCAAACATTTCAGATAAGGGAGACTCAATCTGAATATATATGTATTACATACATAGTATGCATATAATATGCATTTCCATCCCTCCCCAGATTACTGTTCTGGCACATTCCCATTATATTCTGTTTATCAGACTGCAACTAAAATTTTCATGGGTTCAGCTTTATGTTGAACAGAATTTGCAGCTTATGAGTTGAAACAAACCCTAGTTTGATAATGCTGTGATTCTCAAATCACCAAAGTGCGTGAAAGGATTATAGAGCTCAGAAATACTGAAGCAGCTTTGCAATAAAAAATTATTAGTGAATGTACAAGGAATCTAACATTTTGGTTTTGCTATTGCTTCATAAGATGCAAGAGCATTTTGAATTTGAATACCAGACCAAAGTGGATGGTGAGATAATCCTTCATCTTTATGACAAAGGAGGAATTGAGCAAACAGTTTGTATGTTGGATGGTGTGTTTGCATTTGTTTTACTGGATACTGCCAATAAGAAAGTGTTCCTGGGCAGAGATACATACGGAGTCAGACCTTTGTTTAAAGCAATGACAGAAGATGGATTTTTGGCTGTATGTTCAGAAGCTAAAGGTAATAATAAATTTTTCTATAGACTTTCATTATTGTCTTGGTTGTATGTTTTCTTTTAAATTATATTTGAAAATCTCTTAGAGAGCAATCCAGAATTTTACAAGTGACTAAGTTATGAGTCTTTACCTTTTATTAAAAAAACAGAGGAGTTGTACTCTCCTTTTCAGCACTTAAATTCTGTAATACTTGAAGGATGATTCTTTAGTGCAGTCATTTATTTTTTGCTATGCTAATATGCTCTACGTCTAGCTTGATCCTAAGTGTAGTTTTAAGTTTTCCTGTGTCATCCTATAATGGTAGGGTTGACTCTGCGATTATTGCACTGTGGTACTTTGCTGCAGTTATAGTACAGCAGATATTAGGATTTCTAAAACAGCTTTACTGATAATTCACATACCATGTAATTCACCCACTTGAAGTATGCAGTTTGGTGGTTTTTAGTGTATTCACAGATGTTGGTAACCGACACTCCAGTCAGTTTTAGAATTGTTTTTCCACCTCAAAAAAAAAAAAAAGAAAAGAAAATCAAATCCTATGCCCTTTAGCTTAGTTATTGCTGGCAGGATCAACTAGGTTTTTTGTTTTTGTTTTTGTTTTTGATTTTGGAGATGGGGTCTTGCTCAGTTGCCCAGCCCAGGCTGGAGTGCAGTGGTTTGAACATAGCTTAGTGCAGCCTTGAACTCCTGGGCTCAAGCAATTCTCCCACCTCAGCCTCCCTAGTAGCTAGGAGTATAGGCATGCATCACAACTCCCTGCCTCCTGTGCCCTTTAGCTTTGAATTCCATCTCTCCATATCCATCATCTGCACCCCCGCAGTTGTAGCCCCAGCAATCACCAATCTTTCTGCCTCTGGATTCCCTATTCTGTATGTTTCATATGAATGGGATTATATATCATATGGGCTTTTGTGACTGGATTCTTTCACTTGGCATAGTGCTTTCAAGATTTGTCTATGCCATAACATGTATCAGTACTTACTTTTTATGTCCAAATGATACTCCATTACATGGATACACTGCATTTTGTTTATCCACTTGTCAGTTGATGGACATTTAGGACATTGTTTACCCCTTTTGGCTATTACGAATAATGCTGCTATAAACATTGGTGTGCAAGTTTTTGTGTAGACATTTCTCTTGGGTGTATATCTAGGAGTAGAATTGCTGGCACACATGATAACTATGTTCAGTTGAAGAACTACCAGATTATTTTTCGAAATGGCTGCATTACTTTTTATTCCCTCCAGCAGTGTATTAAAATTTCAGTTTCTCCATATCTTCACAAACACTTACTGTGTGACTTTTTAATTCTAGCCATCCTAGGGTATGTGAAGTGGTATCTCATTGTGATTTTGATTTGTATTTTCCTGTTGACAGTGATGTCCAGCATCTTATCTTATGCTTATTGGCCATTTGTGTATCTTCTTTGGAGAAATATTTGTTCAGATCCTTTGCCATTTTTTTTCCTGCTAGGGATCACTTTATTTGAAAAACATAATAGACTTTATTGGTTTTTTTTTGAGCAATTTTAGAAAAAATTGAGAGGAAAGTGCAGAGAGTTCACATATGCTCCCCCTCCAGTGCCCCCGCCCGGTTTTCCCAACTCTTAACATCTTGCGTTGCTGTGCTACATTTATTAGATTTGATGAACTGATACTTATATATTAACTGAAGTTCATAGTTTATGTAAGGGTTCACTCTTTGTGTTTTATAGATTTTTGGATTTGACAAATGTTTAATGCTATGTACCACCATTACAGTATTATATAGAACAGTTTTATTGCCCTAAAAGTCTCCTGTGCTTCACTTACTGATTCCTTCCTGTCCTCTTCTCCTAACCCTCCCCCCCATTCTTTACTGATCTTTTTACTTTCTCTTTCACTTTGCCTTTTCCAGAATGTCATATAATAGTTATAATTATATAGTATGTAGCCTTTTCAGACTGGCTTCTTTCACCTAGCAGTATACATTTAGGGTTCTTCCGTGTTTTTTCATGGCTTGATAGCTCATTGTTTAAATTGCTGAATAATATTTCATTTGTTTGCATGCACTGCAGTTTGTTTATCCGTTCTCGAATTATACATCTCTAATTGGGTTACTTTGTCTTTTTGTTACTGAACTGTAATAGTTTCTTATGTATTCTAGGTAGAAATCCCTTCTGTTCATCAGGGTTGCAGGATACAAGATCAATATACAAAAATCAATGGTGTTTGACACACTTTAACTGAATACTATGTACTTAAAATGAGCAATCTGAAAATGAAATTAAGAAAGCAACTTCATTTATAATAGCATCAAAAAGAATAAAACACTTAGAAATAAATTTAAGAAGTGTAAAACTTGTACTCTGAAAACTATAAAACATTGTTGAAAGAAATGAAAGAAGAGCTAAATAAATGGAAAAGTATCCCACGATCATGAATCGAAGGCTTAACATTATTAAGATGTCAGTCCTCCCTAAACTGATTTACGGATTCAACTTGATCCCTGTCAGAATCCCAGATGGGTTCTTTGTAAAATCTACAAGCTGGCTCTCAAATTCATATGGAATTGCAAGGGACTAAGAATAGACAAAACAATCTTTTGAAAATGAGGAACAAAGTAGGAGAACTCATACTTACTGATTTTAAAACTTACTACAAGACAATGGTAATAAGGACAGTATAATACTGGCAGAAGGATAGATGTATAGACGAGTGGGATAGAATTGAGAGTCAGAAATGAACACATACATATATAATCAACTTTTGACAAGGGTGCCTGCCAATAGTATTCAGTGGGGAAAGAAGTTCGAAAACTGGCACAGTGGCAACCAGATATGTAAGCATATGCAAAACCTGGAGTTGAACCTTTACCCAACATCATATACAAAAACTATGGATACAAAAAAATGCATCAAATGAATCCATTTTGAACTAATCCACATAAATGTAAGGGCTAAAACTATAAAATCCTGAGAAGCAAACATAGAAGTAAGTTGTCATGACCCCGGATTTGGCAAATCTTTCTTAAATATGAGACCAGAAACAATAATACAAATTGATAAATTGGACTTCATCAAAATAAAACAGTTTTGCACGTCTAAAGGACACCATCAAGAAAGTGAAAAGACAGCCCGCAAGTTGGAAGAAAATACTTGCAAATCATGTATAGCACTTTTTGATGGTAAACTTGAGGAAGACATTTATTTTTTATCCCTTACCTACACAGTAGTAACATCCTAAAAATCTCTCTCCCTGCCTCTTTTTGCCAGTTCTTTAAATCCTTTCTCACTTAATTTTCAGATTTAATGTTGGCCAAAGCAGGGATAATGAGATCAGTCAAAGGGGTACTTAGGACGCTAGTGACAGTGTTTGTACTGATACCGCAACTGGCTTATTTTCAGGCATTTCTAGTGTGATCAGATGGCAAAGAGCAAGTATATATATGTATGTCAGTTGCCAGGACTGCTGGGCAAGCCTGGTAAAGAGAACAGTGGGGAAAAGCAGCCTCCTGCTCCCCTGGGCCTTCTTTGAGCCTGATGATCACTTGAAAAGGAACTAGAATCACATCCAGTTTACCCTCTGAAATTCCTTGATTGTTGTTTTCTATTTCCTTGACACTGTCCTTTTCCAGACCAAATTATCTCATCTGGAATACTGCAATAGTTTTCCCTTCTCAATGCTTTTAGAATAACCTGTCGAAAACTCATCTGATTATAGTGCTGCCTGCTTAAAACCTTTTAATTACTCCCCATTCCCTATGTGGGCTGCGTAGCTCACTTGAGCTCTGCTAGCTGGTGAGGGAATCTGGGTCCTTTTTCTGGTATTTGAATTCAGTGCTACACAGGTTACTGGCTGGGTAGACAGTCTCAAATTGTAAATCACGGGTATTCCATGTAGATAGTCTGTTACAATCTACAATAAAACATTGATGTTTGTGTCAAAGATCATGGTGGTGTGAGGTTGGGTACTGTCAGTGAGAATTTATTGAGGAAATTTAAGTTATATGGTTTTATTCACATATAGTGTATAACACTAGTTAAGGGATAGATGTCTTCTTATCTGACTTTAAAGTAGCTAAGAGTGGATCATTGTACTTGTTAAAGGTCTGGGAACCATGGCTATTTTATTTTGAGACGGAGTCTCGCTCTGTGGCCCAGGCTGCAGTGCAGTGGCCGGATCTCAGCTCACTGCAAGCTCCACCTCCCGGGTTTATGCCATTCTCCTGCCTCAGCCTCCCGAGTAGCTGGGACTACAGGCGCCCGCCACCTTGCCCGGCTAGTTTTTTGTATTTTTTAGTAGAGACGGGTTTTCACCGTGTTAGCCAGGATGGTCTCGATCTCCTGACCTCGTGATCCTCCCATCTCGGCCTCCCAAAGTGCTAGGATTACAGGCATGAGCCACCGCGCCCGGCCGGCTATTTTCTGAAAATACCTCAGTGATGACAAATGACTACCAGACTATCATAACATTAGGACTCCAGTTCATCCCTTTGCTTCATAAGTATGTCTTTTCCTTTTGTATATATTTGCTTTGGTATAGAAAATAGATGTTCTTGATTAGAAATCTAAGAAGAAGAAATTGAACACTGGAGGTTTTTCTATTTCTTTCAATTACTAAAAGTTAGTGTAATTTGGCAGTATATCCCTATGCCATTATTATCTCTCCAGTAAGTAGATGGTAGGGCTTAGGAAAATAGGAAATTTTTTTTCCTATTTTGCTTATTTAGTGGCCATGTGTTTGTATTAAAAAGGGAAAATAAATAGGAATGTAGAGGATGTTAACTAATCGTGACAGTTATTGGGAAGGGTTACCTAATTTGAATAAAGGTATCTTTTTGAATTTGTAGGTCTTGTTACATTGAAACACTCTACGACTCCCTTTTTAAAAGTGGAGCCTTTTCTTCCTGGACACTATGAAGTTTTGGATTTAAAGCCAAATGGCAAAGTTGCATCTGTGGAAATGGTTAAATATCATCACTGTCGGGATGAACCCCTGCACGCCCTCTATGACAATGTGGACAAACTCTTTCCAGGTAGCAGACACGCATCCACCTCTTCCCCATCCTTCTCCAAGGGAAAAAAAATTTTAAGTTGTACTCTCCCATCATTTGAATGATTTTAGTTTCAAAACCTACTTCCTATTTTGTTTGGAGGGAACACATTACGATTTGGCACACTCCACCATTGAGTAAATACCATCATGATAGATGTTGATGATTGTGTATTTCATTTCAATAACTAATCCAGCCCAAGATTTTCTGGAGCTGTTTGGTTTACTTGCTGTGTTTATAGGTTTTGAGATAGAAACTGTGAAGAACAACCTCAGGATCCTTTTTAATAATGCTGTAAAGAAACGTTTGATGACAGACAGAAGGATTGGCTGCCTTTTATCAGGTGAAATCAATTAAAAAACCTAATTATATTTCGTGTGTGTTTAATTGAAATGATTTGTAGCCATCCCTTTTGTTTTTACTATAAAATATTTTCTGTATGATTTAATCTTTCCTTCATTATAGGATGGAAACAATTTTTTATAAGCTGCATTTAATAGTCATAGTCATACTCCAACTTGAGTTATAGTATAGCTATGTTATTGGTGTTAAGAGTGAGGCAGTGGATGTTTGGAATTCTGTGTAGTGATTTTTAACCAATTCAAATACCACTATTATCACGGTTTGTATATTTTTCTCTTACTGAAGTTGATTTCAGTTTATAAAACTTGCGGATTTTAAATGGTAAAACTATGATCTTGGTGCTTATCAGGAATATACATCTTCTGTCCCTGTCTTATGCAAGGCACATAACTAGGACACTTCCACTTCCCCTTTTGCTTGTAGGGGGCTTGGACTCCAGCTTGGTTGCTGCCACCCTGTTGAAGCAGCTGAAAGAGGCCCAAATACAGTATCCTCTCCAGACATTTGCAATTGGCATGGAAGACAGCCCTGATTTACTGGCTGCTAGAAAGGTAAGGTGCTGTCTCTGTCCCTTGTGTAGTTAGAGTAGACTTATTATTAGAGTGAAAATGGAGTCAATAATGGGTGATTCTACTTCTACTGCTGTATTGACTGGGACAATTGTTTTAAATTAAATGTATTAAAATAGAATGAAATGGCTGTTGAATATGCACTGTGTTGTACACTGTCCTCTGTGTACTTTTATCTGTTATGACCCATACAATTCTGACAAAGATTCTATGATGATAATTATGCTCTTTTGAAAGTAAAGGTATCTGGGCATGGTGGCCTACACCTGTAATCCCAGCACTTTACAAGGCTGAGGGAGGTAGATTACTTGAGGTCAGGAGTTTGAAACCAGCCTGAGCAACATAATGAAACTCCATCTCTACAAAAAATGCAAAAATAGCCAGGCTTAGTGGTGCCTGCCTATAGTCTTAGCCTCTTGGGTGATAGAGCCTGGGTGATAGAGCAAGACCTTGTCTCAAAAGAAAATAAAGTAAAGGCATAAGTCAGGTGCAGTGGCACACACCTATAGTCCCAGATACTTGGGAGGCTGTGGTGGGATGTCTGAGCTCAGGAGTTCAAATCCAGGCTGGGCAACATAGCAAGACGCCATCTTGAAAAATTTTAAAAAAAGATTTTTTGTTTGTTCGTTTGTTTTTTTAAAAAGAATGTAAAGGCGTGGTATCGTGGCTAACACTGCAGGCTTTGGAATCTGACTTGTGATTTGAAATCCTGGCTCTACTCATTGATGTAACAAAAATAATAGTGTCTGCTATGGGGAAATGTTAAGGTGAAATAATATAATTCGTGTAAAGTAAGTAGGATAGAACTTAGCATGTAGTAAGTACTTAATGAGTGTTAGCTGTTATTATTATTTTTAAAAGTACTGTATTTAGAATACTGTGGGCAGAGGGTAGCTTGTCTATATTCAGTGAGCAGGAGACCTAGTTCCCACTATGGAGAACTTTCATAGCATGGATGAGAAAAAGCTAGAGAGCAGTCTCAATGCAAAGTGATCAATGCCGAGAGAATTCAAAATAGCCAAGGAAAGTAGAATGAGGGGAGGGGCCATTCTATATAAGAATAACATCCTGGATATAAAATTAGGCATTTCAGAAGGACCAAAAAAGACCAAGCTTAGTGTGGGACCATGTTGGAGTAGAGAGAGATGAGGTGGGTTAGGTAAAATAGGTAGGGAGGGAGGTGCCAACTGGGAGAATGGCTGAAGCCTTGGCACCAGAGGAGCTGAGGTGAGACTTACTTCCTGGTGGTGGAGTTGAAGCAGGCGAGGAAACAGTGCTAGATGGAGCTTGTATGTGGTGGGCTGTAAAATCATTTTTCTTTTTTTCCCACCATTGTTAATTCATAAAGCTTTGTGAACTCCCGTCCTGTTTGATTTTCAAGGGAAGTTATTTTCTTTAACAAATAAATGGGTATTTCTTTATGTAATAAGGTGGCAAATCATATCGGAAGTGAACATTATGAAGTCCTTTTTAACTCTGAGGAAGGCATTCAGGCTCTGGATGAAGTCATATTTTCCTTGGAAACTTATGACATTACAACAGTTCGTGCTTCAGTAGGTAAGGTATTATGATATTATTAAATAAAAAGCTTTTTCTAATACTGAAAAAAAGTAAGGTTTAAAAAATTTATTTCAAGCCATATTTTTAAAATGTTATTTAAGGATGAATGCAAATTAAATCCCTATGTTACTGATTATTTAAGACCACTTATGAATTCTCTGAATCTCTTTTGGAGTGAAGGGAACAATAAATACATAGTTCAACCGCCACATTGTTGGTATCACTGCTGGTGTTTCCCCAGGGAGCAGATATGTATTTTCTGCCCTCTGCCTCCCATTTCTCTTAGAGTTTCTCTGGCTACAGTCTGTATACAGTGAGGCAATAGGTCTATTTGGTAATGCATTTTTGATAAGAAATGCTCATTTTAGATATATTTTAGTAAATATTCCATCACATAACTTAACCAGTCACTAGCTATCATTGCTCTGCAAACAATATTAATTTTATTTTGTAAATAATGTATCTACTGAGATTGGAAGTATACCCCAAATTAGACTGATCCAATGTTAACGAACCTTTGTATGCTACTGCCTCCCTTGAGAGACTTGCCTTGGAGGGCAAAAATATCTTCGGTATTACAATGGTTTATGACCCTCCAAGACATCACAATAAATAAGCTGATAGACAGGATAGCTCTGGTATTGGAATTTCATGGGGCTGGGGTGGGGTTAGGAAAATAAGTGTCTATCACCTCAGCTCTCTAGCTGAGGTGATAATAAAAACAAAGCTGAGAAGAAACACTAGTTTAGAGGGATGTGGTGGAGGACCAAGAAGGCGAGTTTAATAACTTATATAGTCTCCCCAGCTTTATGTGAAATCTGGTAAATGGGGAGTGGCAGGGGGAAAGTACCTAACAAAATTAACACTAAACCACCAAAATGGCTGTTCTTATTTTTGTGTCATAATACCACCAGGAAAGGCATGATTTTTAGGTATTTGAGTCATTGTTCATCTTAGCATAGTTTTGAAGTGAACATTCTTGGTCTAAAATCATTAGAATTTTAAAACCTGTTTATAAAATGACAGAATGGTTCTGGGTTATTTTATTTTACAGTAGTGCTTTTGGATTAAGTACATCTAAATGGCTTGTAAATACAAGGTCATTATTGTGGAAACTACTTTATATTAATATGAAGTCCAGCATGGTAGTAACACTTTCAATTATTTCCAAAAATCAAATCAAAGGCATTTTTGGTGGAAGGTTATGTTGACATTAAAGTTAATTTCTCTCTCTCATTTAAGGTATGTATTTAATTTCCAAGTATATTCGGAAGAACACAGATAACGTGGTGATCTTCTCTGGAGAAGGATCAGATGAACTTACGCAGGGTTACATATATTTTCACAAGGTAACCACTCTGAAGTGGAGGAATATTCGTGCTATATTAAGAAAACTATGAATTATTTGACTATTTCTATCATCTTTCAGTATGACAGTAATAGTTTTGAGTATCTTGTGAGGTTACAAAAGGGAATCTGATAATGTTTGCTTTCTATCTCTTGGGGAAGAAAGAAATTTTAATGTGTAAGATGATTTTTATTCTTTAAAACTAGTTACAGCTGGGTGTGATGGCTCGTGCTTATACCCCCAAGCTGTTCAGGAGGCTGAGGTGGGAGGATCACCTGAACCCAGGAGATTGAGACTGCAGTGAGCTGTGATTGCGCCACTGCACTCCTACCTGGTTGACAGAGCAAGACCCTGTCTCTTAAAAAAAAAAAAAAAAAAAAAAAAAAAAAAAAAAAAAAAGCTAAAAATAAATAAATAAAACTAGGTAAGCTTCTTGAGAATCACCTTTCTGCCATTTCTTAGCATCCTGTGGAATTATGACTGTTGCCCAGTGTGTTCATTTTATTCTAATATTAGCAGTTTGGTAGGAAGGATGGCATGTTTTGTAAAGCACTGCTTACCTCTGTCTGTATACAGTGGGAGTACAGTTATTTACTCCCCTCCCTAAATTTGTTTGACTTGTTGTCTTATCCAACTTTAGGATTGGAGAGGGAGAAAGAAAAACTGCTTTGTGTGCCAAAAGCAAAACTCTTGGTGTTTTTGTTTGTGAAATAGGCTCCTTCTCCTGAAGAAGCCGAGGAGGAGAGTGAGAGGCTTCTGAGGGAACTCTATTTGTTTGATGTGCTCCGCGCAGATCGAACTACTGCTGCCCACGGGTAATACTTTTAGAGGCTACTGTAAAACAAAAACAAAAAAACACCAAAAAAAGAAAACCAAACCAAAACAAAGAAAAGCTCAATACCCTGAAAAAATAAAAATCCATAGCTGATTGGCTATATGTTGCATATAGTTGGCTATATGTTACAAAGTGTGACTTTTATAGAGAAAATGAAGCTGTTTCTTAACTTTGTCCCAAAAGAATTAGGCCACATTTCAGTGTTGTTGTGGTATATGGAGAGAAGTCTTCTTCCATAGGTTGTTTGAGTTGGAGTTTTCACCTTTAAAAGGTAACAACATTCTGCTCACATCTGAACAACCAAGATGGAAGAGGGAAGGCTGCTGCAGCAGCTACTTAAGTGTTTTAAAGAGAAGTAAAGATTGTAAACATCATGTGACAAGTACTGAGTGTTCACCGTGCCTATTTGGTGCTGTAGTGACCCTGAGGGGATAGGGTAGTGAAGATGCAAGGGGTTTGATTACATTATAATGAACCAGGTGTCCTTGGTATCATTTCTGGTTGTCTAAAGTTATGTTGAAGAACGGAAGACTTTTACTGTACAGGATAAACAACTGTCATTAAATGTTTTAGTTGCCTCTGCTGAATCACAGCTAGATCAGGATATAATTAAACATGGGTTTAGGGAATGAACTGAATCTGGTTATTATCCTCTCTGCTTGTCCTTACTAGAGTCACTAGGCTTCAGGAAACCGGTGATACGGAATTTGATGAAATATAGTGGGACTCTGGTTTAAATTGCATATTGTATGTTAATTGTTAATCAGTGGTTTAAAAATACTGTATTATCATCACAATTGTTAGAAGAGATGGTCTCACCTAGAAAACACTGAGTAAGAAAGGTTCAGGCAAGGTATTTTCTTAATGATTGGGTTACTCATGATTTGTAACTTTTTCTGCTTTTTGAAATATGCATTCAACTATTCCTAGAAGGGGAAGTAAAAGTAATAGTCTCAGTTAGTTTTACTCCCTCGATGACATGGTATATATATATTATTTTAAATGAAGATTTTTTTTGTATTTATTCGTTAGTGTAGAGCAGTCATTAGGGGGCTTGTATTTGACTGTATGACCTTAACATTTCTTAGGATCTGGTTGAATTGATGGGAAAACTGAATCAGAACCTAAACTGACAGGCACTAAATACCCATTTTAATTTAGATTTTCTTCTTTTCTCCTTTAAGCCTTGAACTGAGAGTCCCATTTCTAGATCATAGATTTTCTTCCTATTACTTGTCTCTGCCGCCAGAAATGAGAACTCCAAAGGTAGGTAAATCAACTCAAGATAAAAACTGTCCATTGCCATCAGATTATATTTGTAATTTTTAACTGAGGCTCCTTTTTTTTTTTCATGTCAGAATGGGATAGAAAAACATCTCCTGAGAGAGACGTTTGAGGAGTCCAATCTGATACCCAAAGAGATTCTCTGGCGACCAAAAGAAGCCTTCAGTGATGGAATAACTTCAGTTAAGAATTCCTGGTTTAAGATTTTACAGGAATATGTTGAACATCAGGTATAATGTCTTTAAAAACGTTTTCAGGAATGCGACAGTTTGGATGCAGAGCTGTCATTGCTGTTCATTCTGTATTTAGTTTGAATGCTTTGTCCCTGTCAGAGGGATTCACAGTCTCTGTAAACACTTACCTCTTTTATAAGAATTACATAAGAGTTAAGTAGCATGAAGGATTATAAAGTAGCATCTAGAATTGAAAGAGAGGAGACTTACTACTTATCATCACTGATCTTCATTTATCAGATTTTTGGGCACCTGCTGGGTGCCAGATCTTGTTAGGCACAAATGACTAAAACAGAGCCACCACGTATTAAAAATATGCATATGAGTGTTCTTTAAAAGGCACTGCAGCTATCCATATTATGAATACTTTAGCATTTTCTAAGTGATGGGTGATTCAAAGGGTCTCATACAATTTACAGTCATGTCTTATCTGAATGTTTTCTGTTTTGTGAGACCAGAGTAAACAAGCATTTCCTGCCATTTTAAAAAAACTGTTTGCTCCTATATGCTTATTCTTACAGGTTGATGATACAATGATGGCAAATGCAGCCCAGAAATTTCCCTTCAATACTCCTAAAACCAAAGAAGGATATTACTACCGTCAAATCTTTGAACGCCATTACCCAGGCCGGGCTGACTGGCTGAGCCATTACTGGATGCCCAAGTGGATCAATGCCGCTGACCCTTCTGCCCGCACACTGACCCACTACAAGTCAGCTACCAAAGCTTAGGTGCTCTTTATGCTGTAATGTGAAAGCAAATATTTCTTCTTGTTGTATGGGGACTGTGGGGAGATAGGGGAACAATGAGAGTCAACTCAGGCTAACTTGGGTGTGAAAAAAATAAAAGTCCTAAATCTAAAACATTGCTGTAGTCATTTATGTTCATACAGTCTCTTCATAAGAGGTAACTAAAAATTTTTTGCTGTATCACAGTAAAGTGGAGGGTAAGCTAGGAAAAGGGAAAAGGATCTGACGTCTGCAAGACCTCACAGCCCTCTCCTGGCAGATCTGCTTTAGATGACATTTGCGTCTTGTGCCTGTGTGGCTTCCTTCCAGTCCTTGCCTCATCTTAGGGACGTCATCAAAGGACTACACTATTTTGGTTCTGCCTACATTCCTAACAGCTGCCTAATTAGACTTGAGACTTGAGTCTTCTATAGGAGTTCATGACAGCTGTATTTTGCAAGATAGTAGTTCATTTTTTTCTCTTTTATGTTGAGCCAAAGCCACTTCTGGAGACTTGTCCTAGAGCAGGGGTCAGGCTTTTTTAAAATTTTTATTTGTTTTTAATAAAGAACCAGATAGTAAATATTTTAGGCTTTGTGGACCCCTTTTGGGAGTGTTCACCTCTGCCATTATAGTGCAAAAGCAGTTACATAGATAATATGTAAATAAACGAGCATGGCCATGTTCTATTAAAAGTTACTTATAAAAGCAGATGGTGGGCCAGATATGGCTTGTGGCCCATAGTTTGTTGATTGCTGTTCTAGAGGAACAACCAAACTAACTAAGCATTTCTGGTAAAAGTCTAAACCTACTTGAAAGAGAAAGTGTAACAACATATTCAAAGAGCAGGTAGAAGATTTTCATTTGAATGCTAATTGGTTGTTCAGGGACAACATTTCAAAATACATTATAAAGGTGAATTTAGCTCTTAAAAACTTTTGAAAAGGGAATTGCTGGTGTACAGATAGTACAAGGATGCTTAATGGAGGAAATTAAGCAGAAAATTGTCTGGTAAGTTGGAAGAAGGGTGTATTTTAGGCTAGCTGTAGGCCTTTATGATTTAAGAATATCGCTAAGAAACTGAGGAAATGTCATTCATACTAGATGATTTTTTTTGTTTGCTTGTTTTGTTTTGTTTTAGACAGTCTTGCTCTGTCACCCAGGCTGGAGTGCAGTGGCATGATCTCAGCTCACTGTAACCTCCACCTCCTGGGTTCAAGCAATTCTTGTGCCTCAACTTCCCAAGTAGCTGGATTACAGGCAGGTGCCACTGTGTCCGGCCAGTTTTTGTGTATTTAGTAGAGATGGGGTTTCACCATGTTGGTCAGGCTGGTCTCGAACTTCTGGCCTCAAGTGATCTACCCACCTTGGCCTCCCAAATTGCTGGGACTACAGGTGTCAACGACTGCACCCAGGCCTAGTAGATGACTTTTAATGATAATCTTGTGTTTGTAGGTGCTTAAGTTGCCTAAACCCAGAATGATTTGATTCTAGGCATATTTATTCCTGGTAAAGCCTCAGACAGCCAAGCTAAATGACATTGAAAATACTTGGGAAACTTCGTTGAGAATGATTACACACTGTACATGACAAGATTAATGTATGACATAAACCCCAAACTGCCAGTTTTCCAGGGAGTGGGGTTTGGCTCCAGATTTTTAGCTTGAGTGACTGAGATCTGGCATATTTAGTTACCACCCAGAAGTTTGGTAGTAAAGATACTTAGTTAAGCCAATTTCATAGCAGCAAACAATTATAATGGTAGCACCTTTCTGGATTTCAAACTACACACAAGGCTTACAGAAGGTTCTTGGCACAAAGAATAAAGCTAGCCTTTTCTCTTCTTTTGCAATTTAAATTGTAGAAGATTTGAAGAAATGGTGGCCTTTGGGTTGTTGTGCACATGACTTAATAGCTCACTTATTGGCCAAGCCTGTTTTCCTGGATATTGGTAATTTAGTGCCAAGGAGGCACTAATCTACACAGCATCTCTAACAACCAATAGTCCAGTTCTTTTGAGCATAAACTAAAAGATTATTAGCTGATGTCATTCTGCCATTTCAGTCTGATGTGAGCACTGTCGTGAATGACCTGCCCTTTAGAGGTTTATTTCACTTTCTCTTAAAATTTGCTAAAAGGTTTTACTATACAGTTTGAAAGAATGATACACTTCTATTTAAAAAAAAAAAGTAAAATCCACCTAAAATCTACTTGTAAAGTTTTAACGTTTTCTTGAAGATCTTTTGCTATAAAGGGACAATTGTACATGTGTGGTAGATGATCTTGGTTAACGTAAGGCTTGAAAGCTTCTTAAGTCCTTTACAAGGAAAATATAAAAAGGAGTTAATCCTAACCCTATGATAGCCCAGTCTCCAAAGGATTATACTTTGTGGGAAATTTGCTTGTATTAGACTGTGGTATGAACATCTTGAGGCCACAGAGTCAGAGCATGCTCCTGAATGCCTCCTGTCTTGGAATTGCCTTAGTTTGGTCTAGAATCTTTGATAAAGGATCCTTGGAGCAGGTCCCTAGGAAGGGAAAGTCTGGCCATGAAGAAGCAAAGTGTAAGCTGGGCAGGGAGGCAGTTATATGTGGTTCTAGACTGTGTGGTGAAAAAATCAACACAAAGCATGTAATTAGCAGCTTTTCTAAGTACTTTTATTGTGTCAGCTCATTCTAATCTTAGGAAGTGTGGCAGATTTTATTTTCTAAAAGTGGCCATAGCAGTGTTCCTGGCCCCATGTACTCTTCCAGAGCCTGGCTGCCCCTCTGAAGAAGCAGCCTATTTCTTCTCTCTTGAGCCTGGGCAAGATTTTGCAACTGCCTTATAGTAGAATACAGTGGAAGTGATGCTGCGTGACTTCTGAAACCAGGTCACAAAAAGTGATACAGCTTCTGCTTTCTGTCTTTTGATGTATAAGGAAACCCAGGCCACATGGAGAGGCTGCATGTGAATTTGGGCTGACCGGCCTAGCAAAGGGCTCAGTCGACAGCCAACAACGGCCACCAGCTGCCAGCTGTGTCAGGGAGTGAGGCTCCAGATGGTTCCAGCTGCTAATCTTTGAGTCTTCTACCTGGAGCCCACACATGGAAAGGAGAGAGGAGCCATCCCTGCTGTGTGCTCTGTCCAAGTTCTTCATTCACAAATCTGTGAGCATAATAAAAACCTGTTTGACACCATTAAGTTCTGTGGTTTCTTACACAGGCATGGTAACTGAAACAGATAAACACTGTTATCTCCATTTTACACATATTAAATACATTGCTCATTTGGCTAATTAGTAAGTGGTGGAATCTTAAATTAGCCAGGTAGGTTGACTGCAGAGCCTTTGAGTTGTTCTTTTCTAAATATTGTCTTGTAATGTCAGCCTGAAACCATAGCCTGGGTCTCTGGTGTGAGTTGGGAGACTAAGGAAAAGGGCTTTTATTGGGAGCAAGAACCAGGATTACAGTGAATCTCCCAGGGATTGCACTGGGGCTAATTTTTTTCTGTAACGACATAGGCTAGTTGATACTGAAAAAACAATCCCAAAATTTCAGTGCATTACCACAAAAGGGTTTTTTTGTTTTTGTTTTTGTTTTTCTCAAACTGTATGTCCACCTTGGCCTATGGAGGGCTCTGCACATTGTTGAGGGGGTTATAAGCACTCTGGAACCCAGGCTGATGGAGGCACAACCTTGACATAATTCCACCATCAGCAAGGCAGGGGATCAAGTGGTGAATTAGTTACTGAAACTTAAAGCTTCCACTCTGAAGTGACACATCACTTTTGTTCACGTTATGTACAAGTCATATGGCCACACCTAACTTCAAGGGAGCATGTACCAGAAAGGAAAATAAAATATCTGGAGAATAGCACTAGCGACTCCCCAAATCTGCTCTTTGGTAACAAAATATTGAATTCACTCTCCTGTGAAAGAAATATATTCACCCCCTTTGGAGGGTTACAACTGAGGAATTCCACTGTGCAAGGACTCCAAGCCCAGAGTTTAGGATCTTTGGGTGATGTACTTATGTAGAAATCTATTTCAGGGCTGGAGATGGTACTTCATGAACTAAGAAAAAAGTGATCTGCTCCCCATCTGTCCACTATATAATTCAGCAGGAATAGAATAACTGCAGCAACAACAAAACGTATTTAAAAAGGATAAAACAGAAGAAATACAGCAAACCCTACTCAGGAGCAAGTTTGACATCCTGTGGTCAGTCATTTGAGGGCCTCCAACTCCAGCAGAAAATTACCCTTCAGAGGTCACCAGCAGCCAAGACGTCAATGTGTTGGCAGAAGGAGGCAGATTGAAAGAACTGGGAGAACCAGTATCTAAGCACAGGTGAGAAACAGAACAGTTCGAAGGGGAAGAGTTGATTTCTAGCAATAAAGCCAATTTGGCACATATATTATAATTGTGGTTATACAGAGTGAGTGTTAACATTAATTGGTTACCCTTCCTGAGTGCCAAGGACTGCTCTAAAAGGTATAATCAGTCTTCACAACAGCTTGTGAAGTTTGTTCCTTTGAGCTCATCCATGTTTTGTGGATAAGGAAAGCAACATACAGAGGTGTTACACTGCATGCCTGAGGTCACATAGCTAACACGTAATAGAAGTGGGATATTGGATCCCAGGTTTCAGAGTTTTAGAGACCTTATGCTTAACCCCTACTCTATTACTTTTCAAAGGGATAGACTGTAGAATATAATTATGTACATGGAAAAAAATATAATTCCATATTTTTTCTCTACTTCTGTCTTGTTAATGGGAGTATATGGTCTATTTTATGGGTAGCTCGTAAGTTATTTAGGATATCTACAAATTTAAGCATAAGATACTGTTTTAATTTTTTTTTTTTTTTTTTTTTTTTGAGACGGAGTCTCGCTCTGTCACCCGGGCTGGAGTGCAGTGGCCGGATCTCAGCTCACTGCAAGCTCCGCCTCCCGGATTCACGCCATTCTCCTGCCTCAGCCTCCGGAGTAGCTGGGATTACAGGCGCCCGCCACCTTGCCCGACTAGTTTTTTGTATTTTTTAGTAGAGACGGGTTTTCACCATGTTAGCCAGGATGGTCTCGATCTCCTGACCTTGTGATCCGCCCGTCTCGGCCTCCCAAAGTGCTAGGATTACAGGCTTGAGCCACCGCGCCAGGCCAGGATACTATTTTAATTTTTAAAATTTGTCATGAGCGTGTATGTGTGCGCATCAGTGGAATAATTTAGATCTTCTGTGACTTAGATGTGATTTTGATCTTTGTGAGTTTTTACCTGATTTCAGGCCCTACCTAGTCAATAAATTGATACCAATAAATTAATTCATAGTCCTCTTTGCAACTTGGTGAATTTTTAATAATACTAGGAAGAAAACCATACCTAGAAATTGCCAGTATATTTTAGAAATTGGTTGTGGCAGTATAAAATATTTATTTACTATCTGAGGGCTACAATATAAAACAAAACCACAGGGTGGCAGCCACAACACATATTTTTCTCTGGAGGCAATTTTATGCCTTTTCTGAAAGGTACTAGTGTGGGGAAAGTATTTTATGCTAAATTGAAGAGATGACATCTTTATTTCATAAAATCATCCAAGCACAGAAGCTCTATAATTCGCTATAAGTAATTAGCAGTTTTAATAATTTGCTATAAGTAGTTAGTGAGCAGTTTTAACTTGTAGACATCATATGACGGTTGTACAGGCCACTGTGAACTTGTATACGTATTGTTTTTGTGAACCTTTTATCTCCCTCTTCTTTGATCCCATAGCCTAAACACACCTGCACAATGTGCATTCTTGCATAAGTGAGATACTTTATACTCTGGAAGGTAAGAAAAGATGTGGACAACCTCAAATCTGTTATTTGCTTTTTGAATGTAGCAAAAATCTACATAAACTCATTTTCATAATCACCCACTCTACTAAACCCTGACTTGTCTCAGTTTATGCAAATGTAGCTAAAAGACAAAATGTGTATTGAGCACTTAGTTTACACGTAATACCAGCTAACGTGTACTGATGACTTACGCTGCACCTAACACTGGTGTATGACCATATTCAGTCTCTATGACAATTCTGGGAGGCAACCACTGTTGGTACCATCCCCATTTTATGGTTGAAGAAACCATGTATAAACAGCCCAAACATTGAACAAGAAGATGGCCAATTTGTGGCCAATGGAATTGCCTGTCAATTATAATGCATACCACAGAAAAGAGTTCTATATTATAAGGCAATTTTTGTATGTAGACAGATGATTCATAGAACTTGGTGAGCCCCCATTACAATGCCTTCTTTCTGTGCAAGAAGTGCCTTTAGTTCCTACCAGCAAAGCTGTATCCTCTATCCATTAACTTCATGCTTCACAGAATTGAACTCACAGGCAGTGGTTGTAGTGGAAATGTTGGAAGTTATGGAGCAGCAGGTTTGAAAGTGGAGGGAAAGGGAAGAACCCAGCATGTGTGTTGGTCCATTTCAGGGAGTGAGAAGAAAACACAGTTAAAAAGAATGATTGAGGCCGGACACGGTGGCTCACGCCTGTAATCCCAGCACTTTGGGAGGCCGAGGTGGGCGGATCAACTGAGGTTAGGAGTTGGCAACCAGCCTGACCAACATGGAGAAACCCCGTCTCTACTAAAAATACAAAATTAGCCAGGCCTGGTGGTACATACCTGTAATCCCAGCTACTCTGGAGGCTGAGGCAGGAGAATCGCTTGAACCCAGTAGGTGGAGGTTGCGGTGAGCCAAGATCACGCCATTGCACTCCAGCCTGGGCAAAAAGAGCAAAACTCCGTCTCAAAAAAAAAAAAAAAAAAAAGAATGATTCATTATTGCATAAAGTGGCTAGGTTTCTGGGGCTCTGTACCAACTGAACAGATCAAATTCAATGAAATGCTAGCTTCAGAGCTTTGCTAAACACACCAAAGGCAACCTTATAGCAATCCTATTACATTATCCTGTGACCAAGGATAATGTAAGACATTATCTGTTGTATTTGGCACAGGAGTTATCTAGGTTGTATGCTCCCAAATGACCACAAGGTGGCACAAGATGATACTCAACTGACTGTCCCACAAACAGGGTAATTTTCCTGTCGGTTTTAACATCTGAATCTTGTGCATCTGTTAATTTGTAGTTTAGCACTTTTCGTGGTCATAGATTAAAACCAAAACCCCAGCTAATGACCTTGTACACATCTTTGTCATACTGTGCCATGTGATACGTAATGTCACAGACTTTGGATTGCATTGCAAAGCCATCTTTCTTCCATCTTCCTGACACTGTTCCCCGTGCTCCGCCCTGACTCTGATTCACCTTGGCTAGTGGTGGGGGAGGTGGTCTCCCTAGCTGAGATAGTGAATACAGGAGGAAGCAAGGGTTGGGGAGGGCCACTGGGGAAGGGGGGGAAATGTGAGTTCTTCTTTGTGCAGTAATATGGTTTAGATGCTTGTCCCCTCCAAAATTATGTTGAAATGTTGGAGGTGAGCCTAGTGGGATGTATTTGGGTTATGGGGTCAGATCTCTTATGAACGGCTTAGTGCCATCCCCTTGTTGATGAGTGAGTTCTTGCTCAGTTAGTTCACATGAGATCTGGTTGTTTAAAAGAATCTAGACTCTCCCCCCACCTCTGCCCCCACTGTTTGCTCCCTCTCTCGACATGTGACCTGCCTGCTCTTCCTTTGTCTTCTGCCATGAGCGAAAGCTCCCTGAGGTCTCCCCAGAAGCCTAGCAGATGCTGGTGCCATGCTTGTACAGCCTGCAGAACTGTCAGCCAAATAAACCTCTTTTCTTTATAAGTTACCTAGTGTCAGGTGTTCCTTTGTAGCAATGCAAAAGGACTTAGAACAGCAGAAACGTTTGTGATGACAGCAGTGGACATATGGACCATGTGATATGTAATGTCATATGTTATCACCCAACCAGAAATTACACACTGATATGCTGTAAGGGGCCAGGCAGGTGGACATGTGAAGCCTCCTGAGCAGGGGTGGGGAGCTGTGGCCAAAGACAAAGAAAGCCCAGGCAGTCTGCTCCTCAGATCCAGCCTTTTGATGCCATGTGGCAACACTGGTGGTCTTTTATTGTGAGAGAATCCAGAAATCCAGATTTTTGTGGGGGAAAAAAAAAAAACTCCTGATTTTAAAATATTGATTAAAATGGTTATTTTTATTATTATTTTTGAGATGGAGTTTTTCTCTTATTGCTCAGGCTGGAGTGCAATGATGTGATTTCTGCTCACTGCAATCTCTGCCACCCAGGTTCAAGCGATTCTCCTGCCTCAGCCTCCTGAGTAGCTGGGATTACAGGCATGTGGCACTACACCTGGCTAATATTGTATTTTTAGTAGAGATGGGGTTTCTCTATGTAGGTCAGGCTGGTCTTGACCTCCTGACCTCAGGTGATCTGCCCACCTCAGCCTCCCAAAAAATATCAGTTAAAATGTTTAAGAATTTTCAGGTCAAACAAACCATGTCCTATGTGCTGAAATTAATCTAGATAGATTAATCTACACATACTCTGTATAACTCACAGAATCAGTAGCCCTCCCTTGACTCCTCTTCTTAATATAAAGACCATAACATTGTTAAACACCAGAAGGAATTTTGTGCAGTTTTATTTCACCTCTGCATTGCGGCATTCCTTCAATAAACCTGTGTTGAGTGCCTTCTTGTTGGGCTTTACTCTACTCCATGGAGAATAAGGGCTGTACGTGTAGGGAAGGAAAATATCTTTTCCTCATCCATCCTAGGTTCATGGCTGAGGCTCCTATAACAAAATACAGATTAACAAGAAAAAGGCATACACATTTATTTATTTGTTTATTTATTTAGGAGGCAGAGTCTTGCTCTGTCACCCAGGCTGGAGTGCAGTGGTGTAATCTTGGCTAGCTGGAACCGCCACCTCCCAGATTCAAGTGATTCTCCTGCCTCCACCTCCCAGGTAGCTGAGACTACAGGCATGTGCCGCCATGTCCAGCTAATTGTTTTTGTATTTTGGTAGAGATGCGGTTTCACCATGTTGCCCAGGCTGGTCTTGGACTCCTGAGCTCAGGCAATCCACCCGCCTTGGCCTCCCAAAGTGCTAGGGTTAGAGGCGTGAGCCACTGTGCCCTATTGGGGGAACCTGCCCCCAATATTTTAACATAGATTCTTTCTATTTTCCATAAGTATCAGCTGGCTGAGAAATAAAGAGGGACAGTACAAAGAGGAATTTTACAGCTGGACCACCAGGGGTGACATCACATATTGGTAGGACTGTGATGCCTGCCTGAGTCTCAGACCAGCAAGTTTTTAATTAAGGGTTTCAAAAGGGGAGGGGGTATAGAACAGGGAGTAGGTACAAACATCACATGCTTCAAAGGGCAAAAAGCAGAACTACTAATAAGGGTCTAACAAAGATCACGTGCTTCTGAGGGAACAGGACAAAGGGAAAAAGCAGAACCACTGATAAGGGTCCAACAAAGATCCCAGGGCAAAGGGCAAAAACAGAACCATTGATAAGGGTCTATGTTCAGTGGTGCATGTATTGTCTTGATAAACATCTTAACAGAAAACAGGGTTTGAGAGCAGAGAATTGGTCTGACCACAAATTTACCAGGGCAGAGTTTTTCCAACCCTAGTAAGCCTGAGGGTTCTGCAGGAGACCAGAGCATATCTCAGTCCTTATCTCAACTGCACAAGACAGACATTCCCAGAGCAGCTGCTTATAGACCTCAGCCCAGGAATGCATTTCTTCCCCAGGGTGTTAATATTCCTTTCTAGTAAAAGAACTTAGCGATATCTTTCCTACTTGCATGTCCATTTTTAGGCTCTCTGCATGAAAAAGAATATGGCTCTTTTTGCCCAACCCCGCAGGCAGTCAGACCTTATGGTTGTCTTCCCTCATTCCATAAAAATCGCTATTATTCTGTTCTTTTTCATGGTGCACTGATTTCATACTGTTCAAACACACGTTTTACAATCAATTTGTATGGTTAACACAATTATCACAGTGGTCCTGAGGTGATGTATATCCTCAGCTTACGAAGATAGCAGGATTAAGAGATTACAGTAAAGACAGGCATAAGAAATTATAAAAGTATTATTTGGGAACTGATAAATGTCTATGAAATCTTCACAATTTATGTTCCTTGGCTGCGGCTCCAGCTGGTCCCTCTGTTCAGGGTCCCTGACTTCCCGCAACGGTGCCCAGCCAAATTTATTTAATATAAATTTTTGTGACATGAGAAGCTTCATAAGAAATGAAGACCCAAAGAAATGGTTAAGCCAGTATATTTTTATGTTAGATTTGATGAACGGTAGACAGTTGAGAAATGTGATAAGACAAAGAGGGCATGATCTGATGGCAACAAACAGGGAAACTTAAAGGGCTGTTTGCTCAGATTCCTTTGTGATCGTTCATCTTTAGAGATAAGGACATGCCTTTCCTCTGGGTTTAGAGGACACCTCTTCCATAAGGGTCTTATGTCCTACTTCAGGGAAAGGTGAAAAAAGAAATCCTTCCTAGGTTTTATGATCTACTCCAAGGAAGAAGGGGGACAGGGGAAACTCGGAGACTTCCCTGTTTCTGCCAGTTTTCAGTGTGCCAAGGTGTTATATTTTGGGATAGCATGTCCTGAACCCCATCCTATGTATCTGCCCTGTCATATATAGGTGTCTTGATTCTCTTGTCTCTGACAAAATTTTTAATTCCCAGTGGTCATGAACCATAGTGCTTTAGTTTTAAATATAGTATGAAGCTTAATTTGGAATCATGAGAGTAAAAGACTCTGAATAAAGATGTTAATTGATTTATGTACCATTTGTACTTATTCAAAAGACATCTATGTCTCTATTTTGCAGAAAGAGACACAAAGATGTTTTTAGTCTGTGGAACAACTGATAGAGTAATAGAAATAGAGTCAATCTCAATTCTCCCATCCGTTCTTATTTGCCCCTAGAACTAAAACTTCATCAGATGGTTTGGTGTTAAACGTGACAAATATATCAGCACTTTAGACTCATATCTGACTTCCTATTAGGCACCTCCACATGTCCTCTGGTGTTATCACAAATTTTGCTGTTCAACTCAGATCTCACATTCCCACACCCCAATTTCTCTTATATTCCCTATCTCAGCTGGGAGACTACCTTCCCCACCACCAGCCAGGTGAGTCACAGATCAGGAAGGAACACTGGGCATGGCATACTTTAATGTCAGGAGCATGGAAGAAAGTTGGCTTTGCAATGCAACCCAGGGTCTGAGAAAGACACAAACAGTGCAGCCTTGGACCATACTGACTTCCAGTCGTACAAATCATTCATATTTTTCAATGTTGACATTAGGACGATGTATTTGTCAAGGTGGTAGGATGGGACATATTTTATTAAGCAGTTGTGTTTGCTTATTTATAACTTTTGCTCATTTAGATATGCGATATGTGGGATTCCATTTGTACTCTTGTACCAGTACCCATAACTGTTAGTAAGGTCAAAGTGATGCTGGTGGTGGAGGTGACAGTTTCTTACCCGGACCCTGTGGCACTATGGATGGGAGATTCCTGCTTGTTGGGAGAAATGTCTGAGGCTTCCTTTGCCAGATTCTAATAGATAACCAGATAAGAAAGAAGATCACAATAGGAGTAGGGTTACCTTCCAGCCCTCCTCTGCTCCTCCTGAGGTTAAAAGGCTTCCCATATGCCTCTGCCTAGTGGCAGAAATGAGTGGATGAGCGAGGATGGCTGGCATGGATTCACAAACGGAACAGGAGACTGTGAAAATGTGTGTGACCCAAGAGATATTTTGGGACTTGCTTACTTCTAAGAGAACATTTGCAGTCTAGCAAAAATGGGGGCATTGGGAATGGGGACTAGACATGAAAGACTTGGAGATAGTGGGGAGAAAGGAGTAACATGGAGCAGAGAAGACAGGTACAAACAGGATGGTTTTCAATGGCGTCGGAAAAGTTCTTTTGTCCCATCCAGAAGGTGTAGTGAGATCAATGCCTTCTTAAGGCATGGGGAATGAAAAAGTCAGTGAGGGAGAGACACTGATTTATTACTGGGTGCAGGGGGCACCTGATATTCAATCCCATCTCTTACATCTGTATTATTTAGGTTTTTTCACTAAAAACCCTGGTAAAGAACTGCTTGAAGTGTGTGTGTGTGTGTGTGTGTGTGTGTGTGTGTGTGTGTGTGTGTGTGTGTTTCTTAGGCAAGATGCCCATCAATAGAGGAAACAGATTACCTGAAATCTCCACTGTGTCTTTCCACAAGAGCAGGCATTAGAGACCCATCCCAGCAAAAAAATGACAGATCCGTATTATTGATTTAAAGACAAGAAGCCTAATGGGATCACAGGTCTGGAATAAAGAGTTGACCAACCTCCCTCTCTGCCTCTATGGTCCCCACAGTGGTGCCTGTCACCTAAGGCAGGGTGCAAGGTAATCTGTTGAAATGCAGGGGAAACTGAACTTCTATTTTTCATTTTTTTCCTTTAAAATTTCCTTTAAAATTTCTATTTTGTACATCATTTACAAAATGTATGACATGTCAGTATATTAATAATTAAACATATATCATGCTCTACGTTTTTTACTGATGGTGTAGACAAATGTTGGAAGATCATAGCACTCATAGACAAAGTTCACACTCCCTTCATACAGCTTATAAGAAGTCTTTACATGATTAGGTTAAATGCCTATCTCTCCAGCTCATAACTCACCATGCTTTGTCTGCATGCTCAGGCAACTCCAAATGGTCTGCAGTTCTGCCACACATCAAGAAGTGAGGAAAGCAGTCCGGGTGCAGTGGCTCATGCCTGTAATCCGAGCACTTTGGGAGGCTGAGGCAGGCAGATCACCTGAGGTCAGGAGTTTGAGACCAGCCTGGCCACCATGGCAAAACCCCATCTCTAATAAAAATACAAAAACTTAGCCAGGTGTGGTGGTGATTTCATAAGAATCACTTGAACCTGGAGGCGGAGGTTGCAGTGAGCCGAGTTTGAGCCACTGCACTCCAGCCTGGGCGACAGAGAGAGACTCCGTCTCAAAAAACCCAAAAAACCAAATGAGCAAAAAAAGAAGTGAGGAAAGCAGAAAATAGGACAGAGGAAAAGTTAAGCAAAGATGAAGTTTCTGCTGTAGTTCAGCCTTAGCCTGCTCCCACAGTTTGAATGGCATAACAAAGTTGTCATCACCTTCAGGTGAGGGGGCCAGGTTTTGCAGGCCTGTATGTCAGCCCTCACCTGCAAATGCCTTTGGAGGAAGTCAGAGTCTTCCAGAAACTTCCAGGTGAATAGCAATTCTTCAGAGAAGGCTGCAGTTGTGAACCATTTGTGGCAATCATTCACAGCAGCTGGTGAACTTGGCGTACCAATCTGGTAAGGGTTTGGGGTGGATGAAGCACCAACAGCATTACTGCATTTTGCCACACTGATTTCTACAAATGTGTAATGAGCTTTACAGGAATGGTAACCATGCAGGAAAACTGTTGTTTTATTCTTCATCAACATGCTAATTGTAAGTTTGGTAACTTTTTTAGTCTTGTGTGTTTTCTGCTTTAAATACAGTTTTATTTTTGGTTGTCCAGCCCTTCTAAAACCTAACTTGTTCTCTAAATACCTTAGTTTCCGAATCATTCTTTGCACCTAGATAATTTCTATTAATCTTTGAGACTTACCTTAGATGTCAGTTTCTCTGGGAAGCCTCCTTCAATCCTCTAAAGCTGAGATACTTTCCTGCTACTCTGTTCTCATAAAATCTGATATAGTCTGGTTTTCATGACACTATAGCAAAGTTGTAGAATTATCTAGCTATGTGAATTATCTAGCTATGTGTCTGAGTCAGTCAGGGTTGGTCAGGAAAACAGAAGGCACTCCATGTTTTGGGGGCAGAAGGGGTTATAAGTAATTAGGGGCTTGCTTGACTATTGGAAAAGCTGGGGAGTATTGAAGACCAGGCAAGCCAGTGGGAAGGAAGCGGACACTGGAGATGTCATCCTGAGGCAGCAGGGCAGCGGGTTCTCAGGAACTTCCCAGCAAGCTGCTGCAAGTCTTAGGAATCTCTAAGAGGCCCCCCCGACTGCCTCACAGTGCAGCAGCCACACAGATGGGGTCTCAAGAGCTCCCCAGGGAGCCACTCTGAATCTCTCATTTGCTTCAGGCAGGATGCAGTTGCCTCTAGAGAATAAAACTTCTCTTTTTCTTCTGTCTTCCAAATCTTGAGTGACTTCCATGGGAAACTCCACGTCCTATGTAAATGGATTATGGGAGAAGACCTTAAAAGGGATGATGGTGGTGTCTAGTTGACAACAGATGATTCAGCATAGTATCTCATGGGAAATGTTAAGAGACAAAATTGCAACAAGTTTAGTTAAATGATCAAATTGGCTTTTATTTGTGATTCGTGAGTCAGGTAGCATCTCGTCTAAAAAATAGAGTGGTGCTCTGTAGGGCATGATGGAAGAGTCAGTTTTTAAAAGCTTGAGCAGTAGCAAGGAAACAGCATAATACAAAAAGCAGATTGGTTAACAGCAGGTTACTTTCCTTGTAAGGGTTAAAGCAGAGGGGACTTTCTTATCATATTGGCTAAAACTGGCCTGTTTGGGGATTTGGCTATTATTTCTTTTTCTTTCTTAATTTCTCAGAAGGTCAGATTAACAACTTAGTTTCAGTTTGGTGATGTGGAACTTTAGCCTGGGTTACTCCATTTTGGTTTGGTCTGTTGGGGCCTAGTGCAGGAGCTTAGTTCAAACCAATGGCCTTCTAGAAATTTTACTTAACAGAGTATGAGCTTTTCACCAGCTGGAGAATGTATCTTTCTCATGTTGTGTTCCCAGAGTCTAGTGCAGTTCCTGGAAAATAAAGTTGTTCAATAAATGTTCATTAAATAACAGAATAAGTGATGAGGAGAGGACAATAGCTCCCTGAAAGCAGATAATTTCAGTTATGTTATAAACGATGTTATCAGAGATCAATAGTTAGTCTCCAGAAGAGCCCCGTGTTTAGTAATTTATGGTACAGATAACGGCAATTCAGGTTGATATTTTTTCTACGCTGACCAAAACTGTCACACTTCTGAAAGCTAAAATCCTAGGTAGAAGGAAATCTTTGCAATTCAGGGCACTGAAGCTGTTGAGGCATGCTAGGCCAATCTGCAATATTATTACCTCTTTTCTTTTTCTTAAATTTCTTCCAGCTCTCAGGAACCATGTGTATATTAAGTGAGCTGCCACGAGGTGGCACTCTTGCTTGTTTGTTGTACTAGGCCACTGCCTTCTATACAAGGAATGTGATGGAGCCAGAAATGTTAAGTCTTAAAGCAACTAAACTGTCCCTGAAATTGTAACATTGTCGTTAGTTGAAGATACACACATTGCTTCAAATAAGAATTAAAGCAAAGGCAAAAGTGAAAGAGAAAATCAGAGCCTAACGTCGTCTATAATGCTTTCACCATCTGAGTTACTTGTCAACTGGCACTAGAATCGTGTTCTCCGAGGTGTCCCCAGGGGCTCTCCTCCTTAGTTACTCAGTCCCAGCTTCCTGTGTAAGGTGGGATGATTCAGTAGTTTATTATCTTATCTTACTTCTGAAGTCTATGAGGGACTCAATCCTCTTCTTCCTTCTTCCTCCTTCTTCCTCCTCCTTCCTCCTCCTTCCTCCTCCTTCTTCTTCTTTCTTCTTTCCTCTTCTCCTCCTTCTTCTTTTTTCTCTTTCTTTCTTTCCTCCTCCTCCTCCCCCTCCTCCTCCTCCTCCTTCTCCTCCTCCTCCTTTCTTCTTCTCCTTCTTGTTTGTTTTTGAGACAGTACCTCCCTCTATCATCCAGGCTGGAGTGCAGCGGTGCAATCACAGCTCACTGCAGCCTCGACCTCCATCCAGGGCTCAAGCAATTCTCCCACCTCAGCCTCCTGAGTAGCTGGGACCACAGGCATGCACCACCATGCCTGGCTAATTATTTTATTTTTTATAGAGACAGGGTTCCCCTATGTTGCCCAGGCTTGTCTTGAACTCCTGGGCTGAAGCTATCCTGCTGCTTCAGCCTCCCAAAACGCTGGGATTATAGGCATGAGCCACCACGTGTGGCCTGGAATCACTTTTCTATGGGAGAAAAATCCCAGCAGATGAGTAGGCTTTTAAATTAGCTCAAATTATGGCTCAGAAAGTGCTGATCATGACTAATAGAGGCACACTTGCTGTAGCATGACTGAAATCCTTCCCTTTAAGATCCACAAATTTCTTTCCAACCAAATTAAAGCTTTCTGTAGGACTTACACTTTTTTTGAAATCACAAACGTAATCCATGCTCATTTTATAAAACCACCAAAATAAATATAAACAAAGAGAAGAAAGAAAAACATAATTAATCTCAGCCTCAATAACCAATAGCATTTTAGGGAATGTCCCTTATTACCAATTTATTTATATATGTGATTGACTTGGTACACTTTTAGCACATACTCTCTTCCAGGCACCATACCAGGTCTTGAGTTTGCAAAGAAGAACAAGATTTTCTCTACAAGACAAATATAGCCCCTCTCTCTCTGATTATATAAACACATGCATATATAAGTTTTACAAAAAGGTCATATTTTACAAACAGTGGGCCCTCTGTGTCCACCGTTCTGCATTCATGGGTTCAATCACAGATCAAACATATTTGGAAAATTTTTTTACAGGACAATAGAAAGCAATGCAAATAAAAAGCAATATAGTATAACAACTACGTACATGGAAATTGCATATGTATTATAAGTAATTTAGAGAAGATTTGATGTATCTGAGAGATTGCGTGAAGGTTAGATGTAAATACTATGCTAGTTTATATCAGGGATTTCAGCATCCTTGAATTTTGATATCCACTGGGATCCTGGGACCAATCTCCATAGGTGTGGAGCCTTGCTTTTCCCCATTGATGATATACTAAGAACAGTTTTCCATGTCACTAAATAATTTTCAAAGGCATTATTTTAAATTCATAATATTTTATTTTCTACATATACCATAGTTTATTCATTAAATTTTCATATTCTTGAAAATATATGTGTATCTATTCTTTTACTACAAAAAATAATGATTAATGGCTATGAACATATAGTCACAATGAATAAGATCTAGTATGTAATAGCACAACAGGGTGACTACAGTCAATAATAATTTATTGTACATTTCAAATTAACTAAGAATATTATTGGATTGTTTGTAACACAAAGAAAGGATACAAGCTTGAGATGATAGACACTTCCATTTGCCCTGATTTAATTATTATGCATCATATTCCTGTATCAAAATATCGTATATACTCCATAAATACATACACCTACTATGTACCCACAAAATAAGAAAAAGAGAGTCAGTGAACAATATTGTAGCCAATTTTTAGCCCACAACCACAATTATATTCCTAGTGCAAATTGCCAAAGCTGGGGTTGATGGATTAAATGACTTGCAAAATTTTAAGGCTTTGCTAGCTATGGCTAAATTTCCTTCATAAGGGCAACATCAATTTTGTCCCTATTCTTATACTTCTGTGAATCCTCACCAATACTAAGTATTTTCATTTAAATATATTTTCACTGTAGATAAAACATCTACATATATTTCATTGTTGTTTAAATGTATATTATTTATCCCTGATTACTAATGAGGTTGAATACGGTTTTTTATGTTATTAGCTGTTTTTCTTATTGTTTGCTTGCTAATTCCTCTGTTCAGTTTTTTATTGGACATTAGTTTTTTCTCATTGCTATGTAGGGATTTTTTGTATATTTAAGTTATTAACCCCTGCAATTATGTTTCTAGTTTCGTATTTGTATTTTATTTTGTATTGTTTTTGTCATACAGAATTTAACATTTCATAAGTATTTTTTATTTTATTTTCTCTTATTTTTTGATAAGAATTTTTCGTTTAAACTTTCTAATTTTAGATTAGAAAATTATTTAGGCATCATTTAGAGGTAGAAGCAAGAATGAACATTTTAATTTGCTCATTGGAAATTATCCTCTAGAATTAGCTCTCTTTTCTTTGATTTAGAGTTTCTCAAAGAATACTTGACCATACAATAGGGTAATTACTAAATCATTCAACTTCTTTTGGGAAGCCTTCCCAAAGATTGTTAATTGGGAGAGAGGGCAGCACTGTTTCCTTGGGGGCCATTCTGAAATCCATGGGAGCGTTTCTGGTTCCCATACATATATGACTGGGACAATCTACTGGCACTTCGTGGGTGGGATCCGGGAATGCTAAACGTCCTGTAATGTACAGAACAATGAAGAATTGTTACTCCTGACTGTCAATAGCAGCTCCCATTGAGACAAACTGTTAGACTATCCAAAGACATCTTTAAAAAATACTGTTTCTTGAAAACATTGTATCAAAACACATTTCCAGCTGAGGTGTGGTAGTATTTTTTCCACAGTGTATTTATATATGTAAACATAATGGATTGGAATACATCAAACCTTTGCTTTAATAAGGTTTAAATTGCTTTATCCAATCTGTCAAGATAACATAGGCTTGAGTTGAGAATGGACACTAGACAGGTGACTGGTTATCAATTTGAGTTATCAGGTAAGTTAAATTACTGATTTGCTCAGAAAGAGTTGCAGAGGGGGTTGGAATTAATTAATTGGACTTGTAAACTGAGAGTAGTTATAATCTTAGTGATGCTTAAAAAATGCTATTGGGGATACCTCTCTTTCCCATTTCATCATGCTCTCTTTCTATATTCTTTAGTAAAGCTTGTGACCTCATGGTTGCCAATGCAACTGCTTTTGCTCAGTATTATTTTTCTGATTGCTCTGGGCGCTGTTTGTGCCAATGCAAACGTAGAGGGCAGGAAGTAGACAAGTGCGTTTTTATCTGTTAGTGCATTGTTCCCTGGAAATATAATTATTTTGTTCACCTGAAACTACCTTTGATCAAACAAGTTGGTATAAACCAGAGGATTTTTTTCTGTTGCCTGCAGATGGCAGCGATTATTAGCTTGTCATTCCAAATACAAGGTGTTGGTTTTACCCAGGAGTCTAAAGTGCTATGTTAATTGCAGGGTTTATTGTGTTCTGATAAAAATTAGTAAGAGTCACACCTTGCCTTTGGGGGAGAGGACTGAATTTACATGCTTGATATAATGTCGTTTAAAATAATAGTTAACGAGACATGGAACACAGAAGAGTTATGAAATTAACTTCACTTGAGTATGCAAAATATTGAATAGTGACGAGGATTTAACAGCAAAATTTGATTATTGTGAACAAATCAAGTAACATGTCTTGGAAAATTAGATTCAAAAATATACTTAGAATATGATAAACTTTGTTCTCTAAGTTTTAGCTACAGAACAGGATGTAGCAGTCAGTAATGGTTGATTGTTCTTTGCAGACACTGGCAAGATACATTCTGGAATACAGACAACAAATGATGCAGTCCAAACGGAAGGAATCATCAAAAAGGTAATGGAAATCAAACTACAAACACCACGTTTCTGTTATGTAAGTTCTTGGATAGTGTATGCAAATCTGAGGAAGATGTAGTGGAGTTGTAGAAGTCTAGAAAGAGTCCACTAACATGGTCCAAAGAAATGAACAAGAACCATGTTAAGGCGAACTCAGAAGATGAGTCTTCACCAAACAATAAAGGGGAAATGGGAATGTGATCAGAATAATTTCCATGGTCATTGGGCACTGTTTTACCTTCTAAAGGGGTTAATATATGCTTTCAGATGTGTACATTCATGGAATTGGCATATTAAGAGTGTGTAGAAGATAAAATTACAAACACGTTGAAAGTGATGCATCTAAATAAGGTGTTTTCCAGTAAGTTTCAAAAGGGAGAAAATGAAAGTTTTGGAGATACATCCCGTCTTCGGAGGTTGAAGTAACTGAGTGAAGATAGCTCTGCCTTTCTGCAAATGACTGTGGGTTATGGAGAGAGGTCACTTGAGCTAGAAGAACTCAAAGCTAGTGCCAGGGATTATGTTCAAATTTTTATCAGAATTACAATTCTGTTTGGAAAGGTAAATGCAAACCATTGTACTATCACGAGTCTAGAAAATTAGTAGATTGAATTGACAGTTCACATATTGAATAGTCTTATTGGAGGTGTTCAGAGGAAGCTGGACAGATCTTATGGGAGATGCTAGAAAAGACTTATGCATTTGATATGACCAGATTAGATTTGTGATTCTGTGACTTACTCTTTTGAAAGGACTCTTAAGAGAGGAAAATGAAGATCAATCTTATGAGTAGTATGAACCTAAATATAAAATGTTTTGATTTAGCAATAGACAATGGAGCTGCAAGTTCTCTTTATTTCTTTTATTTCCCTGTCTCCAAATTGAAATTACCTCATTTATTTATTCAGTAGATATTTGTAAAGCTCCTACTCTGAGCCAGCACTATAGGCCAACAGTAGATTCTCAATACATGTTAATTTAGTGAACAAATTATAACTAGCAGGAGAACAAGGAAGATCAAAGCATAGTTTCCCTCCTCACATGGGCAGAAAAAATAATGAAGAAGACAGGAACAGAGTTGAAGAAATGGGCTATAGATCTACTGAGAAAATAACCATAATGTGAAGTGCTAAAAATTTCCCTAAGTAATTCTTTAACACTATCCCGTAAATTTTGAAATGTATTTTTATTGTCACCTGTTCAAAATAATTCCCAATGTCCCTACTGATTTCTTCTTTGACCTGTGGGTTTCTTAGAAGTATGTGATTTAGTTTTCAAGTATTTGGGGGAATTTTCCAGCATTTCTTTATTTGTTGATTTCCTATTTTATTTCTATTATGGTCAGAAAGCATTGTTTGTGTGATTTGAATTACTAAAAAATTAGTAAGTTTTTAAAACTTTTATTTTAAGTTCAGGGGTACGTGTACATGTTTGCTATATAGGTAAACCCGTGTCATGAGGGTTATTTTGTCATCCAGGTATTAAGTCTAATGCCCAATAGTTTTTTTTCTGATCTTCTCCCTCCTCCCATCCTCCACCCTTTGATAGGCCCCAGTGTCTGTTGTTTCCCTTTATGTGTCCATGTGTTATCATCATTTAGCTCTCACTTATAAGTGAAAACATGCGGTATTTGGTTTTCTGTTCCTGCATTAGTTTGCTAAGGATAATAGCTTCCATCACCATCTATGTTGCTGCAAAGAACATTATCTCATTCTTTTTCATGGCTGCATAGTATTCAATGTTGTATATGTATAACATTTTCTTTATTCAGTCTACCATTGATGGGCATTTAGGTTGATTCCATGTCTTTACTATTGTGAACAGTGCTGCAATGAACATACATGTGTATGTATCTTTATGATAGAAGGATTTCTATTCCTCAGCAAACTTTCACAAGAACAGAAAACCAAACACCGCATGTTCTCACTCATAGGTGGGAAATGAACAATGAGATCACTTGGACATGGGAAGGGGAACATCACACACCAGGGCCTATTATGGGGAGGGGGGAGGGGGGAGGGATGGCATTAGAAGTTATAACTGATGTAAATGATGAGTTGATGGGTGCTGACGAGTTAATGGGTGCAGCACACCAACATGGCACATGTATACATATGTAACAAACCTGCACGTTGTGCACATGTACCCTAGAACTTAAAGTATAATAATAATAATAAAGAAATAAAAATACACAAATAAAACTACAATAACTATGCCCATTTGAAAAACATGGCTGGGCAAGGTGGCTTATGCCTATAAATCTGAGCACTTTGGGAGGCCGAGGCGGGCAGATCACGAGGTCAGGAGTTCAAGACCAGCCTGACCAACATAATAAAACCCTGTCTCTACTAAAAATACAAAAATTAGCGGGGCATGGTGGTATGTGCCTGTAATCCCAACTACTTGGGGGGCTGAGGCAGGACAATCGCTTGAACTTGGGAGACGGAGGTTGCAGTGAGCTGAGATCAGGCTTCTGCCCTCTAGCCTGCGTGATAGAGCAAGACTATCTCAAAAAAAATTTTTTTTGAAAAACATAATGAGCCCAAATGTTAGCAAAGATATGGATTGATGCATATCCTTTTTATTTGGCTTGTGGAAGTTTAAATTGGTACACCAATTTTGGTGCGTAAATTGGCAGTATCTAGAAAAGTTAAAGATAAGAATACCCCTGAAACAGTACTTCCACTGCTGAGAATATATCCTAGAGAAACTCTTATCCAGGTATCCAGGGAGATGTATACAGATGTTCTTCACAGTTATTTTCAATGAGCATTTTTCTGTTAGTGTAATTTAGAGCATACTGCTCAGACTAATTTTAACAATAGAATGATTTAGCTATCTCCATCTTTAATTGATCAGTGTGTTAATATAAAATAATTTTGATGGCCAGCAAAATTACTTAATGATTCTAATTCACATGTTTATTTTCTTTTGCATTTATTATGTGCCTACTACATACTAGATGCTATGTTAGATGGTGGAGTGAATAAGGCATAGTAACTACTGGCTGTTACTTTTCAGTTTTAAAAAATTACTTAAATATTTCTGTCTCTGTTCTTATAAACATCTCTATTCCAGAAGACAAGTTCCAGCTTTACAGGAAGTGTAATATTCTCCAGATTAACCCGCTTTTGTTTCCCATCATCTGTATCTTGTCATGACCATGGAGGATGCTCAGTAATCACTGGTTGGTGGTGATCAGTGATAAAGTTCTTGTCTGCCTAACTCCTGGGCTCTCATCTGTAAAGAGACATTAAAGACATTCATTTAGTCACTAGCAGGAAATGAATAAATGGATACAGAATGGCTTGTGAAACTGCAAAACAGACAATAATAATTTTCTGAAGTTCCATCTTTAAGAGCTGTTCCATGCCCAGCTTCTGAGATACAGAAAAAATAAGAATAATAAAATATGAAAAAGAAAAAAGAGAAAGAACTTCTGGTGTGCTCTTAGTATACTTTCTAATGCATTGCTTCTAAAGCATTTCAAAGTGAAAATGAAATGCATTTTTAAATTTTTTTTTCTTTAGAGGATGTTTGTTCTCTATTTACCAAATGCAGTATTCTATATATTTGATACAAACCAATTTTTCTCTTCCACATATTAATCAAGTTGTTGAACATTTCCCTCTCAGTTGGCAAATTGGATTTTAATCTGATAAGCTTGATTTCAGAGTCTGCAGTGTTCATCTCATCAAATCTGCCAATAGGATGGAAACATTGCAGCCAAGCAATGAATAATTATTAATCATTTTGTGTGATGTTTTGGGAAAAGTAACCTAAGATTATAGGCAACATGAAAAAGTCTCTCTCTTGTGACAAAATAATCTCTGCTTGTAGCATACATATCCAAACTATGCACTTCTGGCTGAATTTTTCCTGCTTTGTGTGGAAGCAATGAAGAGCACAGATACATTTTGCTTCTCTTTGGTTTTCCTCCAAGTAAGCTAGTCAGACTCAGGATGGTCATCAGCATCTATAGCAAAAATGTGTTAATTTCATAACAACAGTGCATGGTAGAGAGGGTAGATAAACTCTGAATAAACTACACCTTCACTAGTCCTACTCAAACACTTTGGGAGAATTTCTGCTACCAACCATGACCTCCTTTGCTTTATTGCTACTGAAGAGTTCTACTTCGTGAGGTCCTGGGGCAAGAATGTGTCTCTTATATTCAAATATACTATATGTTGTTATCACCCCGCAGAAGCTGAATTGGCCCCCACCTGCAATTTAGTTTTGATGTCAGGATCAATGATGCTGCATAGACATAAGGTCTGAAATGTTTATTATTTATATAATGAGGCTTTCTGAGGAGAGCAAGGCTTGAGAGAGCAAGGAAAGGAGAATGGCTTGGAGTTTTTGTGGTGATTAGTGGGTGGGGTTGGGATTAGATTGGAATTGCACATAGGAAGAGGCTTGTCAATATGGTTTGGCTATGTCGCCACCCAAATCTCATCTTGAATTGTTGTTCCCATCATCTCCACTTGTCGTGGGAGGGAGCTTGTGGGAGGTAATTGAATCACAGTGGTGGTTCCCCCTTGCTATTCTCATGATAGTGAGTACGTTTTCACAAGATCTGATGGTTTTATAAGGGTCTTCCCCCTTCACTTGGTTCTCATTCTTCTCCTTCCTGCCTCCATGTGAAGAAGGCTGTGTTCCTTTCCCTTCCACCATGATTGTAAGTTTCCCCAGGCCTCCCTAGCCATGCTGTGAGTCAATTAAACCTCTTTCTTTATAAATTATCCAGTCTCGAGTATTTCTTCATAGCAGCATGAGAACGGACTCATACACTTGTGTAATTTGAATTTCCTGCTGGAGCCAAGGGTGGAAGTATCCTGGGTTTCTTAACAGTTTGCCCATACATGGGGCAGAAGGTGCGGCATAAAAGTTCTCTCAACAAATAGTGTAAGACTTTATTGTACCATCTGTATCTTCTTCTATCAAGCAAACCACCCACTCCTTAGACTGGGGAGAGGGGATAAGGATTAAATTGCTTTTTTTACCAAGACACTGACATTTAGAAATTCAATTCACTTTTAATGCACAAAGTACGTTACATCATTACTTCTTTAATGTGAGCTTATTCTCTCTGCTTAGTTGTAACATTATGCATTGTATTAAACTTTTTCTAAATTTAACGTTTGTTTACATATTTTTGCTTGCTTAAACTCCTCAGTACTTAGAGTGTTCAAGTACATTTTAAAAGTACATATTTATTGGCCAGGCGCAGTGGCTCACAAATCCCAGCAATTTGAGAGGCTGAGGCGGGCGGATCACAAGGTCAGGAGATCGAGACCATCCTGGTTAACACAGTGAAACCCCGTCTCTACTAAAAAATACAAAAAATTAGTTGGGCGTAGTGGTGGGCACCTATAGTTACAGCTACTCAGGAGGCCAAGGCAGGCACCTGTAGTCCTAGCTACTTGGGAGGCTGAGGCAGGAGAATGACGTGAACCAGGGAGGTGGAGCTTGCAGTGAGCCAAGATCATGTCACTGCCCTCCAGCCTGGGCGACAGAGTGAGACTCGGTCTCAAAAAAAAAAAAAAAAAAAAAAAACACATTTATTAACCTAATCTGATTAAGCAGTCTAAATATGTGCTCTCAATTTTAGGCTAAGTAATAAGTGTGGTTTCAAACAATGATATTCAAATAATACTTGAGGTAGAGGGTGGCATTAATAGGAAGAAAGTAGAGAGGACACAGGGCTTTCTTCCTTCCGTAGCTGTGCAAGAGAATCCAAGATATGAAAAAAAAATTAGATAATTAGATATGCAGAGAAACACACCTTTCTCTCTTCCTCTGGTTAAAGAGGATGAGGGGTTTCTAGATAGGATGGAGAAAATCATCGAAGAAGAAAGCCAAAGAGATAAGTATTCTGGGGATTTGTGAACACTGTGGATGGAAAGTCAGCGAGCAGCAAGTACTCACAGAGGTGGGAAAATACCCAGGCTCACTTCAGGCAAAGCTCTGCGCTGGGGCTGGACCAGACTTGGGGAGAGGCTCTTCTGTCTGGGAAAAATGTGGAGCAGCTCCAACAGTGGGGATAGAGAATGAGAAGCTTTTCTGGACCAGTGCTTCAACAGAAAGATGACAGAAAACTGGCCAGGGCTTTCATGAATTACATGAGGCTTGGGAAGAGAATGATGGACAAGAGACAAACAAGTATGTTAAGTAGAAATGCAAAGAGATAGGTGAAAACTTCCTATGAAAAAGTAGGAAATTGATACATTGGAGTCATGTTTGATATCAGATACCAGTAGATGTATATAAGTGGAGATGATACCTACTCTTAGGAGAAACATAGTGTAGTAAGTTGGGATCGAAGTTCCAGACTATATTCATTTATGTGTTCCCTCATTCAGTCTTCAACAAATCTTTTCAAGTGCTTTTTATGTACCAGGCTCTGTTTCAGATATGGGAAAAAAGTATATGGAAGATGAAGAATCTATTTTCAAGAAGTCTATGGTCTTGTTTAGTGCCTGGAAAAATGGAGGGATGAAGTCTTGACTACGTTCAAGTCCCAGGAAAGTCAGCAGGTAGAGAATAAAAGTAAGCATATCCCACATTTATATCTACCAAGGCTTTAGAAACAGAAGATTCATTATTTTTTGATTGATTGGGAGCTGACTATAGATGTGTTTTTCTAGAACTAACATATACTTAAAAATATAAAAATACAGCTTACATGTCGGTAACAGGCTTCTCTACCCCTCAAGACTTAGGCAAAATGGACGTAGAACTTCAGTTTTCTATGAAATCCTTAAGGCAGGAGTGTGAGTGGTACTAATTGATCATCTTAAGGTCACTTCACCTGTGGAGTTATGGATTGCCACCATTGCAACCCTTGCACAAACTTTGCCTTTTCTTCAGCTTCCACCCCTGCGACACCTGAGTTATTCACTGGCAAGGAGAAAGATCACCATGATTAGATGGCCTTAGAGCAGAGTTTCTCAACCCAAGCCCTATTGACATTTAAGGCTGGATAATTCTTTGTTATAGGGGTTATTCTTTGCATTGTCAGGACAATGTTCAGTGACACTTCTGGCCTGTGTTCATGAGATGACATTAACATGATAATAGTAACCTCCCCTCAACTTGTGACAAACAAATATTTCCCTGGTGTTAAAATCACTCCTGGTTGAGAACCACTGGCTTAGATTATTCATTCTTCACTTTGGAGTGGGGTTTTGGCAATGATGTGGGGCTAGAGGGGTGATTGTGGGATGGATGTCAAGGAGTGTTGTGAATATTTGCTAGTTCAGTGCCAGCCTATCACACAGCTCCAGAAGGCACCTTTCACTTTGTGTTTTATGTAATGGCACTCCTAGCACACATATCTCTCGTGAATCGTGTTCCCGGAGTAGTTTAACACAGAAGTACCATAATAATTATCTATGCAATATGCAATCTCCCCTTTCATTCTCAGTAACAGATTCAGGCCCCAATCTGTCAGGAGCATCAGCTCCAACACACTGTGGATTAGACAAAGTTCGTCTTTAGTGTTCTCAGCTTTCTCTGTCTGTTCCTCTTTGCTTTCTTCAACTTTTCACACCCAGTTCCATCCTCAGGTTTCCTGGCACTTACTGTCCTCTTGTCAAGGACAAATTCCACTATGAATTAGTGTCATGGGTCTGAGGAGGGTCTGATAAAGGAGCGAATCTCTCACAGTGGAAGCACAGGCCCTAGAACACTTGGTGATCATAATAATAGTATTAGCTAATATGTCGACCACTACTAGATGTCAGTTACTTTGCTAGACACAGTATTTGTATGTCTCATTTGATCTTAACTACTATTTTCTGAGGCAAGTGCAATTCTCATTCCCACAAAGCAAGGAAGTTTCCTAGTGTTAAACAGCTATTAGGTAACAGATTTGGACATTGAACCCAGGTGGTCCAACTCAAGGGTTGGGACTCCTAACCACTTTTCTGTAAAATGGCATCTCAAATTAGATCACACAAATAATCACTGTGGAGATAAACACTTCCTGCATTCATGTCAAAGTCTGGTCTTGTCCATTCCAGTAACAGAGACAGAACTGAAGAACTGTGCTCTACCTTCGGGGATTAGGGTGGGGATTTGAGAAAGCCAGTGAGAACCACCAGCCAGATAGGCTGGCCCTGGGGTAGTCTCAAGGTCAGGTTTGACTCAGGTGACATAGATACCTGGGGGCAGCTAGAGACTGTATATGGGTAAAGTATGAGGCCAGATCAAATTTGAGCTGGAGAGAAGAATACCAAAATGTCTCAAACAGGAAGCCAAGCACACCTGGAGCTGGTGGACTGTGGAGGCAGATGTGGAAGGGAGATCCAGTGTGGCCTAAGGTGAGCACTCAGCATCCAAGATGCCCGAGTGTTTTTAGCTGCCTGTCCTGGAAGCTGGCTCTCCTGGGAGGTTGGACCTGAGTTAGAGGCAGAGAGTTGGTGATGGTCCATTGTATGGTCCATGTTACCATACAATGTGCTTCCATGGTAGCACAGCATAATCCAGATCTTCCTGGGGTGGTCACCACAAAAACTAAACATAGAAACAGGACTGTACCCCTTCCTGTAAGACCAACGTTCTATGTGGCTTCAGGAGCAGATGGAGTTATCAATTACTCAGCAGGTGAAACTTAAGAGAAAAAGAAGCACCAAAAAAAAAGCACCTTTAGCCTCCAAAATCTCTCTCCTAGCTGCCTTTTATGGCTTATAAAATTTTGCCACCATAGATTCATTTATTTGGATTAGAGCTCATGTAAATGGCCATAAAAGGTAAGATGGCAAGCCTTCATCTTCCATTGGTTACTTCAGAGAGGATGAGTTTCCATTGTGAAAGCAAATGGGTGATATGGTTTGGCTCTGTGTCCCCGCCCAAATCTCATGTCAAATTGTAATGCCCAGTGTTGGAGGAGGGGCCTGGTGGGAGTGGTTTGAATCATGGGGGCAGACTTCCTCCTTGCTGTTCTTGTGATAGAGTTCTCCTGGGATCTGGTTGTTTAAAAGTGTGCAGCACATCCCCACCCCTACTCTGACCACTTGAAGACCATGCTTGTTTCCACTTCTGCCATGATTGTAAGTTTCCTGAGGCCTCCCCAAAAGCAGAAGCCTGTACAGCCAGCAGAACTGTAAGCTGATTAAACCTCTCTTCTCAGTAAATTGCCCAGTCTCAGGTATGTCTTAATAGCAATGTGAGAACAGACTTATACAACGAGCCCTTGTAGAAGGTACACAGAGTAAGTAAGTTTAGAGGGTGGTCTAGAAGGGAAGGACAGATTCTGGGTATTAAGAAATGCTCAGTAAGAGCAAGGCCAGGTAGGAACAGCCATGGTAACTCATTTCAGTGGGGGGCAGAATGAGGACACAGGGACACAGTGAGATGGGGAGTTACTGGGAATGAGAAGAGGAACAGAAAATGTGTGGTCACAGGGGAAGGGTTGGTGATACATCAGAACTCGACTTGTTAGTTACCTCAACATTTGAGGGTCCCAACCCTTTGATTAGGGTCTTTTCTGTTGTTGAACTTCATTTTGAATATTTTTTTATTTTTTGGTATGTAAAATTTTCTTTGTTGTCTTAAGTTAACCTCTCTTTCTTTCTCTGTGCATATTGGGTGTGGCAACATCACTTAGTATGAGTAACTCAGACCAAAAATGTCCCTGTAAAATGTCCTTGCCAATTTTCAGGGTATTCAAACGTTTCCAAAACTCACAATGTTCTTTGGTAGTAATGCAGGAGTGTTGTGCAGCAAAACACTCTTAAACATGATATATTACAGCATCATTTCACCAAATGCTAGTTCTGCTTTGAGTATTTTGAGTATTTTGCAGAGTATGGGAAAATAGTTCCAATGGTGGCAATAAAGAGTTGGAGCATTTTTATACTTAACTATTAAACATGGAGTTACAGATATTTAAGCAGAATATCAAATGGGAAAGCAAGCTGGGTACATGAACAAGGACTATTCAAGAAAATAAATAACTCTGCAGACACGATCAGAAGCTCAGTAATGAGAACATTCAGTAAATGCTTGTGCTGGGAGGGATGTTTTATTAATGCCATGTCATTAGTAGTTTCAGAAATGTCTGTAAAATATGGCTCTTGAAGTTGAGTTTCATGAAATTGAGATGTACACGAGAAAAGTGGGAATAGCTGGAGTAGGTTGTCTGGGGTTTCTTTTGGCAGGAGCCTGGCAGGACAAGAAGATGCGGTGGGGTGGGAATAGCTGAGTAGGGGGCACAAGGCATGGCATACTAGGAGTAGTGTTACCTGAAGGCAAATATGAGGAAGGAGCAGCCAGGTTCTAGGTCAAGGGAGTGGTCCTGCAATGGAAGTCAGAAGCATGGTCACATCTGATAGAGTCAGTGTAACTGAGTGTAGAGTGTGTACCTAGAGGAGGGTGTAGTCTTGTCCAAGTCTTCACAGAGGAGTCTTTTAGATGGCCTGCCCTGCTCACAGCATCCATTTTAGGCTCTCTATTTTTTTTTGTAACAAATAGATTTTTAACGTTTAATTAAATTAAATATGAACTATTTCAGGCATGGAAACAAGGATTAGGAGCCTAATAAACTCCTATATATGCATCACTAAGCTTGGAAAATAACATAGTACACATACTGTTGAGGCCCATGTCCAGAGGTAAGCACTATCTTGAATTTCATGTTTACCATTGCTACTAGTCTTGTGAGAGTTCTATGACGTAGGCAGGTGTCAATGTATATAGTATTGTTTTATAGATCAAAAATTTTTAGGCCAGGTGTGGTGGCTCATGCCCGTAATCCCAGCACTTGGGAGGCTGAGGCGGGTGAATCACCTTAGGTCAGGAGTTGGAGACCAGACTGGCCAACATAGTGAAACCCTGTCTCTACTAAAAATACAAAAATTAGCTGGGCATGGCAGTGTGCACCTGTAGTCCCAGCTACTCAGGAGGCTGAGGCAGGAGATGTGCTTGAACCTGGGAGGTGGAGGTTGCAGTGAGCCAAGATCATGCACTGCACTTCAGCCTGGGTAACAGAGTGGGACTCCATCTAAAAAAAAATTGTTTTTAAATTAAGGGTATATACTTTCTGCAAAGCTCACTTATTTCTGCTCAACATTATGTTTTTGAGATTTACCCATTTTAATCATTGCATAGTATTCCATTGAGTAAATATTCCACAATTCGTTATTTATCCTCCTACTGATAGATGTATGAGTTTTTCTAGGGTAAATGCCTAAGAGTGGAATTTCTGGACCATAGAATTTGTGCATCTAAAACTTATCCAGATTATTGCAAGGGAGAGTTATTAACTCATAGGAGTTATTTATTTATTCTAGACTCCGGTTCTTTATCAGTTTATACGTAACAACCAGTGACTTCTCTTTTATTTTATGGTGTCTCTCTATAAATAGGCATTGTTTAATTTAGTTGAATTTGCTGATCTTTTCTTTTAGATTGTACTTTTTTACCTTAGGGTTATAAAGATGTTCTTCCAAATTGTCTTAAGTTTTAAAGTTTTGATTTTTAAATTTAGTCCTCGATCCATTGAAATTTGTTGTTGTATATAAAATGTGAAGTAATAAATAATGTTTCAAATATGGATGACCCATTGTCCTAACACAATTGTTGAAAAGTCCACCCTTTTCCCACTGATCTGTGAAGGCAACCTGTTTCTATATATCAGTAGGTACGTTAGCAGCATCCAGATTCTGCACTATTTACTTGTCTATTCTAATGCCAGCACTACTAGGTATTATTTACTGTAGCTTTTATAATAAACCTTGATATTAGGGTTTTTTAAAATTTAAAAACGCTATTGCTGAAAAATGCTAACATTCATCTGAGCCTTCAGCAAATCATAATCATTTAGCTGGTGGAGGGTCTTGCCTCGATGTTTGATGGCTACTAACTGATCAGAGTGGTGGTTGCTGAAGAATAGGATGGCTGTGGCAATTTCTTAAAATAAGACAACAACGAAGTTTGCCACATTGACTGACACTTCCTTTCACAAAAAGTTTTTCTATAGCATGCAGTATTGTTTGATAGTATTTTACTCACCATGGAGATTCCTTCAAAATTGGAGTTAAATCTTTTAAACTCAGGGATATTTTTGACATAAGGTTAGATGAAGCTGGGTTGGATAGCAATTAAATAAACATAGGTGAAAAAGGCAGCAAATTATACATAGATATTTTCCTGAGAGTTTATTCTTATTTTACATATTTATCTTGATTATTATCATTTGCCTTTTGCTTTTTCATATTAACTTCTGAGAGGGTTTTAAAATTCCTTCCAAAACTCTGATGAAGAGTCTGGCAAAGTTCGTAGTTAGAGAAGTCAATTACTTCTTCAGAAACAAAAATATTTTGGGGCTTAAATCAATAATGAGATACCACTATATACCTATTAGAATGGCTCAAATCCAAAATACTGACAACACTGAATGCTGGTGAAGATGTGGAGCAATGGGAGGTCTAATTCATTGCTAGTGGGAATACAAAATGGTATAGCCACTTTGGAAGACAATTTGCAGTTTCTTACAAAAATAAATACAGTATACTTTGACCACACAATCCAGCAACTGTGCTCCTTGGAATTTCTCCAAATGTGTTAAAAACTTATTTCCACACCAATAACTGCTCACAGGTTTCTATAGAAACTTTATTCATAATTGCCAAAACATGGATGCAAACAAGACGTCCTTCACAAGGTGAATGGATAAACAAATGGTATATCCAGACAATGAAATACTATTCATTGATTTTTAAAAAATGAGCTATGAAGCCACACAAAGTCATGGAAGAACTTAAATGCTTATTGCCGCATGAAAGAAGTCAATCTGAAAAGCCTACCTACTGTATAATTTCAACTGTATAATAATCTGGAAAAGGCAAAAATGTGGAGACAATAAAAAAGATCAGTGTTTGCCAGGGTTTTGGGGGAGGTTTGGAGGAAAGAATTTGTTCAAAAATGTTATTGGAGAACTAACTTTCAGAATGAGGCAATGAGATTGAACTAGATTGAGTTGGATATCCCTATTATTTGCTTTCATAGCACCTTGTTTCCCCCAGAATATGAGATTTATCTCATTCCTGTAATGAGGGGTTGAGCTTCTTGAGGGGAGTGACCAGTTTCATTTATTGTTTTATTGCCGGTGGTAGTGGACAACCCAGTGCTTGGCTGGTGCTCAAAACATTTGTGAATTAATGTATCGCTCCGATGATGTGATAAAATAAGAACTTATAAAGGAGATGGAAGACTACAAGGAAAAAATACAGAAGATGAACGAATGCTCGTTTGTCATAAACAAACAGAATAAAAATGAAACAATAAAACCAAACCTTAAGCCCCACTATATTTTCCACTGTCACACTTTATGCTTAGTTGTAAAGATTTCACTTTCCTCAGATTCACCTGCTTCCATAGAGATCAATCTGCAAGTAGAGGATGCTGCCATAAGTTTGTGAGAGTGCCTTCTGGAAGGTCTCTAGGGTGGAGGCAAGCATGCTTTTCTTCCTTACAAAAATCCCCCTAATATAGCTAACTTTAAAAATGTTAGTAAACATTACATTCAAAGGAAAATAATGTAGATCAGGTGTCTAGAGGAAAACACCTGGGTGTAATTTGGTGCCATCTTCACTTATACTTAAATGTTGCCCAGGCCAGCTTATTCTAACCTCATACCAGACACTGACTCTACTTGCTACTATGACTTCTTGTTCTACCTGCTCCCACCCCAAGCTTTTAGTATTCCCTGTAAGCCCTCTTTACCCAATCCCCAACCAACCAACCAACCAACCAGCATTATCTCACTTATAGACATCAAAGATGCCATCAAGAGGGGGACAGGATATGCCATTAACTGGGAAAAGCTATTTTCAGCACCCTGGTTAACTAACAAGGGGTTAGTGTCCAGAAGAGATAAAGAACACTTATGAATAAATAAGGAAAAGGAAGTCAATCCAATAGAGGAAATGGGCAAAAAAAAGAACGGAAGTATGGGCAGGGCGCGGTGACTCACGCCTGTATTCCCAGCACTTTGAGAAGCCAAGGGTGGCAGATCACTTGAGGTCGGGAGTTTGAGACCAGACTGACCAACATGGAGAAACCCCATCTCTACTAAATATACAAAATTAGCTGCATGTGGTGGCACATGCCTGTAATCCCAGCTACTCAGGAGGCTGAGGCAGGAGAATCACTTGAACCTGAGAGGCGGAGGTTGTGATAAGCTGAGATTGCACCGTTGCACTCCAGCCTGCAAGAGCAAAACTCCATCTCAAAAAAAAAAAAAAAAAAAAAAAGAGAGAGAACAGAAGTGCTACTGAATGCTGCCGAATGAGTCAATTAAATTGGCAGAAGCTAGAAAGACTGATTACCAAGTGCTGCCAACGATGCAGAGCTGCGGCAACTCTCATTCAGTGCTGGTGAGCATGCAGATTGGTACAACCACTCTTAAGAAACACTTTGCATTACCTAGGAGAGTTGAACATGACTATACTGTATGGCCCAGCCATTCTACTACCAAGTATTGGGAAACTTTGGCATGCATGTACTAGGAGATGGCTACCTAAATGTTTAAAGCAGCATTGTTTTTAATAGGCAAAAATCTGGAAACATCCAAGTGTTTATAAACAGTAAGATCCATATATAAATGTGGAATAGTTAGACAGCAAAATTATACTGCAGTGAAAAGGAATCAACTCCAGTACATACATCAATATGGACAATCTCAAAGGTTTGAACTTGAACAAAAGATGCAAGTTATAGAGGAAGACACAATGTTATTCCATTGCAAATGTTCAAACATAGGGGCACATAGGTCATAAAGACTAAAAGGAAACTAGAGAATGATTGCAATTTCAGGAGAGTGGTTCCCTCTAAGAAGGTTGTTGGGGTGGGGTGTTCAATCACAGAATGACTTCTGGGGATGGTAATGTTCTATTTCTTGTATTAGGTGGTGGGCATATGGGTGTTTATTTTATTGCTACTCTTTATTTTTCTATTTTAAAAATTAAGAAAATTTTGAGAGATGGGATCTTGCTCTATTGTCCAATTATGGTGCAATTATAATTTACTGCAACCTCAAATTGCTGGGCTTGAGCAATCCTCCTGCTTCAGCTTCCCAGGTAGCTGGGACTAGTGGTGCATGCCACCATGCCTGGCTAGTTCTTAGATTTTTTTTTTTTTTTTTTTTTTTTTTTGTAGCGCTAGTGTCTTTCTATGTTTCCTAGGCTGGTCTCAAATTCCTGACCTCAAGTGATCCTCCCACCTCAACCTCCCAAAGTGCTCAGGTTACAGGCATGAGCCACTGCGCCTGAACTAGTTTTGATCTTTAAACTGTACAAAGGCTTTTTATACAAACTTGTGTGTAAGTTATATTTTATAATTCTAGCAAAAGTCACCTATAGATAGATAGGGTAGTAACCTCCCATAGATTTAAGATCAGCTTTTCATCAGCCATGAACTCTTTTGTCTTTAATGCCTTTGCTTCATCTATTCATCTGTTGATCTTGATGCCTTAACTTTGGTCTTTCTTTTCAAGCCTTCCCTTCCCACTCTTCAGGCTTCTGCTTCTTTATTTCATTTCAGTTTTCAGTAGTTCACTGTCTCCCTGACTCCTTAGTACTCTGCTCACATGCCACAAACCTGTGAACCTATCCCACTAATGTCCCTCTGTGGCCCTGGAGAGCGGTAAAATGCAGTGCTGCATGAGAAAAGTACCTAGGCAAGAATAGAATTACATAACCTGATAACTTAATTAATTATGTAAGCTCATTTTTATCAGAGACCTTTTGTGTGCCAAGCTGTTTGCCAAGTATGAGGATACAATCTTATCCCCAGCAGGAGACCCACAGCCTATTACAATCTGTCAAGCGTGTTTCCCCTGGCTTGCTAATGCTGATGAATTTGAGGTGGCTCCTGCTAGTGGGACTATTTTGGGAAGCATTTTTCTGTCTTCCATAGGGGACGAGGTAACATCTGTGTAATAGATTTGCTATCCCTAGATTTAAAGTCCAAGCACATAAAAGAAAGGTGAAGAGGACAAGCGTGACTCTAGAAAGAGTATCTGAATGTATCAACATGCACATGTGTGTTAAAAATAAAACAGATACTTTAATATCAAACAGAGGAAGAAAAAGTTCGCTCAATAAACCCTTGCTATGAAATCTTTTTCATGTGAGCGTCTGTGGTACGATTTGTATTTTCCATTTATTTGGCATTAGCCGTGAACCCTTTTGTCTTTAATGCCTTTGCTTTATCTGTTCAACTCAAGTATTAGCTTTGTATGGGAAAGAGAGTTTGCATTTACATCTCACATGGAAATTAATGATAAGCTTGTATATTATATGTTTAAGTAGTATTTATTGACTGATTTGTCTAACATGATTTTAGCACCAGGACTGAACCAAATATTAAGTACCATTTAGATATAATGGCTCGCAGTGAGCCAAATTTCTTCCTTTTTGGTTTATTATTCTAAGGGGAGTGGCTTACATTTCTTGGAAATGAAATAGCCTTAGACTCTGATTCTAACTTGTAAACCAATGATAAACTTATTATTGTGTGGGGAAAATTAAAGATGCTTAATAATTGAATTGTTTCTTCCATAAGGAAACCTTATTTAAAAAAAAATGTAGCACTGTACTTCTTTTTATAGCATTCCACCTACATAGTATAATTTAGGGTAAGTACTTTATAGCATATTTCAAATACAGGTTGTCATCTTAAATATATATTTTTTATCTTATTGCTAGAAGTTGTTAGGTAGTTTGTATGCTACAGAACAAACATTGTCCCTCTCTGCCTTAGGAACATTTCCTTTAGGCAGAAACATGTAAACAGGAGATAACAGAAATGAACCAGAGAAAACATTTGAGCATAGTATAGCTTATCTATATGACACTATGTTTCTGACTTTTTGATAGAAGATTTAGATCTGGGAAAGACATGTATTTTAGAATCAAAGGGAAAGTGACAACTAAGTAGAACAACTTATTTGAAAACTTGATCTACTAAACCAGAGAATAACATTAGTTTTTTTCTGCATTTTAAGAACATTTTTGGGTTTAAAAGGACTGGTCTCATGGGTCTGCCTATGTCTTGTGGTTTCAGGTAGGTCTGGACCTCTCTCATGCTCTCCAAAATCATTCCCCATCTGCCGGTTGATGCTGTAAATTTCTACGACAGTAGGCAACTCATTCATTCTACTATTAAATTTAAGATTTAAAGTGAAGTTTTCATGGGAGAATGTAACACAATGATTTACTATCGAACTGAGAATTCCGTTACTGATAAGCAGATTCTTAATTGGAACAGATTTTGGTAGATGAGCAAGGGAGGAGAGCATAGAAAGGATCATACTAAGCATGAGAAATCCAAACTAAAAATTCAATTTACAGCTGCTTCTCTTCTAAAATGTCAATGTCACAAATAAAAATTTTTAGGGCCCAGCCTGGCGGCTCATGCCTGTAATCCCAGCTCTTTGGGAGGTCGAGGTGGGTGGATCACCTGAGGTCAGGAGTTCAAGACCAGCCTGGCCAACATGGTGAAACCCTGTCTCTACTAAAAATACAAAAATTATCCGGGTGTGGTGGTGCACACCTGTAGTCCCAGCTACTTGGGGGCTGAGGCAGCAGAATCGCTTGAACCCAGGAGGCAGAGGTGGCAGTGAGCTGTGATTGTACCACTGCACTCTAGCCTGGGTGACAGAGCCAGACTCTGTCTAAAAAAAAAAAAGAGAGAAATTTTAAGTGTGTGTGTGTGTGTGAAATATCATGTGTAAAGTATTTAGGAAAGGTAACTTTGCTCCTGATGTTGGCTAGTCCCCAGTCCCTTATTGCCAGTGAGCTTCTTATCACACTCCAATCCTGACAATCATGCTGGACACCATAAAAGTGTTTAATAGATATCCTTTATTTTTATTTTTTTATTACACTTTAAGTTCTAGGGTACATGTGCACAATGTGCAGGTTTGTTACATATGTATATATGTGCCATGTTGGTGTGCTGCACCCATTACCTTGTCATTTACATTAGGTATATTTCCTAATGCTATCCCTCCGCACTCCCCCCACCCCACGACAGGCCCTAGTGTGTGATGTTCCGCACTCCCCCCACCCCACGACAGGCCCTAGTGTGTGATGTTCCCTTCCTGTGTCCACGTGTTCTCATTGTTCAATTCCCACCTATGAGTAAGAACATGTGGTATTTGGTTTTTTGTCCTTGCCATAGTTTGCTGAGAATGATGGTTTCCAGCTTCATCCATGTCCCTACGAAGGACATGAACTCATCCTTTTTTATGACTGCATAGTATTCCACGGTGTATATGTGCCACATTTTCTTAATCTAGTCTATCATTGATGGACATTTGGGTTGGTTCCAAGTCTTTGCTATTGTGAAGAGTGCCACAATAAACATACGTGTGCATATGTCTTTATAGCAGCTATAATAGATATCCTTTAAAACAGACAGAATATCAGCTCCTTTTTCTGCATGTCTGTGCCATGGGACAGTGATAGAAATCAATAGAAAACTACTTTTTCTCTCTTGGAAGCTCTGTTGGGGAACAACTCAGCATTGGCAATACCAATTTCATCATAACTGTGGATAAATATAGGAATTAGTATTATATAATGTTTATCTCTTTAGTATATTTCTTATATAATTGGTATAGGACAAAATTAATGGATGATAATGAGAAATTATTTGATATCAGTTGTATAATGGGCAGAGTTGGTATAAGAATATTTCTTAACACTGGTTAAAAATTGATAAATTTGAAAATAAAACTTGAACATTTTGTGGTAGACAGAGAAACAGCCTAAGCTTTTTTTTTTTTTTTTTTTTTTTTTTTGAGACGGAGTCTGGCTTTGTCACCCAGGCTGGAGTGTAGTGGCGCGATGTCCGCTCACTGCAAGCTCCGCCTCCTGGGTTCACTCCATTCTCCTGCCTCAGCCTCCTGAGTAGCTGGGACTACAGGCGCCCGCCACCACGCCCGGCTAATTGTTTTTCTATTTTTAGTAGAGACGGGGTTTCGCCGTGTTCGCCAGGATGGTCTCGATCTCCTGACCTAGTGATCCATCCGCCTCGGCCTCCCAAAGTGCTGGGATTACAGGCGTGAGCCACTGCGCCCGGCCAGAACAGCCTAATCTTTATCAGGCTTATGGAAAGTCAGTTTGAGAACACGTATTTGAGACAAAATCCACTGCTTGGGTCAAGTGCAGTTTAACTGTATGTCATGAACAGATCTTTTCCTTGGTTATTTACTTTAGGTTTTGAGAGAAATTTCTCAATATGACATAAGCAATGGTTTGGCTACAGGAATAAAAGGAAATAGTATTAAATTTCCTGCAGAGGAGAATTACAGTTGGATAGCAGTGACATCCTCAGAATTAGGATTTGAAGAAAGTGCACGAGTCAAAATATCGTGAGTACTCAGATTTAGAAATGGCTGAATGAAAGCAGTGAGTAGAAGAATGACCTGGGAGCATCCCCTTAGTGTTTCAGTTATCCTTGAAGCTGGGCTAAATCTGGGGCAGATGCAGGGGCCTTGAATTACTCAAAGGATTTGACTTTGACTTTTGTCCTGAATGTACAGGTTAAAAGGACACACGGTCATACCACTCTCCAAGATAATATTATTATCAAAATGGGTAATACAATTTTTGTTTTAGAAGCAAGTAAATGGAGAGGTCATGTGGGTTAGTGTTTTTAGGAGAAGTTTCTAGTTAGGATAATAGATTGAAAATAAGTTACAAAATCATCCATCTCTAATACTTCACAAAATTAGCAAAAATAAATACCAAATAGCAGGAAAAAAATCATCCACAACAATCAAACAAAAAGAGGCATAAGATAATACAATCAAACACAGCCCCCACCATCAATAAGCCTGGCACCTGAGGAAGAAGCAGAAGGCTCTTATATGCTTATACAGACAGAACAGCAGAGCAAAGTAAGTTCTTAATCTCCATGCTCCAGAAAGCATACAGGTGAGTCTGCTAAACTTTGACAATACTGAACTGTCAGAAAAAATTGTGAGGTTTTTTGAAATAGAGTTTTAAAAAAGAAAAAGCATTAAAGATTATACTTACTGTCCTGTTTAGTGCTCTCTTCCAGGTTATCTCTGCCTTTTACTGTTTTTGAATTAGTTTACAAGTCTGTAATTTGTAGGGAAGTGATAGGAATGCCAATGCTTTATTCAATAAAAGTATAAATTATGTCCAGTGCAATGCAACTGATTATTGCCCTGTGGATTCTGACCAGTTTCACTAGGCTTTGTATCTATGTATAAATTCATTTTAGCATTTCTTATCTGCCTGTATGTATGTAATATTTTGAATTCTAATTTGAACAGGTTTTAACACCTTATAGTTTCCTTCATTTAATCAACGAGTTAAATAAAATCTTTGGCATGCATTTATTTTATATCTATGTGAGTCCTGATTATACTCTCTTTTAATAAGTATCCTTTAACATTACCAATGTTTTAGGTCTAAAAAAGACCAATCTGACTGGGCATCTTTATGTTTTTCTCCCTCTGACTGGTGAGTAGTGAAAACATCTGGGAAGAAATAGATGTAATATGTAAAATGTACTATGGAACTGATTCTTGGTGATAAAAATAAACGCTCTAAGGTCACATATTGAACAGGGAACATGCTGGAGCCACCTCTGCAATCCTCCTTCCCCACCTCTAATTCCTCCCAGCCCCAACCCACTGCCTGCTGTCAGCCTTCACATATGGAAGTAAGTGGAGTGAAACCTGATTAAAAGCACTTATGAAAACTCAGAAGTGAGAATGGAGCCAGGATACTGCAATAAATAAAGAGTATTGCCTTAGTCGTGTTCTTCTCCTTCCTACCTACTATTTAATCGTTGCCATTCCTTCAAATTACAGACAAGTGGATAGATTTAAAATACTCAGCTCTTAGACTGTATCCCTAACAGTAAAGAAAAACTGGTCTCATATTTGAGAAAAAATCGTAGCAGACAATCATAGCTTTTCTAGCTATGGTACTTTGCCCACATCCTTCAGAGCACTACCAGCCTACCATTTGCCAGTACCTTTAGCTCTTTTCCTTAAGGCCTCCTCTGAATTTACAGGAGGCTTCCTGGCTGTGGGGTCGGGGTGGGGCAGGGGAGAGGTAGCACTCCTCTGAGAGCTGGCCTTGACCAAATGACTGATAGCAGTTGATGTATGAGTACTCCAGCAACCTTGCTCCTTGGGTTGGATAACTTTGAGGAGTATATTTTGAATTATTTATTAGAATCTACCCAAGGAATTAAGCTCTAGTTACCTCCAGTAGTGGCTAGCCTTATAGACACACCCTTTATTCAGTGACTTCCCTTCTAGCTCATTGCTCTACTCCCTGCTGGACTTTTACACTTCCCCAATAAAGTACTTGCTATGGAATATTTGCTGTAGAATATGCTTCTGATTACCCAAATTAAGACAGGATTCAAAAAGTCATTCATAATATACCAAAGCACATACAATGCCTGGCCAAAGCTGTCCAAGTGCATCAGCTAGGGTCCTAGCAAAAATGATGGCAAACTCAAAGGTTTTAACTGAAAAGCATTTATGGAAGAAACTGTTTACCAAAATTTGAATGATGTTAAAGAAACCAACAGGAGATGGAGAAGCACTGGGGACTAGCAGAGCCAGAAAGATATTTCCTAAAGAGAAGAGGAGAAAGAATTGTGCTAGTGGAGTCATGTCAATGATGGAGCCATGGAAGAGAGGCCACCAGGCAGAAGCTTCGATAATGGAGGGATGTGGTCATTGTAAGACCATGGCAAGGCAGGAAAGGAGTGGGGATAAGTACCTTGACTTTTCCCCCTTTCCATCTTCCAACCTCCCGCCAATTCTTCCTGTTGGCAGAACCCAGTAAAAATCCAGAGGGCAAAGGAGGCTGCTGTGGTAATGAAATCAATGTAAGTCAGCCTTCTTGGGCACAGAGCACATCAGAGGAGTATATAAATGGATCTGGGCGTGGTAAGAAGAAGGAAAACAATAAGCACACTAAGTGAGCAATATCTAAATAAATGGAATGGAAACTATACAAACATTTGACAGCAAAATAAAAAAGGAAATAAGCAAGTATGCAAAAGATAGCCAGTTCACTCTAAAAGAAAATATCAATCAAGGAACATTTGCTTTACACTATAGATAAAAATTTGAATCTGATATAGAGTTCAAAGAGAAGATGCTAATATAACAAAATGAGATTAAAAGAATATTTCCAAACCCAAGAAAACAATGTGAGGATCAAAATCTCAAAATAACAGAACTAATAAATGTACAGAAATGTCAAGAAACAGAATTAATATAGCTGATACTGAAAATAATGACAAGGAGAAATGAATAATCACAGATAATGTTGATAAAAAAGACAAAAAGATTAAAACAATTAGAGAAACTAGTAAGTATTGAGGACAGAAAAGATCCACCATAAGAATGGCAGACATCTTTTCAGTAGAGAACACATGAAAGTAAAATAAGTATCAAAAATATAAGATAATGTCCCTATAATAAAGAATAAAAATTCTGATTGAAAATACATAATGAATTATAAGTAAATTTCATCCATAACACTCAACATGAACATATTCTAGTTATAATGTTGTACCTTAAGGATGAAGAACACTCTAAGCATCCAGGCACAACAATCAAATCATCTACAAAGAGAAAATAAAGAAGTTGATTATCAGATTTCTCAATTGAATACTGCAAATTTGAGAGGCATTGGAGAAATCTCTATTCCAAGGGAAACAAGGTGTAACTCAAGGATATTGTACCAGCCAACATATTTTTCAAGCAGAAATGCAATAGGCAGATGTTCTCAAGCGTTGTTAGTAAAGATTCCTGAAGGAGCTGGGATTTGTGAGCATCCTGATGATGGGCATTGGATAGGCTTGGAGGAAAGTAAGGAGTCTTTTTAAGGAAGAAAAGAGATCATTGGCAAGGATGTGGAGGGTGATTCTTGAAGACAGCAGGAAGACAATGATGGCTAGAATTGAGTGCATGTCTTGGTGAGTAAGGGAGACATAGTTACACAGGTAAGGTAGGCCCAAATCATGGAAGGGCTTTAAAGGCAGGATGAAAAATTATTTGTTTCAGTGGGTTAAGAATGGGTCAGTGGAGATTCCTGGGAGGTAGATGTCATATCAGTCATATATCTCTGGTGGATAGTTATACATATAGGTGCCATTTCCTGCAGAGCTTAGGACTATGATCAATTACTGCTTAGATTATCACAATACTATACTACTACTACTCTGGGTGACCAATAGATTATTTCCCTCAGTACTTATGTAAACCAATGCAATTACAGTCCTGCTTGTAAACTTGGTGTTTAGACATGTTTGTGGACTCTTTCAAGTCACTGGATGAATTATTGTTCTGTCTTATTTGTGCTCTCTTAAATGTGTCATCATTTCATATGTACTTTAGTTACAGTTGCAGAATTCTACATGACCCCTCAGTAACCAGAATATTAATTCATCTTCCTAAATGCTGACATAATACCAAAGAGATCATTAAGCACTTGACTGTATGGATACGTTAATTCTCAATTGGCCAACTATAACAAAGTCTTTTGTATGAGTGGATTTCAGAACTTATTTGTTTCCCATTCTCAACAAGAATAAGTCAGTATCAAAATAAAAGAATGAAAAATTTATCCCTTTAATCAACAAATGTATATATAGAGAACTCATTCTGTAGAAAGCTCTGCAAATGAGAAAGACAAGATTCGTGCTTTCAAGGGACTTGCTACCTAGTGTTTCCACAGTACAAAGAACAGGTAGTGAGGTGAAAGTGAACAAAGGGTTATTGTAGATAGAGAAGAGGCTAGGTACTTCTGAGAGTTTGGAGGTTGCTGGACTGGGAATAACAGGTGGGATACTTACAGACTCAGATGAGGCTGAGGAGCAGAGTAACAGGAATCAAATTTGGTGACTGTGTGCAAGTTGAGTAAAAAAAATGAAAAAAAGGGACCCTAAATCCCTGGTGAGGGGCCAATGCAGAGTCCAGGAGAAAGATAGAGAATGACGGAAGTAGAGTTGTAGCTGTGGAAATGGACAGATGGGACAGCTACCAGCAGCAGGCGACACATTTTGATCTGTGTAATAAATGCGTTTTTTACTGAGTTCAAAAAAGAGGCTTAAGATCATCATAGATGGAGCATTGTTTTTGCAATATGCAAAGCCATCATTTGTCATTTCTTTTCTTTTCACGATGAAGGGAAGAATCATAACACAGCTCTTTTATAGGAAGAACATAATTTTGAATAGTTGATATATATAATCTCAAACTAGAAATTATAAAGTGATCCTGTTTCCTTCAATAATCTTATGAAATTTCGTTCTGGTATCTCTTCCTTACGTAAGACTTTGTAAGCCTCTAAGTTTTGTTTAAAATTTGGTGAGTGAGCAAGAACTTCTGTAGCTCATTAATCTCCATGCCCATAATCTTCATAGCACAGCCTCAGAAATGTGCTGAATCCTGATATGTCTTTTGTTTCAGCTCAATGAAGCTCACAGCTGGGCCAGTGCTGTGGCAAGCTGCTGAATTGCCTGGTTTCTCTGGTAGACAAAATCCTAAGATGATCTCCAACCCTCGAGCGTGGAAGGGACCTGTAAATATGATGGGTTATCACTCCCATGATTAGGTAATATAATATGGCACAGGTGGCCTTAGGGAGATTACTCTGGGTAAACCTGACCTAGCTAATCAGGTGAGCCTTAAAAGAGACTGGACTCTTCCTGGAGAGAGATTGGAAGTCTAGGAAATTTGAAGCATGAGAAGATTGAGTTCAAGACAGATTTGGCTCCGTTGTTTGCTGTGGACCACAAGGCTAGGAGTAAAGGCAGCCTCTAGGAGTTCAGAGCATCCCCCAGGTGACAACCAGCAAGGAAACAGAGACTTCAGTCCTAAAACCACAAGAAACTGAACTCTGCCACAACCACATGAGCTTGGAAGAAGCCCTGAGCTCCAGGTGCAAGTGCAGCTGACCAAGACCTTGATTGCAACCTAGAGAAAACCCGAGCTGAGAATCCTCCATGGCATGCTTGGGCTTCCAAACTACAGAATTATGAGCTAAGAAACAAGAATTGTTTTCAGCTGCCAAGTTGGTGGTAATTGGTTCTGCTGCAGTAGGAATGACATCAAATTCTAAATCTGAATTTACCTGGGTTTAAGAAAAGCCAATAAATGATATTCCCCCAACTACAACTAAATAATTATCCTGGAAACTAAGTAGAAGGTCTTGTCCTTGCTGCTCCAATGTCACTGATGGGCAGTATGACTTCTCTGTATGTTGCCTCCTGGCTCATAAATGAAGAAGCTAGGTAAGATGGTATCTAGCTTCTCTAGCCGCATTATTCTATGATTTGATTCTCTTCTGACCACTTCACCTATAACTGATAAAAAGAAAGCTATTGCTACAAGAGTAATTCCATTTTCTGCTTGCAACATTGAGCAGGGAGGAGGAAGTGTACTTGCTGGAAATAATTCTGCAGTGCTTGCTGAAGATACGGTTTTATTTTTCTTTCCCTACTTCCTGGTTCACTCACCTGTGCCACACATGAGATAGACACTGAAACCTATAGGGTCAGTACTCTGAGCAAACATTAAAACCTGTACGGATGGTTTGGTCTTTCTTGGGAGATTTATGAATAGAAATATTTTGAAAGGTAAATGTGTCATGTTACAGGTCTGTTATCTCAAGAAGTTTCATCTTTACATTATTTTATTTAAAACAAAACAAAGCCAAACTGCACAAAACAAGAAAATAAAAACACGTCAGTTGATCCAATAAGGCTGTGTCATCTCTGCTTCATTGGCAGATGGAATATGCAATTTATTTCCAGCATAAGACTCTTTCCCTGTTGCCACGTGCATAAAAACATGTGGCATGCTCTACACACCAACTAAATGCTGAGAAAGAAGAATGATGAGATGATCATTGTATTGCTTCTAAAGCCAGGTGTCCTGACCTTCAATAAACTGGTTTTGTGCTGCAACTTAATAGATGGTAATGATTAAACACACTCAGTGATTCAAGTTTTCCTATAAAGCCTGGATGAAATTCTAACTTGTAAAATCTCTATACCCGCCTCACTGTGATTTGGGACTCCTATTAACACAACAATCTGAGTCTTAGGATTTATTTTCTTTATTCCTCTTGTTGTATTTGAAGACTAAGAGGACATTTTTCTCTTTTTTAAACTACAGAATTAATTAAGGTTCCTCGTAGAGATATTAATAATGCAGACAAAAAAATTCTACAGTCCGAATTAGAGAAAAATCATTGTTAAATTCTGGATATGCCTCCTTCCATATTTAAAAAATGAAGACATTTATTTGAATGTTGTCAGGTTCGGCACATCCAGGGCCTGTCTGTGCCACGGTACTAAATTGCCACTCTTCCACCTTCCACTTTCCCTGGCCTATTTCCAACGGCTTCTGATCCAGAGCTCAGAATAAACTCATTCACCTTTCCCAGCCCACTTTTATTCAGCCATGCCCCACCCTAACCACTTTCCTCTTAAGCCAAGGGCTGACCTTCTTACCTAGTCCTTCCTCCCTCCTTTCAGTCCCTCAAAGCCTTTCCTTCCCTGCTCTCCCCTCCCAGGGCTTTTCTCTATTCACTGCATATTAAGGACATCAGTCCATGTCTGTAAATGTTGACTTGCATCATTATTTTAAGTGGTTGCATATTATTTCTTCAAATGCCTGTAATGTAATTTGTTGAGCCAATCCTATATTGTTAAACAATTTTTAGTTTTCACTGTAAAAATAAAAAAATAAAAAAAAACACTGTGATAAATATCTTATTTGCAAATATTTGCATTTTTTTTTTGAGACAGGGTCTTGCTATGTTGCCCAGGCTAGCCTCGAACTCCTAGGCCCAAACATCCTCCTGCCTTAGCGTCCCCAGTAGCTGATGTAATGCAGAGTCCCTGGTTTTTCGGGTACCACTGTGAAAAACTACTTCCTTATAACTGTTGCACCTGGAATTCTTGTTGTTTTAAATAGCTCCAGGAAGAAGTTTAGACTCTGTAAAAAAACCAAACAAAAAAACCCCAGCTGTATCCAGAGTGGCCCGAGTCTAAGATGAACTTTGGCAAACTCTGCTCATCACCATACTAAAAATCCTGTCCAGGGAGGAGCTCATTTGCCACGTTCTATTCATGGGACTGTGCCAGTGCTACGTACAATGACTCAGCTGACCAGGCTATTAAAAATCCTGTTTTCACCTCTGTTCAGGGAGGAATTACTTTGGGGAATTATCCCTGGTGTCCTTCTTACTTGTTGCAAATAGTAAAATCTCCTTGTTAATTAAATCCTCCTTGATTGTGGTCATCTGACTGTTACCTGCTGAACCCTCCCCTTGTCTGGGTAATACTGGGACTACTGGCACGCACCACTGCACCTGGCTATATTTGTATCTTTGTCCATTTATTTTCTTGCGATAAGATACTACACATAGAGTTATTTACTAGAGACGGGGTTTCACCATGTTGCCCAGGTTGGTCATGAACAATGTTTCATTGGTCTATATCTCTGTTTTGATACCAGTACAGTGCTGTTTTGATTACTGTAGCCTTGTAGTGTAGCTTGAAGTTAGGTAGCGTGATGCCTCCAGCTTTGTTCTTTTGGCTTAGGATTGTCTTAGCAATACGGGCTCTTTTCAGGTTCCATATGAACTTTAAAGCAGTTTTTTTTCCAATTCTGTGAAGAAAGTCATTGGTATCTTGATGGGGATAGCATTGAATCTATAAATTACCTTGGGCAGTATGGCCATTTTCATGATATTGATTCTTCCTATCCATGAGCATGGAATGTTCTTCCATTTCTTTGTGTCCTCTTTTATTTCACTGAGCAGTGGTTTGTAGTTCTCCTTGAAGAGGTCCTTCACATCCCTTGTAAGTTGGATTCCTAGGTATTTTATTCTCTTTGAAGCAATTGTGAATGGAAGTTCACTCGTGATTTGGCTCTCTGTTTGTCTGTTACTGGTGTATAGGAATGCTTGTGATTTTTGCACAATGATTTTGTATCCTGAGATTTTGCTGAAGTTTCTTATCAGCTTAAGGAGATTTTGGGCTAAGATGATGGGGTTTTCTAAATATATAATCATGTCATCTGCAAACAGGGACAGTTTGACTTCCTCATTTCCTAATTGAATACCTGTTATTTCTTTCTCTTGCCTGATTGTCCTGGCCATAACTTCCAACACTATGTTGAATAGGAGTGGTGAGAGAGGGCATCCGTGTCTTGTGCCAGTTTTCAAAGGGAATACTTCCAGTTTTTGCCCATTCAGTATGATATTGGCTGTGTGTTTGCCATAAATAGCTCTTATTATTTTGAGATACGTTCCATCAATACCTAGTTTATTGAGAGTTTTTAGCATGAAGGGTTCTCGAATTTTGTTAAAGGCCTTTTCTGCATCTATTGAGATAATCACATAGTTTTTTGTCACTGGTTCTGTTTATGTGATGGATTATATTTATTGATTTGCATATATTGAACCAGCCTTGCATCCCAGGGATGAAGCCATGTTGATCGTGGTGGATAAAATTTTGATGTGCTGCTGAATTCGGTTTGCCAATATTTTATTGAGGATTTTTGCATTGATGTTCATCAGGGATATTGGTCTAAAATTCTCTTTTTTTGTTGTGTCTCTTCCAGGCTTTGGTATCATGATGATGCTGGCCTCCTAAAATGAGTTAGGGAGGATTCCCTCTTTTTCTATTGATCAGAGTAGTTTCAGAAGGAATGGTACCAGCTCCTCTTTGTACCTCTGGTAGAATTCAGCTGTGAATCTGTCTGATCTTGGACTTTTTTTGGTTGGTAGGCTTTTAATTATTGCCTCAATTTCAGAGCCTGTTATTGGTCTATTCAGGGATTCAACATCTTCCTGGTTTAGTCTGGGGAGGGTGTGTGTTTCCAGGAATTTATCCATTTCTTCTAGATTTTCTAGTTTATTTGCATAGAGGTGTTTACAGTATTCTCGGATGGTAGTTTGTATCTCTGTGGGATTGATGGTGATATCCCCTTTATCATTTTTTATTGCGTCTATTTGATTCTTCTCTCTTTTCTTCTTTATTAGTCTTGCTAGTGGTCTGTCCATTATGTTGATCTTTTCAACAAACCAGCTCCTGGATTCATTGGTTTTTTGAAGGGTTTTTTGTGTCTCTATCTCCTTCAGTTCTGCTCTGATCTTAGTTATTTCTTGCCTTCTGCTAGCTTTTGAATATGTTTGCTCTTGCTTCTCTAGTTCTTTTAGTTGTGATGTTAGGGTGTCAATTTTAGACCTTTCCTGCTTTCTCTTGTGGGCATTTAGTGCTATAAATTTCCCTCTACACACTGCTTTATATGTGTCCCAGAGATTCTGGTGTGTTGTATCTTTGTTCTCACTGGTTTCAAAGAACATCTTTATTTCTGCCTTCATTTTGTCATGTACCCAGTAGTCATTCAGGGGCAGGTTGTTCAGTTTCCAGTTTTGTGTGGTTTTGAGCGAGTGTCTTAGTCCTGAGTTCTAGTTTGATTGCACTGTGGTCTGAGAGACAGTTTGTTATAATTTCTGTTCTTTTACATTTGCTAAGGAGTGCTTTACTTCCAACTATGTGGTCAACTTTGGAATAAGTGCGATGTGGTGCTGAGAAGAATGTATATTCTTTTGATTTGGGGTGGAGAGTTCTGTAGATGTCTATTAGGTCCGCTTGGTGCAGAGCTGAGTTCAAGTCCTGGATATCCTTGTTAATCTTCTCTCTCATTGATCTGTCTAATATTGACAGTTTGGTGTTAAAGTCTCTCATTATTATTTTGTGGGAGTCCAAGTCTCTTTGTAGGTCTCTAAGGACTTGATTTATGAATCTGGGTGCTCCTGTATTGAGTGCATATATATTTAGTATAGTTAACTCTTCTTGTTGAATTGATCCCTTTACCATTATGTAATGGCATTCTTTGTCTCTTCTCGTTTAATGTCTGTTTTATCAGAGACTAGGATTGCTACCCCTGCTTTTTTTTGTTTTCCATTTGCTTGGTAGGTCTTCCTCCATCCCTGTATTTTGAGCCTATGTGTGTGTCTACACATGAGATGGGTCTCCTGAATACAGCATAATCTTAAATGTAAATGGATACATGTTATGCTGATGGATCTTGACTCCTTATCCAATTTGCTAGTCTGTGTCTTGTAACTGGAGCATTTAGCCCATTTACATTTAAGGTTAGTATTGTTATGTGTGAATCTGATCTTGTCATTATAATGTTAGCTGGTTATTTTGCCCGTTAGTTGATGCAGTTTCTTCCTAGCATCGATGGTCTTTACAATTTGGCATATTTTTGCAGTGGCTGGTACCAGTTGGTCCTTTCCATGTTTAGTGCTTCCTTCAGGAGTTGTTGTAAGGCAGGCCTGGTGGTGACAAAATCTCTCAGCATTTGCTTGTCTGTAAAGCATTTTATTTCTCCTTCACTTATGAAGCTTAGTTTGGCTGGATATGAAATTCTGGGTTTAAAATTCTTTTCTTTAAGAATGTTGAATGTTGCCCCCCACTCTCTTCTGGCTTATAGAGTTTCTGCTGAGAGATCCACTGTTAGGCTGATGGGCTTTCCTCTGTGGGTAACCCGATCTTTCTCTCTGGGTGCCCTTAACATTTTTTTCCTTTATTTCAACTTTGGTGAATCTGACAATTATGTGTCTTGGAGTTGCTCTTCTTGAGGAGTATCTTTGTGATGTTCTCTGTATTTCCTGAATTTGAACGTTGGCCTGCCTTGCTGGGTTGAGGAAGTTCTCCTGGATTATGTCATGAAGAGTGTTTTCCAACTTGCTTCCATTCTCCCTGTCACTTTCAGGTATACCAATCAGACGTAGATTTGGTCTTTTCACATAGTCCCATATTTCTTGGAGGCTTTGTTTTTTTCTTTTTACTCTTTTTCCTCTAAACTTCTCTTCTCGCTCCATTTCATTCATCTGATCTTCAATCACTGATACCCTTTCTTCCAGTTGATCAAACCGACTACTGAAACTTGTGCATGTGTCACATACTTCTTGTGTCATGGTTTTCAGCTCCATCAGGTCATTTAAGGTCTTCTCTACACTGTTCATTCTAGTTAGCCATTCGTCCAATCTTTTTTCAAGGTTTTTAGCTTCCTTGGGATGGGTTGGAACATCGTCCTTTAGCTCGGAGAAGTTTGTTATTACAGATCTTCTGAAGCCTTCTTCTCTCAACTTGTCAAAGTCATTCTTGGTCCAGCTTTGTTTTATTGCTGGCAAGGAGCTGCATTCCTTTGGAGGAGAAAAGGCACTCTGTTTTTTAGAATTTTCAGCTTTTCTGCTCTGATTTCTCCCCATCTTTGTGGTTTTATCTAGCTTTGGTCTTTCAGGATGGTGACCTACAGATGGGGTTTTGGTGTGAGTGTCTTCTCTGTTTGTTAGTTTTCCTTCTAACAGTGAGGACCCTTAGCTGGAGGTCTGTTGGAGTCTGCTGCAGGTCCACTCCAGACCCTCTTTTCCTGGGTATCACCAGTGGAGGCTGCAGAAGTGCAAATATTGCAGAACAGCAAATGCTGCTGCCTGATCATTCCTCTGGAAGCTTCATCTCAGAGGGGCACCTGGCCTTATGAGGTGTCAGTTGGCCCCTACTGGGAGTTGCCTCCCAGTTAGGCTACTTGGGGGTCAGGGAGCAACTTGAGGAGGCAGTCTGTCAGTTCTCAGATCTCAAACTCCATGCTGGGAGAACCACTACTCTCTTCAAAGCTGTCAGACAGGGATGTTTAAGTCTGCAGAAATTTCTGCTGCCTTTTGTTCAGCTATGCCCTGCCCCCAGAGGTGGAGTCTACACAGGCGGGCAGGCCTCCTTGAGCTGTGGTGGGCTCCACCCAGTTCCAGCTTCCTGGCTGCTTTGTTTACCTACTCAAGCCTCAGCAATGGTGGGGGCCCCTCCCTGAGCCTTGCTGCTGTCTTGCAGTTCTATCTCAGATTGCTGTGCTAGCAGTGAGCAAGGCTCCATGGGCGTGCGACCCTCTGAGCCAGGCGTGGGATATAATCTCCTGGTGTGTCGTTTGCTAAGACTGTTGGAAAAGTGCAGTAGTAAGGTAGGGGTGTGACCTGATTTTCCAGATGCCATCTGTCCAGGCTTCCCATGGCTAGGAAAGGGAATTCCCCGACCCCTTGCGCTTCCCTGGTGAGGCAATGCCTCGCCCTGCTTCAGCTCACGGTCCTTGGGTGGCACACACTGACCTGCACCCACTGTCTGACAATCCCTAGTGAGATCAGCCCGGTACCTCAGTTGGAAATGCAGAAATCACCTGTCTTCTGTGTGGTTCATGCTGGGAGGTGTAGACTGGAGCTGTTCCTATTCGGCCATCTTGGAACCTGGTCTTTTTTTTTTTTTTTGATGGAGTCTCGCTCTGTCTCCCAGGTTGGAGTGCAGTAGTGTGATCTTGGCTCACTGCAAGCTCCACCTCCCAGGTTCACGCCATTCTCCTGCCTCAGCCTCCCAAGTAGCTGAGACTACGGGTGCCCGCCACCACGCCTGGCTATTTTTTTGTATTTTTTAGGAGAGATGGGGTTTCACCGTGTTAGCCAGGATGGTCTTGATCTCCTGACCTCATGATCCGCCTCCCTCGGCCTCCCAAAGTACTGGAATTACAGGTGTGAGCCACCGTGCCTGGCCAAAGAGACTAGTATTCTAAGTGAACTAACTCAGGAATGGAAAACCAAACATCCTATGTTCTCATTCATAAGTGGAAGCTAAGCTATGAGAATGCAAAAGCATAAGAATGATGCAATGGACTTTGGAGACCCCAGGGAAAGGGTGGGAGGGGAGGGAGGGATAAAAGACTACAAATTGGGTTCAGTGTATACTGCTTGGGTGATGGGTGCACCAAAATCTCACCAATCAACACTAAATAACTTACTAACATAACCAAATACCCCGTTCCCCAAAACCTATCAAAATTAAAAATAAATTTAAAAAACTAAAAAAATTTAGTGGCTTAAAACAGCACCCATTTATTATCTCACAGCTGTGTAGGTCAAAATTTCCAATTCCCATAAATACCGGCTGCATAAAAGACTTCCTGTTTATGGGTACAGTGTGGTTCTGTGGAGTCCTCTGCTTAGAGTGCCACAGTATTGAAATAGAAGTGCCAGGCAGGCTGTATTCCTTTCTGGGAGTTCTAAGAATGAATCCACTTCCAAGATCACTCTGGTTATTGGTAGAATTCAGTTCCATGTGGTTATTCTACTGAGGTCCTCATTTCCTTGCTGGCTGTCAGCTCAGGATAGTCTAGCTTTCGGAGGCCACCCACAATCTTTGGCTCACGACTCGTTTTCTCTGCCTTCAAAGCTAGCAGTGGACGAGAATGAGACGAAGTGAGTCAATTAGAGTACAAAATTAAAAGAGGCACTCACATAAGTGCATTTGCAGGACTCTGAAAGTGAATGCCTCTTTAAATTTCATATCCTGGGTATATTATTCACCTCACTTACTCCTGACCCCACTGCAGTGTGTGTGTGTGTGTGTGTGTGTGTATGTGTGTGTGTGTATTATATTGCAAAGAACATTTTCTTTGAGTCAAAAACATTTGGAAGATATTACTCTAGGCCAGTGATTCTCAAATTTTAATGTGCATAAGTCACCTGGGACTCTTGTTAAACTGCAGTTTCTGATGTGGTAGGTCTGGGGTAGGGCCTGAGATTCTGCATTTCTAACAATGCTGCTGATTCCCAGAAAATACACCGAGGAAATTAACAAGCCTTCTAAATGATTCTGATATATGCTATAATTTCAGAATCACTCTAGTTCTCTTAAAACACTAGTTACTGGACCCAGCTTCCAAAGTTATTGATTTAGTAGATTTAGGAAGAGACTTAGGAAGTTGTTAGAAATACAGCCTCCTAGGTGATGCTGCTGCCACTGGTTCAGGGAACAGACTTTGAGAACCACTGTGGTGCTCTCGACTTCTGGGGTCCAAACTTATCTTATCAGGCTGGAGTTCCTGCTTTGCTATCAGCTTCACATGGCTTATTGCAATCTCTCAACAGTGTCTTTCATTGATTTAAAAGCATATTTTAAAACATTCCTCCTTTTAAAATAGCTTAAATGATTTGAGGCTGTATGACTTTGGGCTCTCTAGTATTCCATATTGCTAAAAATTGAGCAAAATTCACATTACTTTTACTTGATAGTTCAGCATTTGTCTTAATTCAATTCATTTTATTGAGGAGCTGCAGGGTTCATTTAAAAATTTTCTTGGTTAGGAAACTAAATTGTTTTATTTTAGCTATACACAGAATGTCCTCTCTTCCCTCAAATTCAGTAAGTTTTAGGGAGGGTAAAATGTAACGTAGGTGTAAACTGCAGACAGAACTCAGAACATGATAGGCCAAAATATGGCATCTTGGAATACTGAGTCTTAAGCTGAAAAATTAAGAAAACTACAGAAGCAGGAAGGTCTCTTTGACCTTCTCCTGCCCACCTCTCTCCCCTGAAGTGGGCCATAAAACCAAGCTGACCTTCCCCTGAAGCAGGTTATAAGACCCTCATTCCAGAAGGTCCTCCGTCTACTTCGGTGAAAGGACCATCTTATCTTTGAAGACACAGACACAGAAAAGAATATGATGGGTGCTGACGAGTTGATGGGTGCTGACGAGTTGATGGGTGCAGCACACCAACATGGCACAATTATACATATGTAACAAACCTGCACGTTATGCACATGTACCCTAGAACTTAAAGTATAATAATAAAATAAAATTAAAAAAAATAAAAGAATATGAACAAACAGGCCTTGCTGAGTTTCCCCCAGTTTATTACCATTGCATCATCTTCCTTTTTGACCAATCACGTTTCTTCACAACCATCTTTTTTTTAATCAAACTTAGCATAAAATATACAAAGATATTCCTGTTTTTTCAGATCTTCATTTCTGAGGCTTCTGTGTGACATATAATTTATATTAAACTAACTCATATGCTTTTATTAATCTGTTTTTTTTGTTATAGGAGTCTCAGCCATGAACCTTGAGATGGTTAAGAAAAAGATGATACTACTTCTCTTCTACACTGCCATCTTTATCAGAAGCTCATGTCTTAATTTCTGATTGGTCTTCCTGAAAACTAAATTTTCCTTTTTAGCCTATCTATCAAATAGATAGTAATTAGTTAATGTACATTAAGTAAAATAGGGAAGGTGTTCAATAATTTTAAAAATTACAAGGATTAAGATAAAAAATACTTTATAGCTCATCGATTATGAAACTCTAACATTAAACAACAATCCAATACACTGATCATTCTCAGGCATTCAATATATTAATCTTTAAGAGATGAAACTGAGTTCAAAGATTCCTCGTTCATCTCCAAAATGCCAGTGCCTATCACAGAGCCTGATACCTAACAGACACTCAAAATGTGTGGCAAATGAATAGCGTTTGGATGAATTAACTATAGAATAGAGCAGCATTAGCAACTAGAATAAAATATTGGTGTGTCTGAATCAGACATGAGGTATATCATAACAAGTTTATTAATAATAGCAAAAATTATAAGATTTTGAAATTTGAAAAGAATAAATGTTAAGGTAAAAATAGCATCATTTGAATTCATCTACATTCTCTTATGTTTTCTTAAGTTCAGGTTTTTTGAGGGTCACCTCATTAGGAATTAATTGTTCATACTCTTCAGCATCTCCTGTCTCTTCTGCAGCCATCCATCTAGATTTAAATCTTGGGATTGCATCACACATGTTTTGTGAATATCATGTATTGTGGTTCCATAGTAAAGTCCTCTTTGAGAAATACTGAAATATATCATCCAAATAATATATTTCATCATGTATAATACAATAATTTTATCTAATTATTTATAATTAATGCCTATTACATTAAATAAAATGATATTTATATTAAACATTATTTTGGCCTAGTAACTTATAGTATAAATCACACAAGAAAACAATTATAGTTTATTTAAACGTGAGTAGTAATTATTAATCATATATCATTACATAATTACAAATTCTTACATAGATGATTTGCTCTTCAAAAGAACGTTTTCCTTAAGTTTTAATAGTTTCTAAAATATTTGAACAACTGTTTGCTTAGATGTTTGTCTTTCTCAGTTTGTTTTCCTTAAATCAAGACAATGACATCCACAAGTTTTTAAGACATTTTTTATAAAGTTTTGGAAAAGGGAGGAGACGTGGCATACGCTTCTATATTATTACAGTAATTTTCAGGAAAATCTTGACAATCCAAAAAGCAAAGTGAAAAGAAAAATGAGATAGGCACATTGTTTAATATGCAACAAGCACTTTTTAATATTCTTTATACTAATGTTGGTTAATAGAACTTTTGAAGTTTTTTTTTTTCCCCATTGAAAACCAGGATTTGAGGTGACCCACAAGATGGATTCGTTTTCTGGGTCAACCGCGAAGAGGACAGAGTGTCTTAGACTATTATTGAATAATCAAAGATATATGTAGTTAATGTAGAAAGTATACAAAAAATGTAGTCTATCCTAGACATGGAGGAAAATACACTGGCGTGTCTTCACTATGTATAACATTGACACCATCAATAATATATCACAATGACGATATGAGATAAAGTATATTAGCCATCTAGGAGCATAGATAAGAACCCTTTCTAAGTGATCTTTCACTATTAAAAAAATAAGGTATTCTTTTGTTTGTTCTATGGAATATGTCACTTCAGGGTATTACATTAGAGATGCTTATCCACTCTGAAGTTTTGCAAGGCTATTTTCTGTATTTCAGAAACACCTACATGTTTTCACTCATTTAAATAACTCTAGTCCTCTCTATATTCTTGTTCGCTACAAAATGACTCTTGAAAATGATAATTTCAGGCTTTCAAGTTGTTGGTCTTATTTTGTTCAGAGCTTTTATTGAATTGCTGACAACTCAGAAGCTCCAGTATGTGGTCACTTTGTACTTCAGCCCCACTGATCTTTCAAAAAATATTCTATTAAATTGTAGTGGGTAGTTGAAGATTCATTTAAATACAATTGTAAAGCAAGCCATCTAAACAAGTCTCCTTTCCACTTCTTATACTTTGCCATTATGTAGAGCAAGTATTCTGAGAATATAATTGGAGTACCTCTTTAAGATATCCAACTTATCAGTTGAGTAAATAATGTTACTCAACTGATTTATTTGTACATTTCAGTAGAGAAAATATCAGGATTCTCAAATATCAAAGCCACTTTTAAAAGATAAAGATGTAGCCATTGTGGATATTTATAGGAGCTGATGCAGAGTCTGAAGGCAACTTCTGGAATTCTATGCATATACTAAGTAGTGTTACCATCATGGAACTAAGTGCATAACACCCCAAGGCAGCTCTTTTGAAATGAACAGCACCCTTTGATGGATCAACCATAGTTTAACAAATTTCCCCTAGTTCCTGGGACTGCCTTTTCCTTTATGTTCATGGATGTTTTCTTAAGTTGTGGTGACAGGACAAGTGTGGAGAGGGAGATTTAAGACCATGCTGAGGTAATTATTGCTGAAAAGAACTGAATTTGGTCAAAATAAGACTCACAAGCATGATCTTGATTTTTGAAATTGCCTTACGTATTTTCTGATGACCAGATTATTCCATTATCCAAGCCCAGGTCATGTGTCACCTCTTTTCTCATTCATTCATTTCTCCCCACCCCCATTCAATAAGCATGAGCACCTGCTATGGGCCAAGCACTACTTCAGGTGAAAGGGATCACCAGAGAGAAAGAAGAAAATGATGTGTATCATCACAGAGGTAATCGTACTTAAAAAAAATTCTCTTATGGTAATTAACACAGTTTGGTTATTTGAGTATATTTTAATCTCCTATTAGATATGAGGTGTTTTGATGTCAGCCTCAATGATCTAACTCATGAATATTTTCCCCATTGCACTTATCACAAGGTCTTACCACTACAAGACAATTGAGGTGTAATGGATGAATGAATGATTAAATAAACAGAGGAGTGAATGAATCAATCTTTCTGGTCTATTATGTCTGAGCAATGCAACATAATTCTTACTCCTCTGAAATAGTACAAAACAAGCTCAACCTTTGGATTAGAGTCATATAAAATTAGGGGGCACCAAAAAGCTATTATAATAAAATTGTAAGTCTTCCAAATGGATTTATTTGGAATTTTGGAATGCATTTTTATAACCTAACATAACTGAATGAGGAAGGAAAAAGACTGCAAATGTAGAATGATATATTTACCTAATAGACTTAACATCTATTTAGAAGAGGCCATTAATGTGTATTATAAGAGAATAATATTTTATGAAATTGCAGTAGAGAAGTTTTTTATACTTCCCTAAATATTTCTTTTTGCGTAATAATGACTCAATGAACAAAGCTTAGAAATTATCTCTGCACTTTGGTTTATTTAGAAAAGAGCTTCCTTTCATGTGTGTAAATGATCTTTGAAGAAATAAATTACCCAGGTAAATATTTTTAGAAATTGAGATTAATATGAGCAATTTAGGGAAGAGAGGAAAGAAAATGTCTATCAGAAATGTCTTCCACTGAGGCACCTTCCTTCCTTCCTGAGATGTACATTTGGGTTTGGCTTATTCCACTCTCTTCTTTAGCTTTTAATTTCTTCCTATCCCAACATTGTCATTGTATCTTTACTTTTTTATATACCTAAATTACTTTGGTATAAATTATTTTTGTTCATAAGCAGACTCAATTACAACGTTTGTTCATACACGGTGTTTCACTTAACTGAACTTTGAAAAATGTTCTTCAGTTTCAAAAGGCATGGGCCAAGGGAAGGAGAATTTATTTCAAATTTATGGGTTTGTCTCGAAATTCAGAGGCAGAGTTATCCAATAGTAGTAAAATGGACTAGAGCTCCTCACATGCGCACACGCACTGGCTTCACTCCTTCTTTCAAGATGCAGGATAGTTAGCATAGGGGAAGGTGAATGTCGGTCACCACCACTTGCTGTCAATTTGCAAGACTGATGTCTAGGGAAAAGTTTCAAATGATGGAGCTATAAAAGAGGTTTGTCTTGAATCCCATAACTTTAAAACTTGTGTGTCTGTAATGTTACATACACAGTGAAAAGTATATCATACGTATACATATGGTTTGGAGAATGGTTATGATAAGAAAATAAACAGCAGTGTAACCCCCATGTTAAGAAATCAATAGCGTGAATAGAGTCAATAGTCAAGAAATCTACCCAGTACTTCAGAAATGCCCTGTGTACTCCTCTTTTCTTTCCTCCAGCAAAGGAAACCACTGTCTGGTGTTTTGTGTTAATTATGTTATTGGTTTTCCTTATGGTTTTGCCACTTACTTATGTATCTCTAAACAATATATTGTTTACTTCATTTTTGTTTTAACTGAGTAAAAAGTGCAAACCTAGCTGCATAAGGAAAGGAGAATATTGCCACTATTAGATGAAGGTTCCAGAGAAGGTAAGCCAAATAGAATTTCTGGGCCATGAGCTGCTCTCACCTTCCTTTGGAGTTTACAAGAAGCTTCTGAGGAAACTGGAAAAGGCCATGAATTTGTCTTAGAAAGTGTAAAGAAATTTGGCATAAAGTTGGGATAGACGTGGAAGAAGATACCAAGAAAAATCATGGCTCTAGGGAGTGGGCTGCTTTCTGTTTTCTGTTTACAGCCCACAGAGACCTAACTCCAGCTCTCAAGAGTATATTGAAGCCGAACCTTCCTGCAGGATGAAATGAGAGTCCTCAGCTAATCCAGGCATAGGGCTTAGAAGGGAGAGTGGGAACCTCATTAGCACATGGGCCAGTTTTACTGAGTGTTCTGTTCCTGAGTTTAAAAGATAGCAGAATTTCAGCAGGAATCTTAGTGATGACAATCCACATCATATTGAATAACACTTTTGTAATCTATATTAGAAGCTCAAAGTACAGTGAAGTCTTCATCTCTAGAAAGCGAAACCTGTTGGCGGGGCACAGTGGCTCATGCCTGTAATCCCAGCACTTTGGGAGGCCGAGGCAGGCGATCACGAGGTCAGGAAATAGAGACCGTCCTGGCTAACACGGTGAAACCCCGTCTCTACTAAAAAATACAAAAAATTAGCTGGGTGTGGTGGCGGGCGCCTGTAGTCCCAGCTACTTGGGAGGCTGAGGCAGGAGAATGGCATGAACCCAGGAGGCGGAGCTTGCAGTGAGCCCAGATCGCGCCACTGCACTCCGGCCTGGGGAACAGAGCAACACTCCGTCTCAAAAAAAAAAAAAAAAAAAAAAAAAAAAAAAAAAAAAAAAAAAAAAACCTGTTATAACTCTTAAATGACATTTCTCCATCTCTGAAAATACTTAAACATCAAACAGGTAGCTGAAAATACTTGAACATCAAACAGGTGGTACATTGGCCTTAATACAGAATCGAGAAAGATCCAGTAAGATCTCATGCAGGCCTGTCTCTCCAACCTCATATCTTACCACCTTCTCTGTGCTGTAACTATGCTCAAATATTTGCACTACTTGGAACACATCCTGTTTTTTTTTAATACCTCTTTGTCTCTGTTCATATTGTTCTTGTTTCAGGGCTCCCTTCCTGCCTAATTTTCTTGGCAAACTTCTCATCCTTTAAGACTCATATCTCTCTTATAGAGGAAGTATTCCTTCAGCCTCCTAGGTGGCACTCATCTCTGTGTTCCCACAATACTTTTCACTTACCACTGGCATAACCTTATCAAGTTGTATTTTAATCATTTTTCAGCCTACATATTCCCCCCACTTTCTGTGAGCTTCTTAAGATCAATGACTGCAACTCATATATTGTTTAACCATAACTGTATACCATTGTCGCATCTAAACGTTAACAATAATTCCTTATTGTCATTGAATGTCCAGTGTTCAAGGTTCTCTGATTATTTCATACTTCATTTTTATTTTTAAATATAGAATTCGAAGAATGTCCATATATTGCAATTGGTTGATATGTCTCTTAAGTCTCTTTTCATCTCTGAGTTACTCTTCCATTTCCTTTCCTTTTCTTTAATCTTAAAATGTATTTGTTGAGGAGCTGGGTATTTTTCTTTAGAATTTCCATTGTCTTTTCCATGAAGTCATTTATTATGTAACTCTGACTTTTATATTTCCTCCAAATTGGTAGTTAGAGCTTGAAACTTGATCAAGCTTAAAAGTTTTTGGCGAGACTTTATACATAATGTTGTGTAATTCCATTAAGAAACACATAAAACCTTTTTATTTCTCATTTGTGATGATAGTATTGATTGATGACTATTGCTTACATCGATTAGTTCATGGAGGCTGTAAAATAATGGCGTTCTAATTCTAACTTTTTTTTCTTCATTTGTTAACTGGAATACTTCTACACAGAGAAACTTTTAACAGCTTATTTATTAAAGGCAGGATAAATGCTTGAATCCCTCCCTTTATTCACTACAATTGAAAATAATGAGTTGGTTCTCTGGCAAAAGACTAAGATTTGTTTTCTTCGGGCAATTAATGCTTAGTACAATGACTAGCACATAAAAGGAATGTCCTAATAGCATGTTATATGAGTGAATAGAGTCAATAAATTAATACACAAATTAAGTGAATGATTGAATCACATTGAGTGTACACAACCCTATACCTACAACACATAGCAGCCCTGTAAATAGCTGCTTCTTAAGACAGAGAGATCCGGAGGTCCTTAGTGGACTGATGTTCAGACATTCCAGGCCCCAGTCATGCCCACTGAGTGCTGCACGGTCCCAAGTAGGATGGGGGAACTGGCTTCTCATAGCCCCACTGAAAGGTTATGTAGCACTGGATTGCTGCCTAATTGGTTCTGCCTTGTGTACTGATAATTATAATCTGCACTGACTTTTGCACATCTTCTACTAAGACATTTCTTAGGCATGCCATGGATATGTCAGTGTACAGTTATTGGTTTTTAGTATAGTTATAAAGTTGTGCACATCTCCACAATTTTAGAACATCATCTCAAAAGGAAACACTGTAGCTTTAGCATTTACCCCCAATTTACTTCCCACTGGCAACCACTAATATATTTCTGCATCTATGGATTTGCCTATTGTGGACATTTTGTATAAGAGGAATAATAAACTATGTACTCTTTCTTGACTGGCTTCTTTCACCTAGCAAAACATTTTCAAAGTTTATCTATGTTGCAGCATTTATCAGTATTTCATTTATTTTTATTGCAGGATGGTATTCTATCATATGGATGTACTGAATTTTGCTTATTCATTCATCAGTTTATGGACATTTGGGTTGTTTTCACTTTTTTGCTATACGAATAATACTGCTATGAACATTCTTGTACAGGTTTTTGTGTAGACATATGTTCTCATTTCTCTTGGTTATATACCTAGAAAGGAAATTTCTGGGTCATGTGGTAACTCTTATGTTTAAACATTTTGAGGAACTGCAAACTGTTTTCCAGTGACTACACAATTATGTATTCCCAAATGCAATGTAGGCGGTTCCCAATTTTTCGACATTTTTACCAACACTTGTTGTTATCTGTCTTTTGTATTATAGCCACCTTAGTGTGGCTGAAGTGGCATCTCATTGTGAGTTTGGTTTACCTTTCCCCAAGAGTGAATGATGTTGAGCAACTTTTCATGTGCGTATTGGTCATTTCTTTGGAGAAATCCCTGTTTAGATATTTGCCCATATTTGTCCCTTATCAGATATGTGATTTTCAAATAGTTTCTCCTATTCTATGGGTTGTCTTTTCACCTTCTTGATAGTGACCTTCGACACAGAAAAGTTTTTAACTTTGGTAAGGTTTAGAAAAATTTATCTGATTTTTGCTTTTGGTGTCATATCTATGAATGCTTTGCTAACCCAAGCTGCAAAGATTTACTCCTGTGTTTTATAGTTTTAGGTCATACTGAAGGACTGTAATCCATTGGAGTTAATTTTTGTATATGGTATGAGGAAGGAATCCTCCATCATTCCTTCACATGTGGATATCTAGCTATCCCAGTACCACTAAAAAAGAAGACTATTCTTTCCACCATTGATTGCTTGAGCACACTTGCTAAAAATCAGTTAACCATAAATATGCAGTTTTATTACTGATTCTCAATTTGATTGCAACAATCTATATGATTAACCTTATACCGGAGCTGTACTGTCTTGATTATTGCAGCTTGGTAGTAAGTTTTGACATTGATAAGTATGAGTCCTCCAAGTTTGTTCTTTTTCAAAATTGTTTTGGCTGTTGTGGATCACTTGGTTTATTACAAAAATTTTAGGATCAGCTCATCAATATCTCCATAAGACAGCTGGGAGAGAGCTTTGAGACCCACCTTCACCTTTAGTATGTTATCAAGGTACATTACAATGATAAGCTTTCTAATGTTGCATCTCTGGGAAAACCTTATTTAATCTTTTTTTGTGTGTACCATTTTATAACATGTAACTTGTAAGTATATTATATGTACATATAAAATAATATGTTATACATTGTTTACATAGCATATATAATAGCATATATATAGATTTGTTATTTCTATTATTTGGTTCTATGGTCACAAGTGGGGATGGCCTACAATTTTCTGTTCCAGAGTCCTTCCTTTGGTGTTATATCAGGGTTAAGCTAATCTTATTAAATGAGTTCAGTAGTTTCTTTTAGGTTTAGACTGAACTCATTAAATGTGTTGGGGAGTTAACTTGCCCTTATTTTCCTTTTTCTGAAGTAGTTATTAAAGATGGAAAATGTTCATTACTTTCATTCTTAGAATTTTAGTTGGAATTGTCTATTACATGGTCTGGACTACTGTCTTTTAGATGTCAGTGTGGGTTAGGAGGTGTAGTTAATGAGTGTAACTATAAATACTTTCATTGTCATTGAGCTATTTTAATACTCTAATTTTGAACAATAATACTTTCTAATAACCAAAAATTATACTTTCACACATTCATTGGTGTAGAATTTTGTATAGCAGTATCTTTAACATTTTTCCAACTCTTGTGTATCTATAGCTATTTTTTTGGTCAATGTCAAGTTTTACCTTATCTCCTTTTTTAAATAGCTTTCCAAAGTTTATCTCTTTAAAATTATTTCTTTCATTTTTTGTCCTATTGTTCAATTATCTGAAAATTCCACTTATATATTTTAAAGTATGTCTATTTGGTGAAGATTCTTCCTCAGTTTTATTAAGGTATAATTGACAAATAAAGATTGGATATAAGTATGGTATACAACTTGATGTTTTGATACATGCATACCTTGCAAAATCATGAAATCAAGCTAATTAACGTATCTCTACCTCACAAACTTTTGTGTGTGTGTGAGATAAGAAAATTTAAGATCTATATTTTTAGCAGTTTTCAATATGCAATACGTTATTATTAACTGTAGCCACCATGCTGTGCAAGCTCAATGCTTCAGAACTTACTCATCCTGTCTAACTGAAACTTTTTTACCCTTTGACCAACATTTCCACATTCCTCTTCCCTTCCCCCAGCCCCTGGCAACCACCATTCTTCTCTCTGCTTCTATGAGCTTGACTTTTCAAACTTCACAGATAAGTGAGATCATGTAGCATTTGTCTGTGCCTGGCTTATTTATTTATTTATTTATTTATTTATTTATTTATTTATTTTTTATTATACTTTAAGTTCTAGGGTACATGTGCATAACGTGCAGGTTTGTTACATATGTATACTTATGCCATGTTGGTGTGCTGCACCCATCAACTCGTCAGCACCCATCAATTCATCATTTATATCATGTATAACTCCCCAGTGCAATCCCTCCCTCCTCCCCCCTCCCCATGATAGGCTCCAGTGTGTGATGTTCCCCTTCCCGAGTCCAAGTGATCTCATTGTTCAGTTTCCACCTATGAGTGAGAACATGCGGTGTTTGGTTTTCTCTTCTTGTGATAGTTTGCTAAGAATGATGGTTTCCAGCTGCATCCATGTCCCTACAAAGGACGCAAACTCATCCTTTTTTATGGCTGCATAGTATTCCATGGTGTATATGTGCCACATTTTCTTAATCCAGTCTGTCACAGATGGACATTTGGGTTGATTCCAAGTCTTTGCTATTGTGAATAGTGCCGCAATAAACATACGTGTGCATGTGTCTTTGTAGTAGACTAATTTATAATCCTTTGGGTATATACCCAGTAGTGGGATGGCTGGGTCATATGGTACATCTAGTTCTAGATCCTTGAGGAATTGGCCTGGCTTATTTTTTACTTAGCTTAAGGTCTTCCAGGTTTATCTATTTTGTTACAAATGATCAGATTTCCTTCTTTGAAAAGATTGAATAGTATTCCATTGTGTGTGTGTGTGTGTGTGTGTGTGTGTGTGTGTGTGTGTGTGTGTGTATGCTGCATTTTCTTTATCCATTTATCTGTCAATGGATGCTTAGTTTGATTTCCATATCTTGGTAATTGTGAAGAATGCTGCAATGAACATAGGAATGCAGATATCTCTTCAATGTACTGATTTCATTTTTTAAAATATGTATACCCAGAAGTGGGATTGCTGGATCATATAGTAGTTCTGTTTTTAAATTTTTGAGGAATCTCTATACTGTTTTCCATAATAGTTGTATTAATCTACATTCCCACCAATAGTGTACAAAGTTTTCCTTTTCTCCACATCCTTGCAACATTTGTTGTATTGTGTCTTTTTTGTAATAGCCATTCTAAGAAGTGTGAGGTGAGAGTTCACTGTGGTTTTTATTTGCATTTCCCTAATGATTAGGGATGTTAAGGATTTTTTTACATGTCTGCTGTCCATTTGTATGTTTTCTTTTAAGAAATGTCTGTTCTCATCTGTTGCTCATTTTAAAATTGGGTTATTCATTTTCTTGCTATAATGTTGTTTGGGTTCCTTATATATTTTGAATATTAACCCCTTATCAGACGTATGACTTGCAAATATTTTCTCCCCTTTTGTTGGCTGTCTCTTCACTTTTGTTTTCTTTGCTGTGCAAAGCTTTTCAGTTTGATACAATCCTATTTGTCCATTTTAGATTTTGTTGCCTGAGCTGTGGAAGTCATATCCAAAAAGTAATTTCCCAGACCAATGTAAACAAGTTTTTCCCCTATGTTTTCTTTTAGTAGTTTTATAGTTTCAGGCCTTACAATTAAGTAAGTAATCTATTTTCAGTTGAGTTTTACAGATAATGCAAGAAACCAGTCTAATTTCATTCTTTTGCATGTGTATAGTCAGTTTTCCCAACATCACTTATTGAAGAGACTGTCCATTCCTCATTGTGTATTCTTGCTGCCTTTGTTGAAGGTTATTTGACTGTAAATGTGTGGATTTCTTCTGGGCCCTCTATTCTGTTCCATTGGTCTCTGTATCTGTTTTTATGCCAGTACTGGGCTGTTTTGATTATTATACGTTTGTAGTATATTTTGAAATCAGGTAGTGTGATGCCTTCAGTTTTGTTCTTTTAGGTCAAGATGCTTTGGCTATTCATGATTTTTGTGGTGCTATACAAATTCACACGTATGTTTATTGCAGCACTATTCACAATAGCAAAGACTTGGAATCAACCCAAATGTCCATCAGTGACAGACTGGATTAAGAAAACGTGGCACATATACACCATGGAATACTATGCAGGCATAAAAAAGAATGAGTTTGTGTCCTTTGTAGGGACATGGATGCAGCTGGAAACCCTCATTCTCAGCAAACTATCGCAAGAATAGAAAACCAAACACCGCATGTTCTCACTCTTAGGTGGGAATTGAACAATGAGATCACTTGGACACAGGAAGGGGAACCTCACACACTGGGGCCTATTGTGGGGAGGGGGGAGGGGTAGGGATAGCATTAGGAGATATACCTAATGTAAATGATGAGTTAATGGGTGCAGCACACCAACATGGCACATGTATACATATGTAACAAACCTGCACATTATGCACATGTACCCTAGAACTTAAAGTATAAAAAAAAACAAAAAAACTTTCTGTAAAACCTCATTGGAATTTTAATAGGAATTTCATTAAATCTGTTTATCACTTTGAGTAGTATAGGCATTTTTATGATATTAATTCTTCTAATCCATGAAAATAAGACATTTTTCCATTTATTATTTTTATCTTCAATTTATTTCATCAATGTTTTATAGTTTTCAGTGTAGAAAACAATGTAGAAACTCCTTGGTCAAATTTATTTCTAAATATTTTATGTGTTTTTAAAATGCTATGATATATAATATTTTCTTGATTTCTTTTTTAGATAGTTTGTGGTTAGTGTACAGAAATTCTGTTGATTTTATAGCTGGTCTTGTATTATACAACTTCATGGAATTGATCAGTTCCAAGAGTTTTTTTGGTGTAATCTTTACAGTTTTTGATGTGTAAGGTCATGTCATTGGCAAAAAGGGAAAAGTTTACTGCTTTCTTTTCAATTTGGATGCTTTTTATTTATTTTTCTTGCTTAATTGCTTTGGTTAGGACTTCCAGTACTATATTGAATAGGAGTAAAAAGAGTAGGCATCCTTGCTTTGTTACTAATCTTAGAGGGAAAGCTTTCAACTTTTTACCATGGAGTATAATGTTAACTGTAAGCTTGTCATGTGTGGCCTTTATCATGTTGAGAAACATAACAAAAAGAATATTAGTATATTCTTTCTGTAGTTATTTGTTGAGAGTTTTAATCATAAAAGAATGTTGAATTTGTCAAATGCTTTTTCTGCATCTATTGAAATAATCATATGATTTTTATTGTTCATTCTATTAAATCACATCAACTGATTTGCATATGTTTAACCATCTTTGCAAGCCAGAGATAAATACTATGGTATATGATTCCTTTAATGTGCTGTGGAATTTGACTTGCTAGTGTTTTTTGAGGATTTTTGGGGTTCATTAGGGATGAAGATTCTTGATTGCATATGTCTATTTGTCTTAATTCTCTATATGTCTATTTAATTCCTCTTGCACTTGCTTACTTTTTGACTGAAAAACTGACATTTTTCATAGCTATTATTTACATATTTTTAATACTTGAAAATATTTTAATTGGCATATATATACACACTTCTTATAATAGAATGACTGTATTATCTAAAAGACAAAATACAAGTGTTGCAAGGATGTGGAGAAAAGGGAAACTTTGTACACTATTGGTGGGAATGTAGATCAGTACAACTTATGGAAAACAATATGGAGGTTTCTCAAAAATTTTAAAACAGAACTACTATACGATCCAGCAATCCCACTTCTGGGTATATATGTATTTTAAAAAATGAAATCAGTACATTGAAGAGATATCTGCATTCCTATGTTCATTGCAGCATTCTTCACAATTACCAGTAAAAATATGTGTGTGTGTATACACACACACACACACACACACACGCACAATTTTTAAAAGTCTTTTTGGTAAAGATGAGATCTTGCTATATTTCCTGGGCTAGTCTCAAACTCCTGGACTCAGGCAACCCTTCTTCCCTGGCTTCCCAAAGTGCAGGGTTTACAGGTGTGAGCCACTGTGCCCAGCCTGCTTTATATATTTTGAATAAACCTCATATTCATAAAGGTTTGAAGCTGTTATGTGTTCTTAGTAGATTATTCCTTTTATCAATATTCATAATCATTTTTGATTTCCTGGAATTTTTACCAGGAAAATTTTTTACTGACTCATGTGACAGTAAAATTGCTATATAATCATTATGTTAGTATTTGGCAGATTTTTTAAATATCCCTTTATTTTTTAACACTTTTTTTTCAGGTTTGTCTTTTGGTAAATAATAAATAGCTACTTTTTAAAATCTTTTTAGCAACCTGAAATCTCTGTCTTTTAATAGGTCTAATAAAGCTACTCATATTTATGCAAATATTAATGTTTAGTTAGGTTTGTTTGTTTGTTTGTTAGCTTTTTTGAAACGGAGTTTTGCTCTTTTTGCCCAGGCTGGAGTGCAGTGGCATGATCTCAGCTCACTGCAACCTCTGCCTCCCGGGTTCAAGCAATTCTCCTGCCTCAGCCTCCAAAGTAGCTGGAAGTACAGGTACCCACCACCACACCCCGGCTAATTTTGTATTTTTACTAGAGATAGGGTTTCACCATGTTGGCCAGGCTAGTCTTGAACTCCTGACCTCAGGTGATCCGCCCACCTCGGCCTCTCAAAGTGCTGGGATTACACGAGTGAGCCACAGTGCCCGACCTAGTTAGTTTTTTTAACCAAGATTTTTAAAAAGCTTTCTTTCCTTCTGTTGATTAGATTGTGCTTTGCAACATTTTCCTTCTTCTGTTTTGATAGTTACTTATTCATCTATTCTTCTAGTTTTAACCTGTGTGTGTTTTTAACTCATACACAGAAACTTACACATTCTTTGAAAAAAAAAAGTCTGGATTATGTCCTAGCCTCCTCAGTAACACAATAAATTTAGCATGTATTCATTCATTTTATACTGTCCTTCCTTCTCCCCTAGCTAACTCCCATGTTGACATCTTATCAGATTTTATTTCTATATTGTTTAACACACATGCATATACATAACCCTTCAATTTAGCAATATTTTTAGAATAGTTACTTTGCTCACCATATTTCTTATAATTATTTCCTCCCAGATTTAGTTTTCTTCTTGCTGAAATATGTCCTTAGTAATTTTTTCAAAGAAGGTGGGCATAAACTTTCTGAGGTTTTATATGTGTGAAAATGCCCTTAATTAGTGAAAGAAAATGAATGACTGAATTTATTTCACTGACCCTAGTAAGATCTGGGCCAGCGCCTCTTTCTCCTTACTTTTCCTGCCAGACCCAAATTGGATAACAGCTGGTAGAACCTTAGCTTCAGTCTTGCGGGACCTGAATCCCGTTTCATTATTAATACAGCCCCATACCTTCTCTGAATTGGAACAGTGGACAATTTTCAGGATATAGTGAAATATTGACTGACCTTCATCAACCTAACATGTAAATTCATATGTTTTGTTGTTCTTGTTGTTGTTGTTGTTGTTGTTCATTTGTTTTCAGAAACAGGGTCTTGCTCTGTTACCCAGTCTCAAATATGGTAGCACAACCACAGCTCACCTTAACCTCAAACTCCTGGGCTCAAATTATTCTCCCACCTTGCTCCCTGAATAGCTAGGACTACAGGCATGTGCCACCATGCCCAGCTAATGTTTCATTTATAGTTTTTGTAGAAATGGGGTCCTGCTTTTCTAAGATCAGGCTGGTTTTAAACTCTTGACCTCAAGCAATCCTCCCGTCTCAGCCTCCCAAAGCACTGGGATTATAGGCATGAGCTGCTGCACCTGGCTAATCTAACATATAAATTCCTTAGACTATCTGCTCTTCAGCAGAACAGCTATTTTGAGCTATTCTCATGTTGCAATGGTTTTAATAAGGCTTAAGCTAACAGCTCTTAGTTGGCTTTTCTTCTTCTACAAATTCATCCTCACTGTTAAGTGATAGTTTGGTCAAATACTGTTTTCCTTAAGAATTTTGAATATTTTGTCCCTTCATCTCATGGCTGCAATACTCATCCAGTATTGCTAGCAAGTCTGTTGTCTGCAGTGGTCAATTCCTTATTCTGGGGTTGGCACCTTCCCCTGTAGCCTCTGCAATTTCCTGCTAGGACTATGACTTACTGTTGTGGCTTCCGTTCTGCTTCTTTTCTGGGGATTTACATAATTTCTGATATAATAAAAATCTTTCCTGTGTTTTGCACAAATCCCAACATACTAACTTCCTTAAAAATCATTCATAATTATTTTGTGTTAGAAGGAGAGATTTCAGCACATGCTCAAATTGAGATAAGATACTCTTATTTTTGTCTGTCTGGATGGATTCATGTGAAACTATATCCCTGGGGATATAGAGAAGGACTTTTATTGTTACTGTATGCTTTCCTTTATTTGGATTTCTGCTTATTAATTTCCCTTCGATTCAAGATAATAGGGCACACGTGTTGAATATCTTTCTTCTTCCTCCCCTGCCCCACCCCACCAATGCACCTGCCAGCTTTCTCCATATGCTCAAGAGCCCTGTATGTGCTGCTTACCTGTGTAGACAGCATTCAAGGGCTCCTACTCTTCTGTTTTCCAGTTGGGTTTGCCCAGTGGGAGGTACCAACAGGAGATCAGACAGCTGGGTGGCAATGAGGATGGGATATTTATTCCCTGGCCACCCCACTCTCCTCCTCCCACCCATACTTGAACACCTTGTTTTGGCTCCACTCTTTTACTGAAGACAACTGCCATCAAGCAGCCTTTTGCATACAGGGACTCTCATTTCCTCAAGTTGATCCTTCTGGCGTAGGGGTAGCTGTTACTCCCAAGGACATAGCATGGAGAACCATATACCATTACCAACTTCTCTATATGCTGCCCATAACTTTGTAACTAGTTCCTTTATTAACCCCTTCTCAAATTAACTTGAAAATCATTTATTTTTACCCTGGGCCCAGACCAATACGGAAACAAAACCAAGACAGACAAAAACCAAAGCAATAATGTATATAGGTAACTTTAGGTAGTTTGGTCTTTTTGCTGTTTCATAACAGAATAAAATACTTAAGAAAGAATATAGGTGAAGAAAACTTACTTTAACTAAAGGAAATATGGCACAAAGAGAAAGTAATAATAAATGTTTTGAGCAGAAACTTAAACTGAAGTTTCTGTCCCTTTTCCTATTTGTGTTGCCACTGGGTTTCTGGGCCTAGAGGGAAAGCAGGCATGAGTGAAGGTTCACCAATGCATGTCTTGATGCGGCACTGTGGGATCATACCACAGGGATTTATAGAATTTCAGAGCGGGAAGGGGCCATGGGGACTACCTAGTGCGGCAATGAACAGCACAAAGCACCGCGAATTTGTGATATAGCCTGGATTTAATTTGTGAGGCAAAGATTTAAATACCACCCCGTGCTGTTGCTTGTTCAGTGTAGTGTGTCTAGTGCCTATAAAAATGTTTTATGGTTAAAATATAGAACTAATTTTCACACTGGCATTTTGAACAGCAGCGTCTAATGGGAACGGGTAACATTCACTGGATGTTTGCTGTGTGTGAGAGATTGTGTTCAAAGCTTTACAATGCATCAGCTGAATGCCATGTAGTAAGTACTAGTGTTATTCTAATTTTACGGATGAGAAAAATAAGGCAAAGAAAAGTTAAGGGACTCGCCCATCTTTACAAGGCCATTCGTAACGTGATAGAGCCAAGATTCAAACCTGAGTGGTATGACACAGAGTCCCATGTGCTTATCCACTAAAATTGTTCCTCTTGTTACAACAGCTATGCAGAAAAGCTATATATATGTGTAAATATATATAACAAATACTGCTTTGTCTAACAACATACCATATATGTTGTTCCACATTATAAAATACACTATGATGCCACTTTAAATGACTGTGTATTCTGTTGTTTTAGTATATGTTTGCTTAATCAATTTCATTGTTAGTGATTTGCTCTATTTCCCCCTCAGTTTATTTCCAATCCTGACTCCTATTATATTATAATCTCTGACCCCAGCATTTCGTTAAGCTTCATAACCCCATCTGTAAAATGATAATAATGACGATATTTCTGTCACTGAGTGATTAAGTACATACATAATTTTAGCTAATGATTATTTATTATAATTATTATTCAATGGAATGTTAAACATTGCTGTTGCGGAGTGGGGCTCTAGGGGATGACTCTGGTTTTCTCCATTTTGCTTACCATTATATAATTTTTCATATTTAGATGTATTGTGTACTAAGGAATATGAGGTGGAGTTTTTTTAAAAAAACATTTAATTGAAAACATAAATGTTAAAATATGCTTTAGCTCTTCTCTCCTTCAAATGGTTGTATTGCTCACCAACAGTCACCAGTCCAGGCTACATTCATGTTTTTTACTTCACTGAACAGTGCTTGTCTGCATTGTTTTACTGCTGGTCAATACTTCACATACTCTATGCAATCAGAAAATGATTCCAAGGACATTTATCAATCAAAATGCACAAGCCTCCCTCTCAATGCTTGGTATTTATTCCTGATGCATGTGCTTCTGTCAGACAGAGTGTTATAGGTATTAGCAATTCACAGGCACTTCTTAGAAATGCTGGAAAGGAGTTATTTTTGCTGTGAGGGTGTTGCCCTATTATCAACACCTCATCTTTCTGTATCATCTTCCGACAATCTTTGTGAGAATTTGATTCGCTATCTTTATTCTATTGAGACTCAGGCACTGATGCATTTATACCTGGGCTCTGAGCAGGGCTGAAATGGTAGTGAGCTGATGTTTTACTCAACAAGAAAACAATCAGTGAAATATATATTTGAAATAGATTATTATCCTATTTGTAAAAAGGAATCAAAAGCACATAAAACCAGAACTTGGCCTTTACTCTTTGGAATCCAAAATACAGTTGTGTTCTTCATAAATGATCTCATGACAAATGATTTAGCAAAAAGAAAAAAGTGCATGACAGAGTGAGAAATTGCATTTTAGACAAAATTGCTTTGAACATATTTCACCTATTAAAGGAAAGATTGCTAACTGGACACATATGTTAATAAAAAAATGTGACAAAAATCTTCAAGGTATTTTTTCTTTTATTTAAAATGTTAACTATCACAACACATTGTACAATGAAATGAAGACCTTAGAATCACATTAAAACTTTTAAAAACATCTCTATATAGTCACAAAACATGAAACATGCTTCAGAGATACAAATATAGTGTAATACCAAAATCTCAGTACATTTTCACCATGGAAACAAATAGGAAAAGCACAAGACTGTCAGGAGTTTCCCGCCCTTTCCGCAGTAGCTGACACGACTGCTTCAAAGCAATGATTTTTTTTCTTTAGGGACTATATCATTGACAGGTTTTACAATTTCATTGAACACTGTGCTTTGTTGAGAAATAACCACTTATTTCTATTTCAAAGGAGTCATATTGGAATTAAAACACATGTTTACAACACATATTAGCACAATATGAAAAATAAACACTTTTTGAATTTTCAACCCCAAACAATTGTTATTAAATAAATAATTATTCCTCATAGTGCATGTCTTATTTTACCTTTCATTGCCCATTGACACAAATGAAGCTGAATAAATAACGTTAGGTAGTTTATTAACGTCTTCTTTCATAATTCTGCATTGCACTCCTTTCATAAGCCACTGAAAACAAATAGGAGATAAAATGTTTTTTAAGTGAATTCACTGAGGGAGTTACACAACTAAAGTTCAGGGCATATAGTAATTTATTCTAAACTCCTAATGACATTTTCCCTTACAGAAGTATTTCTAGGAATGTAATTTGCACATCTTCTAATCCTGCCTTAATCTTTATCCTGATGGGAAATGATCTGACCACGAAACTCAGTTTCTTTCATCATTCATCATATACTTGGTGCCCCCAAAGCATATTTCCACAATATATTGCAGTGTTGATTCTCAGCAGCTTTCTCAAGCAGTGGCAGATACCCACAGTGAATTATAGAAAGGACAATGCCTAAAATAACCATTTGTTCTTGTAAATGGGTTTACAGGAATACAGACACACTCATTCATTTACATATTGTCTATGGCTGCTTTGGCCTAAAAGAACAGATTTGGGTAGTTGCAACAGAGACTACATGGCTCACAAAGCCTAAAATATTTCTAATCTGTTTCTTTTCAGGAAAAGTTTGCTGATCTCTGCTCAAGGGGCATCTAATTGTGTGGGGGTCTCTTCCTCCCTTGTGGATACCTCCCCATGATGGATTGCCCTCAAGACTAAAAACAGCCCATTTACCGTAGGTAAGTCAGTTGAGCCATCTAAATACCATACTGTTTAACTTTTCACTAGCACCTTAATGGTCTGTGAAGGGTTAATTATTGCTTCCAAAGGTATTTAACATATAGCTAGCAAATAACTTAAATACATTGGTTATCTGGACAAAAATATGCCAAAATTGTATGTTATATTATATATAATTTCAAAGGGATCTGTAACCACAAAGGGGTAAAAATCAGACTGTTGTGATCAAGATATTTTGGGATATTTTTCATCATCTTAACTAATACCTTATAGACTTAGACATACGGTATAGTGAAACTACTATGCTTTTTGAAATTCAGTATGGCCTGTATAAAATACTGAATGTAAACAAAAACAGCGGAAAGATCTGTGAAGGATCTATAGGAATAATAGGTGCTACTCTAAACAGTTTCCTCAGTGAGAAGGTTTGTTGACAGAGAAGGCAGGTAAAGGCACCAGTGTTATCACTTCCTTCTTTTAATACTGGTCTTAAACACCCAACTATCCTTTAAGTGCGGTTAACAATAAGCTGCATATTTTATATCAATTAAGTATGCACTTGTGAGGCAGAACAGTCTGAGCCAACACTGGACAGGCTTAAGGGAAGGAAACAGTTTATTTCTCATTCTGGATTGATTATATTAGGGAAAGGATGAATAGCCCAAGTTCAGTCTCTGACAAGCTTTAGGTAACATGACTCTGTTCCTCAGAAATTAGATGAAAGCTAATGTAAACCAACTAAAGACAGACAGTGATTTAGCTGGAACATAATGTCCTCTTACATGGAAGCAGAGTTTCTTACCTGGTCTTTGAACCCTCTGAAGCCTGATATAAATTTTTGAGTGTATGAGTTGATGAGGTTTTCTCTGGGAAAGGGCATCTATCTAGATTTATCAGATTGTCAAAGGGGTCCCTGACCATGAGTGGGTAAAGATCAGATGGCTGTAGATTAAGACTATGATAACCTTGACCCAATGAGGTATATAAAAAGATCCCTGATTGACTGTGGATCAGAACACATGTTTGCCCATTTTTCACCTATTTATATTTTCTTAACTAAAATGGAGGAACAAAGATTTAGTTATAAATTGATCCTGATTCATTACAGTGATTCTATTTATCACTACTTATAATTATGTTATTATTTTAAGTACATTTAATAGTATTTAATCTGTTCTAACTTGTACAATATCTACATTATTTGTAAAGTTAAGCATGTTCTGAAACCTATATCAGTTCTGGAAATGGAAAGTTGATGACTAATATGATTATCAAGAAAACTACAGTTAAGTGAGGACTGGTATGTACTGATACAAATAAAAGCCATTGGGGTTTAAATTTATACTTCATTTCCAAAAGTGGGAAGATAATATATATTAATAAAACAATTACAAGTTTTTCATTAAGGCACATTGATAATTTCTTACACTTCACTTACCCTTCGGCAGCCCAAAATGACTGGTGAGAAAATGCAAAGGTAGTGTCTAAATAGAAAATGGGGACCCAGTAAAAACACTGGGATAGCTCGTCCTGCGGACTTCAACACCAGAAACTACAAATTCCAAATTTATTAGAAATGATGTATCAAAAGGTCAATTATGAAGCGCTTAGAACTTTTCAATTACATGAATATATTCTCTGGCTTCTGCTGTAGCCCAGATTGTGTTAACTTTTTTTTTTGCATCGTGGGTTTTAACTTTTGCCCCACAGAAAGTGGTTTTATTTGTTGTACCCATTTCACAATAAAGAAAAATATCTCCATTAAAAAACACTAGGATAATTATTTTTCCTAGGATCCAGACAATTAAGAATTAAGCCAGCACATCTTATAGATTGTCTAGAAACTAGAAATATTCTAAATGGATAAGACAGCTGCTGATTACTTTCTAATTAATTACACATTTAGTATTTTAATTCTATTTTCACTGAAGGCAAAATAGAATTTGAATAGCTTTTCCAAGAAGCCCTGGAGGTAAGAGCTATAAGGTCTTAACAAAAAGTGATCTTCTATTAAAATGATATAGGGTTTATTTACCTTGAAATCAGTGTGATGAATGAGTTAACTAATAATGGTTTTCAGATATATATATATATATATATATATGTGTGGTATTTACAAAGAAGATGGAAACTGAAGAGAAGGAAACCTACAGCCTTTATATCATATGAAAAAGTTGTTCAGAATTAAAATGAGAATTGTGGCATCCTTTCTCTCTAAGGAGTTTATGGCCAGAACCAATTTACAACACTCAAGGATATTTAATTGTGTTTCTTTTTGAAAGTACTGGAAAAAACCATGTCACTCACATCCTCTCCAACATCCATCAGGATGTTTAGATTTTGAATTTCTACAACTTCAGAAAAGTGATTAATTTGTAAAAATAATTTGTTTTGTGAATTTATTTTTGTGTTGGAAGATTGCCAGATGTAATGTCTTTTAAAACTTTCAAATTACTTTGATAAGTGAAAATTAGCCTCATTCTTCCCTGCACTCCCCACTCCCCCTTAGTTCAGTAAGGTTAAACAAGGCTTATTTAACAGATCTACAGGAAAGAATATAGGACTAACCCAAAGATTCAGGTTGGGTAATGATTAAATGGGGCAGACACTGGTAAGAATGGTGATTGGAGAGAAATAGACAGATACTGTGGTAATATTAGCTTAATTACCCATAAATCCATTTGTGGTTACAACAATTAAATTTTTTCACCATAATACTAATTTTTGTATCTACTACTCCTTTTTAATATTTTAAAAACTATGTCTTAGAAAAAAATAGAAATAGATTTGAGATACTGTCTATTTTCAGTCACGATTTCATACATACCAGAATTTAAAGCTCTTTTGCCCATTAGTCCAACAAAGGAATCTGTTTTATGCCCTGGAAAAATACATTTATGGGTATTTTAATATGTATATCTTTGAGGAAACAAACTATTATAACTAGAACAAAGCAAGCTTCTGAATATATGTCTGTATAATAAATAACTTTCTACTTAAAGTTTTGGTGAGACTGAAGAAATAAAGATTCCTTAAAAGTTTTATAAATTACACTAACACAATACAACGAAAGTACTTTTCTCAATTCTATATTTAATATTAGCAAGCACTCTTTATTCATATTATATTTTATCTTTTATATAAGGTTCTAAAATATATTTTATATAAAATATTGTCATTTGAGCCAGCTTTGATTTTTTAGGAAGTCAATTTCACATTTGTGTGAGAGTGAAATATCCAAGCATATTTCCTTGTGTTATTAATAAGTTGTACTTCTCAGCAAGTAGACCTTAATTAAAATCAGATTCCTTTCCTTGATGATTATAATCTTCTAAAAGGTCACTGTTTTTACTTTATTGGATATTAAAAGATACTCCTTTCAGTAAAGTGTATTAGTTTTGACATGAATAGAGTACATTTTTTATTACATAGAATTTTTATATATAATTCCCTTTAAAGTCAAATCCTTAGAAAGTAAACATGAATACTATTTATTTATTTTTCAAAGATGAACTCTTTGGAAAGGTGACTAGTTTAATGCCAGTGACAGAATTTCTCTTGGTTTTTATTTCAATGGTTGAGAATACAGCTGCTACGTTAATGCGGCCTGCTCTGCCACCCAATGCACCAAATTCACGACAGGGTACGTGAGTGGACAATATGATGAAGATAGACCCCTGCCACTTCATGTCAACTCTGGTTCCATTAACTGAGACACAAATCTAATGACCTTCACGTACCACAATTTTGCCATCTTTGCTGCCCTAAGAAATATTTTACTGATCGAGTTTTCCCATTCAATTAGGGGATTAAAAAACTGCATCTCTACCCATCTTCATTTTTAGTGTGGATTCTCTACTCAGATTCACTCACTCATTCCCTTTAATTGACTGCTGGATGACCCTAATAAATGACATCATTATTGGACCAAGCATACTAAATTGAGTTAGAACATGCCTATAAATGCTTGTGGGGGTTTTGTGTTTGTTTGTTTGTTTGTTTGTTTACAGTGAAAGTAAGCTTAGGGGGTGGGTGGGTGGGAAGAAATGTGTATGGTAGATTTCTAATCCTAGGATTGAAATTCTTATCTAAAACTAACAATTTAAGGGACTTAAAAGACTTTTTTTTCTTTTTTAATAGAATGCATCTCTTTGCTAAGTACAATATGTCTAAACAACACAGCTTTAAACAACCATATTCTGGATGTAATACGAATCTCCCCCATTCTTATATTGTCTTCATTAAACATATTAAGCCTTAGGGTTATGACAGAAAATAAAGTAAGATAAAGTGAAATTCAATATAATTTTACATTTAAATTTGATAAATGTCAAAACAATTTTCAACTTACTTTTGTGAGAGATCTGGCCATGTCCTAGAAGAAAGATAAAATTATCAAACACATATACATTTGTTTTTAAAGATGCTACATTATATCTTTTATAAAATAATTTGATTATCAAAATATGTAATATTTTCTATCTATATATTATCCTGAGGAATAAGGCAGAACCATAAATGCTAAACAACTTATTAATACTAAAAACTAAATATTTAAACAAACAAATGGAATTTTTATTAAGTGCCTTCTATGGGATTCAAACCTAGAACTATGAGACTTTTGAGACCTCTTATTGACTATAAGACTGTAGTATTTCCCACCTTCAAGACTGGCCACCCATTGAGAGAGAGAGAAAGAGAGAGAGTGGCAGAGACAGAGAGAGAGAGACAGTGACAGCGAGAGAGTGACAGAGAGATCGAGAGAGAGTACGCAAATCCATCTCTTTATTAAACAGGCATGATCCAGATCTTGTATTTCAGCCCATAAAAGATTTTATTTCACTTTCCTACATGTGCTTTCACAATAGTAAAATAAAGATTTATAGGAATGTTTACCATAAAGAGCCTTTAACAGGGCCACTTGTTTTTCAGTTGAGGAATCTGACAAGAGACGAATTGTCATTACATGTTCCACTGATGGTGCGATGAATTCAAGGAAACAATATTTCTATCCCAAGACAGATCTACTCTCACCTCAGGGAATGCTACAAAATCCTGTTCCACATGCACTTGGATCAACTGCAGTACTACCACCCCTGGAGGCCCGTGTCTTCCCTTTGTCAGTTTGGATCTTTAGTCAAGGGAGCGCTTCACTCGAATACAGTGAGGCATGCGAACCAGATCTTTCCCTCCCCCTGCGGGCCCGTGCGTGCCTTAGTGCGGTGGGCAATGTCGCGCCTGGGTTACACCCCTCTTGGAGTGGAAATCTCTATTCAGAGCGAGAGACCCTGGGGTACTCCGAGAAGGAGTGAGCAGACAGGACGGGCTGCCCAAGACACCTAGGGACGGTCGCCCATCTCACCAGCATCCCGTTTGCCCATTAATCCAAAGAACTGCTGAGGCTTGGGTCTCCGGGCGATTCTCTGCAGAAGATGCTCAAAGGGTTCAGGCAGTTCCTCCTGGGGGACAAAAGCACGGACAAAGGGCATGTAAGGCAACCGGAACGAGGCACCCAGCAACCCGAGCCCTTCCCGCTGTACTCCGGCCCCGAGGCGGGGGGAGGCAGCTTTCCCCACGCTCGGGCTGAGCGGGGTACCTCCCGAGGCGCTCCCTCTCTGCGCCCCGCCTTGCTGAACCCGCGTCCCGTCCCCCGCAAGCCTGCCAGGGCGAGTTAGCAGCTGGCTCGGCGTCTTCAAGCCTCGAGCGCTTTCCGTTCTTTCCTCCCAGCCCGGGAACCTTCCCTCATCTGCCGCGCCGCCACCTGACTTTGTCTTGTCTCGGTGCCGGCTTTGTAGAGTCCTCACCGCCCTAAATGCACACAGGTGTGTGTGATCTGGGGCTGGGGCTGCGGTGGGGAAGGGTGACAACGTTTTATAGACGACTTTCACCCTTCTCCCGAGGCGCGCTCCCCAGTGCTAGTAGCCTACGAGTTTCTAAAGGAAAACTTCAAGCTACATCCTCAGGTCCGCAAAACAAACGTGAAGGCAGGAAATTAACTTCCCTCCAGCCTCCAGCTCTCCAATCCCCTGCAGCTCGCGCGTATGCCCGCTGCTGCCCGCGACCAAGGCGCCCTCTGCCCGTGCCCAGACGCTAGGGCAGTGCAGCTGGACCGGAGCCCCCGAAATCCCCATTCCTGGGGGATGAAATCTTACGAGATTTATGATCTTGTGGGGATCTCGGGCTCATCCGGGAGGGCATCCCTGCTGCAGGGAGTTCCTGGGCTGGACGGTGCAGCCCTCAGGAAGAAACTTGAATCGTGGGCACAAAATCCCGTGAGGAACCCGGGAAATAGCGCCCCTTTCCATCCTCCCGCACGCATCCGCTGCCTCTCGTCGTGGTCGCGGTGCCTGCCACGTTAACTAGGGTGCTGCTGTGTGGGAAGGTGACAGCTCCCGAGCACAGGAAAAAGGGTGCGGGCCGTCCTGGGAAGGGGCCTCACCTTGATCTGGTCGCTGTCGGACCAGTCGGACCAGTAATTCAGATCATCATTGGCTCCTATTTCTTCTGCAAACAGCTGAGTGGAGACGAGAAAAAAGACTGCCAAGGCCACGAGGATTTTCATGTTGAATTTCTGGGAAGGGGTAGTGGGAGAAGAGACCAAAGAGAGAAATGATATATCTATTAGGAGTGGTTATCCAAGAGTTAGAGCAACAGAATTTTCTGCCCCACAACGGATGAACTAAGATAAAAAATACAAGGACTAAAGTCTCACCTGTACCCGTTAGGCGAGAGAATCGCGTCCCAAAGATTCTCCAACCCTCTTCTCCCTGAATCCCAACTCCCCCAACCCTCTAACCCACCAACCCACACCTTCAAACCAGGAAACTCTGCAGGTGGAAGACAAAGAGGGGCGTTGGCGTTTGGGAAGCCAGTCTCCCCACTGTCCCTCGCCGCAGCGGCGCACCCAGCGCGGCCACCTCGGACAGATGCGGGGTGGAGTGACCCGGGCAGCCGCTGCCGGCACTGCGTGGGTACTTACTGCGACTGACAGTCCCGTGGGGTGCTGGGTTCCTCGGGTTCCTCCGAGTGCACGCTGGTCGCTCCGCACTCTAGGTGGCTGCGGCCGGGAAGGAGGAGGTCCGAGCGCGCTCTTTCGCCTGCTGAGTGCCTTGCGGTATTTATCCCAGCCTCCTCGAGCCTCCAAACCCATGTGACATTCTCCCCACGCGACTTTCTGCTCAATATTTAATTAGCCGCCTCCTCTCCTTTCGCTTGCGTGATTGAGAGTTTCCGAGACGGTAACTCGTCGATGCCCATAACATCTGGACCCAATTGGGTTCTAAATGACGCAATTTTAGGAAAATCGAGGTCTCGCCATCCAATCGGGAGCGGCCTGCTTCCGTCTGCAGATCTGACGCCCCCTCCCCTCTCCTTTGAAACTGGGTTTCGTGACACCTGAGATTACTCATCAAATTTGAGCAAAGTGACTCATTCCTTGGACTTCGGTAACTTTTCCGTCCCTTGAGACGTCAGGATAAGTTGCACTTTTGAGGATGGCCAAATAACTGTAGGCGTTCAGACATTTCATCGGAAATCAGGCTAAGAAAGGAGGACTTCAGTTGAGGGGAGATGCAGGGAGGCATTATTTTCCCCTCTATTTCTAGCCTAAGAGTATTTAAGTGTTTCTGAGACACAGCATCTTTCTATGACCAGAACATCCCTCTCCTAAATCAACGAGAATACTGGCATTTCCTTAGCATTACGAAAGGATGTTCAGTCCCATAGTATTTTAGAAGATGGAAGCACATTTATTTTACATTTTGGAGAAAGGGGAACTTAAACATGACATTGTGTGTCAGACTTAGGATTTCTTTTGTTTCAAGCTGGGTAACTCCTCTTCCTTGCCACATCCAGGAGCAGGGGTTGGAACAGGACTTTTTTTGCTTCTCTCCTACACTTTCTTGCTGAACACTAGGAAACCAGCAACATAGTGTATAGGATCCTCACCCTTGTCACTAAAGGGCTCTATAAATCATATGTTTCTCCTTTCTATGAAAATAAGTGTAGTGAAGATGCTAATGGGACAGTCATTAACGCACAAAATATTAGACAAATAGCATTTGTACACAAACCACAGCTTTCCATGAGCCCTTGGTTGCCTGGCAGACACATTTCTGTGATCTCTAAATGAATGTGGCATCTTTGGTGGAGTAGTTTTCTCCCCTTTACATATAAAGTATTATATTTTTCAGTTAATTATGATTTGTTAGTATATTGCATAAAAGAAATACATTTTTGCAACTTAAACCAGAAATTTTTTTCTCTATGTTGTTCTTAAATAACCCTGGATTTGGAAATTCTCATGCATTTCTGATTTCCTTTGGCCTTAACCTCACAATGTGAGCATTTTATTTTCTGTTTTCAGAACTTTTATATGGAAAATTATCAGCATCTCCAAAAGTAGAGAGGAACATCCACTTCCAAGTTTCATCTACAACCCTTCCAGTTTCCTCTGCACTCAAATTATTTTGAAAAAAATCCCAGACATTTAGTCATTTCAACTGTAAATATTTCAGCATGTCTGCATAAAAGGTAAGGATTTAAAAAAATAAAAACATAACCATACCATTTTCCCACCTAAAACAACATAAAATAATTCCTTACATTAAATATCTAGTTATCATTCAAATATTTCTCATTGCCTCCTAATTCCTCCCCACGCAGTTTACTAGTTGAAATCAGAATTATAATGAAGTCCATATATTATAATTGGTTTTGTTAGTTCAGGCTGCTGTAAGAAAGTACCATGGTCTGGGTGACGTAAACAACAGAAATTTATTTCTCACAGTTTCGAAGGTTGGAAGTCTGAGATCGTGGTGTCAGCATGGTCTGGTTCTGTTTAAGGCCCTCTTCCAAGTTACAGACTGTCATATTGTCTCCTTGTTATATCCTCACATGGCAGAAAAGAATGAGAGAGCTCTTCATGGTCCCTTTTATCAGGGCACTGATCCCATTCACAAGAGCTGCACTCTCATGATCTAATTATCTTCCAAAGACCCCACTTCCTAATACCATAACCTTAGGGGTTAGGATTTCAACACATGTATTTTGGAGGGACACAAGCATTCCTCCTATTGCATGTTTCTTAAATCTCCCTGAATCTATAATTCACTCTGTCTTTCTCTCTCTCTTGTAGTTTATTGATAAAACAGGTCAGAAGAGCGTACTGCATTCTGGAATTTGCTGATTGCCTTTTAACTTGTTTCTCTGTTTCGATTATTTCCTATTAATTGGTAGTTGTATCTAGAAGTTTGATCCTCTGTACTTTTTTTTTTTTTTTTTTTTGATGAGACTACTTCACATGTGTTGTGTTGTTCTAGTAGGAAGCACATGATGTGTGGTTGTTTCTCCTTTTGAGTTGTTAGCAGCCTTTGACTATCATTTTCTAGATCTATTATTTCATTAGTATTTTCAAAACAGTGCTATTTTGATTTTATCATTTATTATTTGTTTAGTAGCTAGACTGTTTCTTTCACGTTTTCTCAACAACTAGTTATTCTAATGCATTACTAATATAGGAAAAATGAGATAAATGCTTAATTATGTCTCTCTACCAATTTTGAAAATAATGAATTGGTAAATTACACCTTTAAATAAGACCCACTTTAAAAAAATAGGATTATTATGACTTCATGGATTTAAACACATTTGACATATAGTCATCACTCAGTATGCATAGGGGATTGGTTGTAGGACCTCCTGTAGGTATCAAAACCTGTGGATGCTCAAGTCCGTGATGTAAAATGGTGTGGTATTTGAATATAACCTATGCATATCATCTCATATATTTTAAATAATCTCTAGATTACTTATGATACTTAATATAATATAAATGCAGTGTAAATAGTTGTTATACTGTATTGTGTGGGGAATAACGCAAAGGGAAAAAGTCTGTATGTGTTTAGCACGTATGCATTTTTTCCTAAATATTTATGACCTATGTTCGGTTAAATCTACGGATGCAGAACCCCTGGATACAGGGGTCCAACTATATTTCAATCCATGGCAGGCATTCTTCTAATTGAAGTTCAGACCTATTATTGGCCAGCAGGTGACTCTTCAAAGTGACTCCTGAGACTTTATGCCAATAGGCTTTTATGGCTTTTTCTTGTTTTTGATATGACAAAATGTTTCAGGTCGAAGTTATATACGTTTTGCTTCTGACCTGAAATCTGCCTTTAAGGGGCCCTAATTTTAGAATTGAAAATGACCATTAGAGATCATAAGCTGGGCTTTATTGTTACACATTGTTAGTGAGTTCTTCATTGCTTCAAGACCCTTTCAGTGGACAGAGCTGAGAAAAGTGTGTATGTGTGTGTATGTGTGTGTGTATCTATAATCATGAATGCATACTGACTTTCTTTTCAAATCAGGACCTCACAGAGTTTTAAATTAACCTAATCTATATTGCATCTCTTTTTCCAAATGACAGACCCCAAATGACATCAACATGATTATTTATTAGCTTTATCCCAATACACGATGCCAGTATTATCAACAATGTCATTACTAGAAACAGATTAAGAGTTTTTGTTCGCAGTTTTGTTCTTTTGTAATCTTTAGGGCATATCACACCAGGTATGATATGCCCTAAATGATATGATATTACCGTGTTATAAAGGTTATAAAGTCTCTTTAAAAGTTCTTTGTATGGTTATGCTACCAACTCTTACACAGGTAGATTCATTTTCTCATTTTGCTCAAGTTATAGGGATCACTTTTTAAATGTAAGTTTAGAATTATGTAAAATACATGGTTCTAAAGTCAAATATTAAAAACATTATGTGGCCGGGCATGGTGGCTCATGCTTGTAATCCCAGCACTTTGGGAGGCTGGGGCGGGTGGATTACAAGGTGATAAATTCGAGACCAGCCTGGCCAACATAGTGAAACCCCGTCTCTACTAAAAATACAAAAATTAGCTGGGCGTGATGGTGGGTGCCTGTAATCCCAGCTACTTGGGAGGCTGAGGCAGGTTAATTGCTTGAATGCAAGAGGTGGAGGTTGCAGTGAGCCAAGATTGTGCCACTGCACTCGAGCCTGGGAAACAGAGTTAGATCCCATCTCGAAAAACAAACAAACAAACAAACAAAAAACCTTATGTATTCAAAGAAGTGTACCTTCAGTCCCTATCTCTCTACTCTCTTATGTCTAGTAACCATTTCTTTTTAGGTTTTTGGTTTAGCCTTCTATTGTTATTGTTGTTATTTTAATATAAGAAACGATGTGTTAATGTCCCCCTAAATCTTGTAAAATTCTATATCTGCAGTGGGACATTTTAGAAATCTTTTTAATTTCTCAGATACTAATGTGGTTTATGGTTTATGAGGTAACAAGACCAGTTACTTTATAATATCTAAACTACTAGTTCAGCATAACCAGTTACATAATTTTATTCAGATGCTGTATATTATAAATGTGCCATAGTACATAAAATAGAGGTTATTTCATAGAATCGAGTAATAAACAATAATGAGATAAAAGGTATATCCAAGAATACATTTCCCACATTCCCACGTCATTCATTAATTGCTATGTTAGGGATCCTACTAAGACGTGCACGTTTGGCACTTTCCCTTTGAACATTGTAGAAGTTGAGATATTTGCATTCTTTATTACCTGTTTTGTTTCCTAGGATAACTTTATGAAAAAATACATATTGATAAAGTACATATGTTTAATGCATGCTAAGTTCATGATTAGTAGACTGGTGAACAAGTAATTCATTAATACCTCATTTTTTATGTTGCAAATTAAAAACCTGGACAAAAGTAAAAAATAAATTACTATTGTCCATTTTCTCATCACTCAAAAGAAACCACTGTTAACATCTTGGTATACTGCTTATAATATTTACTTAATTTATGTGTAATTATTATTGTTTTTTGAGACAGAGTCTTGCTGTGTCTCTCAGGTTGGAGTACAGGGGCATGATCTCGGCTCACTGTAATCTGTGCCTCCAGGGTTCAAGCAATTCTCCTCAGCCTCCCTAGTAGCTGGGATTACAGGCATCCATCACCATGCCAGGCAAATTTTTGTATTTAGTAGAGAGGGGGTTTCACCATGTTGGCCAGGCTGGTCTAGAACTCCTAACCTCAGGTGATCCGCCCCCCACTCAGCCTCCCAAAATGCTGGGATTACAGGTGTGAGCCGCCACGCCCAGCCTGCTTACAATTTTTAAAGGGAAAATGTCACCTGATTGCTTTTATAAAAAGCATTTTATGCATTTCATACAATGTATGCATTGTACTTTGTATGCATTTTATACAATTAGAAGGATAGAGCAACAGACAAATAACAGTTATGAAAATAGGGTAAGACCCTAGTAACTATTTTTAACAAAAGATAGTTATTTATATTTTATTTGACATCAGTAGGAGAAAAACAAAACTTAAGTGAAGAATGTTTGTTCACCACAGATAGTTTTTTCATTAAAGAACTTACTAGTGCTAAAAAAGCAGGGTTTTTCATCTGGGTATATGCCCAGAGGTTCATTGCAGCACTGTTCACAATAGCAAAGACATGGAATCAACCTAAATGGGCATCAATGACAGATTGGATAAAGAAAATGTAGTACATATACACCATGGAATACTATGTAGCCATAGAACCTGGATGGAGCTGGAGGTCATTATCCTTAGCAAACTAATGCAGGAACAGAAAACCAAATACCACATGTTCTCACTTGTAAGAGGGAGCTAAATGATACAAACTTACGAACACAAAGAAGGAAATAAAAGACACTGGGGTCTACTTGAGGGGGGAGGGTGGGAGGAGGGAAGGGAGCGGAAAACTACTGGGTACTGGGCTTAATATGTGGGTGATGAAAGCGAGCCCCCGTGACACGTGTTTACCTATGTAACAAACCTCCACATGTACTCCCAAACCTAAATAAAGTTTTTTTTAAAAAGCAAGGTTTAGAGATAAACATGAAGAGGCTAGAATTAATATGTAACATTAAAAAATAGATATTTATATAATATCAATTCCCTAATTTTGAAAGATGAGGATGTTAGCACTCTTAAATTTCTTCCCATTTTCCCTTTCCCCATTTCCCAATTTTTGCAGCTATATAATTAGTTTTACATTGTTGAAGTTTATAACATTCACATTCAGTATTGCTACCATACTTTTATTAGTTGTCTACTTTCACTCTATGTTTAAATATATTCCATGTTCATTACCAGTTCTTTTGATCTCACTTTGCCATACTTAAATTTATTTTTAATCATCTTTTATTTGACTGGATGTCATTGTCAAGAAAATTTTTCTTCTCCAAGAAGAAATAATGTGTATTGCATTTCCTGAGTTTTTTCATGCTAGTGAATGTCTGTCAGTGGTTTCTGTGCTCAGACGACATCTTGATTAACTATAATATTTTTAGATTAAATTTCGTTTTCACAGAACTTTCTGGACATTGCTCTATTGTCTTGTGGAATTGAGTGTTATTGATAATTCTGAGGTGATACGGTTTTTCCCTGCTTTTCTGTTTGAATATCAGAAGAATTTTTTCTTTATCCTTGACATTCGATAGTTCAGCTAAGAAATATTATTGGGCATACTACCTCTAATTTTCTTGGAGTATCATGAACTATTTTTGTTTTGTAGGAGTAGGGACTTGCTCTTTAATATATTAAATTATTATCCTTCATTTTAGAGAAATTCTATTGAATATATCTTGAAGTGGAATTTTTACTTCAATAATATGAAATTTTTCTTTGGATTATATATATAATACTATAATATATATTATATTTCATGTCTATAATATTCTCCCAAATTGCTTTAATTCTTTGTCTTTTTTGTCTACATTCATTCAGATTATCTCAGTTCTTTTCTGCTAGTAACGACTTTTGTCTATTCGGTGCCTTGCTGTTTCTAATTTAGTTATCATTTCCATAATCATGTTGCATTTGTTTCTAGACTAGTAATTTCCTTTAGCATCTCATTTAATTTTTAAATTATTCTATCAGTATGGTCTTATTTTATTGAACTAATGCTCTTAAGACCTTCTTAGAGTGAAGTGGGGGAATTGCATTCTGTTACCTGAGTACATTTTCTTCTAGTTCACTGGTAAAATGCATGAATTTTGAGCAAACTCTGCCAATTTTTACGGGCTTAGCCATTTGCTAGCATGTAGCCTTGGATAAATTACTCAAGCACTCTCTGCCTCAATTTTCTAGTCTGTTAAATATAAAAATAAATAGTATTTATCTCGTAAGTTTTGCCATGGGGATTAAATGAGTAAATACATGTGAAATGTAAAGAACAGTACCTAGGGGCCAGGCACGGTGGCTCACACCTGTAATCCCAGCACTTTGGGAGGCCAAGGCAGGCGGATCACCTGAAGTCAGAAGTTCAAGACCAGCCTGCTCAACTTGGTGAAACCCTGTCTTTACTAAATATACAAAAATTAGCCAGGCATGGTGGTGGGCGCCTGTAATCCCAGCTACTTGGGAGGCTGAGGTAGGAAAATTGCTTGAACTCGGGAGGCAGAGGTTGCAGTGAGCTGAGATCAAGCCATTGCACTCTAGCCTGGGCAACAGAGCAAAACTTTGTCTCAAAAAAAAAAAAAAACCAAAAAAACAAAAACAAAAACAAAAACAAAAACAAAAAAAACCCACCAAAAAACAAAACAAACAAAACAGTACCTAGCACATGCATTGAAAGTTAACTATTATTATTCTAGATGGGGATGTGTGTGTGCACTCTCATGTTTGTGTGTAACAATTTTTTATGTCACTTTGATTAGGCGATGCTGAATGTTCTTGTGAAGTTTTTTTTTTTTATATGTTATTAATATTTCAATCAGTAGACTTTGAGGAAAGTCATTACCTTCCTTCCATGATGTGGGTAGGCTTCATCCAATCAGTTGAGGGTCTTAAGAGAAAAAGATTGAGGTCCCTTGAGGATGAAGGAAGTCTGCTTCTAGACTGCCTTGGGACTTAAGACCTGAAGACATCAACTTCTTGTTGGAATTTTCAGCATGCCAGGCAGCTGTGTGCATTTTAGATTTGCAAGCCTCCATAATTTGTGAGCTAGTTTCTTAAAATCAATCCTTCTTTCTCCATGCACATCCTGTTGGTTCTGTTTCTCTGGAAAACCCTGACTAATACAGTATCTAAAATATGTGCATAGTCTCTGGGCCATTTTCTCCATCTTGGTGTTGTTTCCATGGCTCTGGGCAGACAGAGTGGGAATGACTACTTGCGTTCCAACAGTATCTGAGATTTATTTCCCCTCCTCTGAGGGCTAAGAATTTTGTGTGCAGCTTTACTTTCTTAACCTGACGGAATGACAGAGGGAGCGGGGGACTTGACCAAGATGGCCTGCAGTCTGAATACCTCATCTCTGCTCTTTCCTCTGAGATTTTGTGCAATGTCTTGTTCCATGTTAATTCCCCGGTTGAAGAGTCTGTACTTCTTCTGTAGGAGACCCCATTAGAATTTGATCTCTGGGTGGCCTGGGAGCCTCCTTCCATTCTTAAAGAGTCAACTCTAGCATGCTCTTTCCTGGTGTCACTCATAGCCATTGCATTTAGGAAGAAAATAATGATCTGCCTACTGAGTTTTCTTTTCTCTATGTATCACATCATTGATAACTCTCAGAATTTTGTGAACTCAAAATAAAACCTCTGGAGAGTGATGGAGGGGTTTGAAGGAAAGGGGGTCTTTGGAGCCAGGCAGTAATGAGCCTCTCTGCTTTGCTGCAGCATTTTGTTTCTTTCACTGGTTACTATTTTTGAAGAGTATTGTATCAATTAGACATGACTCTTATTTGTTTGGTTGGTGATTACAGATTTTAATTTTTATTTGAATTAACATTTTAAATCATATTTTGCAGATATGGGGTGTCTTAGAATAGTGCCATATTTATATTATCTGACTAGTAAATGTTTGTAAAATTGTTGGGTATCATCTATGCCAAGTTGGTGCACCAGTTCTTCACTGTTTTGTTACCCCAGACTCCAGAACTTTAGAAAGTCTTCTGGATCATAGCTGTTGCTGCAAATATTACACTGAAATAGTATGTTGTATGCAAGGCAAAGTCCCTTCTGTCTTTCCTGATACCTGAGTTACCTTTTCATATTATTTACCTGGGCATTCTTGCTGCTATGATCATCTAATTTTTTTCCTAATGCCTCATGGAAATTCTAACTTGCTTTATTAATTTTAGTCAAATTTATATTTTCAATTTTAATTCTTTTGTAGCAAATACACCTAACATAAAATTTGCTCTTTTAAGCATTTTAAGGGTACAGTGCAGTGGTATTAAGTACATTCTTATTATTGTGCAGCCATCACCACCATTTATCCCCAGAACTCTTTTTCATCTTGTAAAACTAAAATTCTATGACCGTTAAACAATAACTTCCAATTACCCCACTTCTGACAGCAACCACTGTTCTACTTTCTCTCTTTGATTGTGATGACTCTAGGTATCTTATGCAACTGGAATCATACAGTATTCATCTTTTTGTGACTGACTTATTTCGTCTAGCATAATGTCCATCAGATTCATTTGTATCGGAATTTCCTTCCTTTTAAAGGCTGAATGAGATTCCATTGTATGTATGTACTACATTTTGCTTATCCATTCATTTGTCAGTGGACACTTGGATTGCTTACGTGTTTAGCAATTGTGATAATGCTGCTATGAACATGGGTGTACAGGTATCTTTTTGAGACCTTGCTTTCAATTCTCTTGATTTTATATCAAAAAGTGGAATTGCTAGATCATATGCTAATTCTATTTTTAATTTTTTGAGGAACTGCTATACTGTTTTCCATAGCGGCTATGCTCTTCTACATTCCCACCAACAGTGAACAGGGGTTCTAAGTTTTCTGCATTCTTGTCAACACTTGTTACTTTTTGTTTCGTTGTGATTTTTTGATGGTAGCCATCCTAATGTGTATGAGATGGTATCTCATGTGGTTTTGATTTGCATTTCTGTAATGATTAGTGATGTTGGGCATTTTTTCACTCTATTTACCATTTGTTTATATCCTTTGGAAAAATGCCTCTTCAAGTTCTTTGCCCATTTGTGAAACAGGTTGTTTTTTGTTGCTGAGTTTTAAGAGTTCTGTCTATATTCTAGGTATTAGTCCTTTATCAGATATCTAATTTGCAAATATTTCTGCCTGTTTTGTGGTTTGCCTTTTTATTCTGTTAATAGTGTCTTTTGTCTTTTGATGCACAACATTTTAAAATGTTTCATAAAGTCCAATTTGTCTTTTTTAAAATTTTGTCGTCTATGCCTTTGGTATCATATTCAAGAAATCATTGCCAAATCATAGCTTTTGCTTTATGTTTTCTTTTAAGAGTTTTATAGTTTTAGGTCTTATGTTTATGTCTTTGATCCATTTTGAGTTAATTATTTTTGGGGGAGTTAGGTAAGGGTCCAACTTCATCCTTTTGCATGTAGATATCCAGTTTTCTTAGTACAATTTGTTGAAAAGAATGTCCTTTCCCCATTGAACAATCTTGGCATCCTTGTAAAATAACAATTGACCATATGCATTGGACTGAATGTTTATGTCCTCCCAAAGTTCATATCTTGAAATCCTAACCCCAAGGTGATAGCATTAGGAGATGAGCCATTGGGAAGTGATTAGGTCATGAGGACAGAGCCTTTGTGGATGAGATTAATGCTTTTATAAAAGAGATCCCTTGTCTCTTCCACTGTGTGAGGATGTAGCAAAAAGATGGCCATCAGTGAACCAGGTAGAAAGCTCTCACCAGATACCAAATCTTGATCTTGGACTTCCCAGCCTCCAGAACTATGAAAAATAATTTATGTTGTTTATATGCTACACAGTCTATGGTATTTTGTTAACTAAAACACATATATGTGAGGGCATATTTCTGGTCCTATTTTCTCTGTTCTATTCCATGGGTCTATATGTTTGTTGGTACCACACTCTTTTGACAGTTTTTCCATTAATGTGTCTAGCAAAAGGGTTTGGACTCAGGCTGTCTGCTTCTCAAGTTCATGCTTCTAGTTCTTACACCCACTATATTGTCTCTAGTGCTGTGGAGTTGATGTCAACATCACTGGGTATTCAGGTGGGGGTTTCAATTACCGTAGCTTTGTCATAATAGTCTTCCAGCTTTTTGTTTTTCCTTCATTTCACTAATGTGGTTTATTACATGGATCAGTTTTCATATGTTGAACCACTGTTGTATTCCATAAATAAATCCCATTTGGTCGTGGTATGTAATCCTTTCCATAGGCTGCTGAACTGAGTTTGCTAGTATTTTGTTGAGGGTTTTTGTCATAATGTTTAGAAGGGATATTGGTCTGTAGTTTTATTTTCTTTTAGTGTCTTTGTCTGGCTTTGGTATCAGGGAATTGCTAACATTATAGAATGAGTTAGCCTTATAGAATTTATTTAGAACGTAATTTTGGAAAATTTTGAGAAGAATTGGTGTTAGTTCTTCTTTAAATGTGTGGTAGAATTCACCAGTGAAGCCATCAGGTCCAGGGTTTTCCTTTTGTTGGAAAATTTATTATTGATTCAATCTCCTTACTAAATAGCTCACCTTGGATTTTATATTTCTTCTTGATTTAGGCTTAGCAGGTTGTGTGTTTCTAGAAACTTGTCCATTTCATGTAAGTTATCCAAATTTTGGCATATAATTATTCATAGTATTTTCTTACTATCCTTTGAATTCCTGTGGTATCAAATGTAATGTCCCTTCTTATGTCATTTCTGATTATATTTCTTTTAGTCTTCTCCTTTTCTTCTTAGTCAATCTGGCTAAAGATTTTTCAACTTTGTTGATCTTTTTGAAGAAGTGGCTTTTTGTTTCATTGTTATTCACAATTGTTTTTCTATTCTCTATTTCATTTATCTCTCTCTAATCTTTACTATTTCCTTCTGTCTGCTGGCTTTGGATTTAGTTATTTCTTCTTTATTAGCTCCTTAAGTTGTAAGTTAGATTGTTCTTTTGAGGTTTATTTTGTTTTGAAATGTATATATTTATAACTATACGTTTCACCCTTAGCATTACCTTTGCTATCCCACAAGTTTTGGTATGTTTATTTTTTTGTTTTCATGAATTCTTAAATACTTTCTTTTTTAACATTTATTTTTGGTTTGGGGTACATGTGAAGGTTTGTTACGTAGGTAAACTCATGTCGCGGGGGTTTGTTGTACAGATTATTTTATCAGCCATATATTAAGCCCAGTACCCAATAGTTATCTTTCCTGCTCCTCTCCCTCCTACTCTCCTCCTCTACCCTCCACCCTTAAGTAGACCCCAGTGTTTTTTCCTTCTTTATGATCATAAGTTCTCATGATTTAGCTCCCACTTATAAGTGAGAACATGTGGTACTTGGTTTTCTGTTCCTATGTTAGTTTGCTAAGGATAATAGTCTCCAGCTCTATCCAGGTTCCCACAAAAGACATGATTTTATTCTTTTTTATGGCTGCAGAGTATTCCAGGGTGTGTTTGTACCACATTTTATTTATCCAATGTGTCATTGATGGGCATTTAGATTGATTCCATGTCTTTGCTATCATGAACAGTGCTGCAGTGAATGTGTCTTTATGAATAATAATTTATATTCCTCTGGGTATATGCCCAGTAATAGGATTGCTGGGTCAAATGGTAGCTCTTCTTTTAGTTCTCTGAGGAATCACCATACTGCTTTTCCCAGTGGTTGAACTAATTTACATTCTGACAGAAGGTGTATAAGTGTTCCCTTTTCCCTGCAACCTCACCAGCATCTGTTATTTTTTGAGTTTTTAATTCTGACTAGTATGAGATGATATCTCATTGTTTTTTCAATTTGCATTTCTCTAATGATCAATAATGTTGACCTTTTTTTTTTTTTTTTTTTTTTTTGGTATGCTTGTTTGCCACATGTATGTCTTCTTTGGAAACACATTTGTTCATATTGTTTGCTCATTTTTTATTGGGATTTTCTCTTGTGACTTGTTTAAGTTCCTTATAGATACTGGACATTAGATCTTTTTCAGATGCATAGTTCGCAAATATTTTCTCACATTCTGCAGGTTTTCTGTTTATTGATAGTTTTTGTTTTGTTTTGTTTTTGTTTGTTTGTGCTGTGCAGAAGCTCTTTTTTTTGAAAACTCAAGTGTGTTATGTAACTTAATACCCACAAGAACATCACAGTCTAACTATTTTTTTTTTTTTTTTTTTTTTTTTTTTTTTTTTTTTTTTTTGAGACGGAGTCTCTCTCTGCCACCCAGTCTGGAGTGCAGTGGCCGGATCTCAGCTCACTGCAAGCTCTGCCTCCCGGGTTTACGCCATTCTCCTGCCTCAGCCTCCCGAGTAGCTGGGACTACAGGCGCCCGCCACGTCGCCCGGCTAGTTTTATTTTGTATTTTTTAGTAGAGACGGGGTTTCACCATGTTAGCCAGGATGGTCTCGATCTCCTGACCTCGTGATCCGCCCGTCTCGGCCACAGTCTAACTATTAATACAAAATTTTCCTCTAAGAGCCAAAATTTTCATCAGTGGGAAGAGCTGATTGCCATGCATTTCTGAAGAGGAAGGGTCAGGATTTTGAGTGCTACATTGTTCGCTGACGTCTAATTCAATGACTCCAGCCCAGCCTGGGCCAATATTTTCCTAAATCCTTTTGCATTTTCTTTTTACTGTCAATTTACACCTTAACAAAATAAAGGAGCTTTAGTATAAGATAGACTCTTAGAGTTGATTTACTTCAATCAACTCTCATTTTACAAATGAGTTTGCTGGGGACTCTCTGCTCTAAAACATAATTCTATTCTTGCCTCTGGCATCCCTAGTTTTACCTTCATCTCCCTACTCTCCTCCCGCCTCCATCCATTGTACTCCCTATTTTTTTTCTTTTTTTTTTTTGAGGCAGTCTTGTTCTGTTGCCCAGGTTGAGTGCAATGGTGTGATCTCTGCTCACTGCAACCTCCACCTCTTAGGTTCAAGCAATTCGGCTTCAGCCTCCCTTTAACTGGGATTACAGGCGTGCACCATCATGCCCAGATAATTTTTGTACCTTTAGTAGAGACGGGCTTTAACCCTGTTGGGCAGGCTGGTCTTGAACTCCTGACCTCAAGTGATCCTCCTGCCTCGGCCTCCCGAAGTGCTGGGATTACAGGCATGGGCCATTGTGCCCGGCCCACACCCTTTTCTTAACCCTTTACTTCCTACCCCTCACCTGCCCCTCTTTGTGGGCCATTTTATTCTTGGAATAGCCTGTTTTCACTATTAGTTATGGGCATATTTTCCTTACTATGTACAATTTTAAAATTATATAATAATTTTTCTTCAAATGTTAAAAACTATGTTTACATTTAACCAAATAAGGCACTTGTTATTAAGGGCATATGTTCAAAAATCTTCTTTTCCACTTATTTTTTCTATGACAGACATAGAAACTGATATAATATCTTATATATTGTTAAACTAAATTTGATCTGAGGCCGCCTCTGTTCCTTGAATCCCTACCTGATTGCAGCTTAGTTTAGTATGTGAACAAACTGAAAACCTAATTTAGGAGTACATTAAGTCCTCACTAAAAATGGTCGCTAGGTTCTTAGATACTGCGACTTTAAGCATAAGGAAACCAATTCCACCACAGACTAATTGATATAAAGAGGAATTGATTTCCTATGGCATACTTCTGGACCTAAAAACATCATCAAACTTCTAAATAATGAATGAAACACTTCAAATACTAAACATTGAAATAAATTCCCGATCTCGCCCAGATGATCCCCGCCTGTTAGCCTCCCAAGTAGCTGGTACCACAAGGATCTTCTTCCTTTTTTCTCTAGCCCCATTTCCAGTTTGTTTCCAAAGCAATTAGAGTGAGTTGCTATTGTTTTGTTTCTTTGGTCTTTTCTCTTTTTAAACATTTTCTTTTTAAATACCCCTTCCAGAGACTTTTGGGTAACAGGTGGTATTTGGTTAAATGAGTAAGTTCTTTAGCGGTGATTTGTGAGATTTTGGTGCACCCATCAACCAAGCAATATACCCTGAACCCAATTTGTAGCCTTTTATCTCTCACCCCCTTCATACCCTTTCCCCGCCTTGTAGTTCTCAAAGTTCATTGTATCATTCTTATGCCTTTGCAGCCTCATAGCTTAGCTCCCACTTATGAGTGAGAACATACAATGTTTGGCTTTCATTCCTGAGTCACTTCACTTAGAATAATAGTCTCTAATCCCATCCAGGTTGCTGCAAATGCCATTAATTCATTCCTTTTTATGGCTGAGTAGTGTTCCATGGTATGTGTGTATACATATATATCACAGTCTCTTTATCCACTCATTGAATGGTAGGCATTTGAGCTGGTTCCATGTTTTTGCAATTGCAAATTGTGCTACTATAAACATGTGTGTGCAAATATCTTTTTCAAATAATGATTTCTTTTCCTCTGAGTAGATACCCAGTAGTGGGATTGCTGGATCAAATGGTAGTTCTACTTTTAGTTCTTTAAGGAATTTCCACACTGCTTTCCATAGTGGTTCTGCTAGTTTACATTCCCACCAGAAGTGTAGAAGTGTTGCCTTTTCACCACATCCATGGCAACATCCATTCTTTTTTTTGATTATGGTCATTCTTGCGGGAGTAAGGTGATATTGCATTGTGGCTTTGATTTGCATTTCCCTGATCATAAGTGATGTTGAGCATTTTTTAATATGTTTGTTGGCATTTTGTATATCTTCTTTCAAGAACTGTCTGTTCATGTCCTTAGCCCACTTTTTGATGGGATTGTTTGTTTTATGTATTGCTAATTTGTTTGAGTTCATTGTAGATTCTGAGATATTAGCCCTTTGTCAGATGCATAAATTGGGAAGATTTTCTCCCACTCTGTGGGTTGTCTGTTTACTCTGCTGTTTCTTTTGCTGTGCAAAAGTGCTTTAGTTTAATTAAGTCCCACCTATTTATTATTATTACTATTTTGCATCTGTTTTTGGGTTCTTAGTCATGAAATCTTTGCCTACGCCAATATCTAGAAGGGTTTTTTGATGTTATCTTCTAGAATTTTTATAGTTTCAGGTCTTAGATTTAAATCCTTGATCCACCTTGAGTTTATTTCTATATAAGGTGAGAGATGAGGATGCAGTTTCATTCTCCTACATGTGGCCAGCCAATTATTCCAGCACCATTTGTTAAACAGGGTGTCCTTCCCCCACTTTATGTATTTGTTTGCGTTGTTGAAGAACAGGTGGCTGTAAGTATTTGGGTTTATTTCTGGGTTCTCAATTCTATTCAATTTTTCTATGTGCCTATTTTTATACCAGTGCCATGTTATTTTGGTTATTATGGGCTTATGGTATTGTTTGAAATCAGGTAATGTAATGCCTCCAGATTTGTGGGATTTTGTTTGTTTGTTTGTTTTTCTTAGTCTTTGGTTATGTGGATTCTTTTGGGGTTCAATATAAATTTTAGAATTATTTGTTCTAATTCTGCGAAGAATGATGGTGGTATTTTGATGTGAATTGCATTGACTTTATAGATTGCTTTTGGCAGTATGATAATTTTCACAATATCAACCCTGCATCCATGAGCATGGGATGTGTTTCCATTTATTTGAGTCGTCTATGATTTCTTTCAGCAATGTTTTGTAATTTTCTCTATAGAGGTTTATCGATTCCTTGGTTAGGATAGTCCCAAGTATTTTAGTTTTTTTGAAGCTATTGTAAAAGTAGATGAGTTTTTGGTTGGTTTCCTAGCTTGGTCACTGTTGGTGTACAGCAGAGCTACTGATTTGTGCACATTAATTTTGTATCCTAAACTTTCACTGAATTAATTTCCAGTTCTAGGAGCTTTTTGCAGGAGTCTTTAGGGTTTTCTAGGTATACAATCATATCCTCAGCAAACATTAACAGTTTGACTTCCTCTTTAGTTATTTTGATGCCCTTTATTTCTTTTTCTTGTCTGATTGCTCTGGCTAGGACTTCCAGTACTATGTTGAATAGAAGTGGTAAGAGTGGGCATCCTTGTCTTGTTCCAGTTCTCAGAGGGAATGCTTTTAACTTTTCTCCTTTCAGAATTATTTTGGCTGTAGGTTTGTCATAGATGGCTTTTATTACATTGAGGTATGTCTCTTGTATGTTGATTTTGCTGAAGGTTTTAATCATAAAGTGATACTGGATTTTGTCAAATGCTTTTTCTGCATCTATTGAGATGCTCATGTGATTTTTTTTTTAATTCTTTTTATGTGGTATATCACATTTATTGACTTGTGTATGTTAAACCCTGTTATGAAACCCACTTGATCATGGTGAATTATCTTTTTGATATGCTGTTGGATTTCATTATCTAATAATTTGTTATGGAATTTTGGATTTATGTTCATCAGAAATATTGGTCTGTAGTTTTCTTTTTTGGTTATGTCCTTCCCTGGTTTTGGTATTAGGGTGATACTGGCTTCATAGAATGATTTAGGGAGGATTTTCTCTTTCTCTATTTTATGAAATAGTGTCAATAGGATTGGTACCAATTCTTCTTTAAATGTCTGGTAGAATTCAGCTATGAACCTATCTGGTCCTGGACTTATTTTTATTCTTGGTACCTTTTTTTTTATTGCCATTTCAATATCACTGTTTGTTACTAGTCTGTCCAGGTTTGCTAATTTTTTATGATTTAAGCTAAGAGGATTGTATCTTTCCAGGAATTATCCTTTAGTTTTTTTAGTTTATTCATGTATAAGTGTTCATAGTAGCCTTGAATGATCTTTTGTTTTTCTGTGGTGTTGGTTATAATATCTCCCATTTCATTTCTAATTGAGCTTATTCGAATCTTCTCTCTCCTTTTTTTTGGTTGATCTTGTTCATGATCTATCACTTTTATTTATTTTTTCAAGGAACCAGCTTTTTCTTTCATTTAACTCTTCTTTTTGTTTGTTTCAATTTCATTTAGTTCAGCTCTGATCTTGGTTATTTCCTTTATTCTACCTGGTTTGGGTTTGGGTTTAGTTTGTTTCTTTTTGTTTCTGTAGTTCCTTGAGATGTTACCTTAGATTGTGTATTTGTGCTCTTTCAGACTTTTTGATGAAGGCGTTTAAAGCTATGATCTTTCCTTATAGCACTGTCTTTGCTGCATCCCAGAAGTTTTGATAGTTTGTGTCACTGCTGTCGTTCAGTTCAATGAATTTTTAAATTTCCCTCTTGATTTCATTGTTGACCCAATGATCATTCAGGAGCAGGTTATTTAATTTCCATGTATTTGCATTGTTTTGAAGTTTCCTTTTGGAATTGATTTCCAATTTTATTCCACTGTGGTCGGAGAGAGTATTTCATATATTTTCAATTTTCTTAAATTTATTGAGTTTTGTGACCTATTATATGGTCTATCTTGGAGGCAGTTCCATGTGCTGATGAGTAGAATGTATATTCTGTGGTTGTTGGGTAGCATGTTCTGTAAATATCTGTTAAGTCCATTTGTTCCAGGATATAATTTAAATCCATTGTCTCTTCGTTGACTTTCTGTCTTGATAACCTGTCTAGTGCTGTCAGTAGAGTGTTGAAGTCCCCCACTGTTATGGTGTTGCCGTCTCATTTCTTAGGTCTAGTAGTAATTATTTTATAAATTTGGGAGCTTCAGTGTTAGGTGCATATATATTTAGGATTGTGATATTTTCCTGTTGCACAAGGCCTTTTATCATTGTATAATGTCCCTCTTTGTTTTTTTTTAACGGCTGTTTCTTTGAAGTTTGTTTTGTCTGATATAAGAATAGCTACTCCTGCTCATTTTTGCTGTCTATTTGCATGGAATGTCCTTTTCCACTCATTTACCTTAAGTTTATGAAGTCTTATGTGTTAGTTGAGTCTTTTGAAGGCAGCATATACTTGGTTGGTGAATTCTTATCCATTTTGCCATTCTGTATCTTTTAAGTGGAGCATTTAGGTCATTTACATTCAACGTTAGTATTGAGATGTGAGGTACTATTCTATTCATCATGCTATTTGTTGGGTTTGTTTAATTGTATTTTTGTTTTATAGTTCTTGTGAGAGTTATGCTTTAAAGAGGTTCTGTTTTGGTGTGTTTCCAGGATTACTTTCAAGATTTAGAGCTCCTTTTAGCAGTTCTTGTAGTGCTGGCTTGGTAGTGGTGACTTTTCTCATCATTTGTTTGTCCGAAAAAGACTGTATTTTTTTCTTCATTTATGAAGTCTACTTTCACTGGGTACAAAATTCTTATCTGATAATTGTTTTGTTTAAGGAGGCTGAAGATAGAGCCCCAATTCCTTCTAGCTTGTAAGGTTACTGCTAATGTATTTACTGTTAATCTAATAGGTTTTTCTTTTATTAGTATTATTATACTTTTAAGTTCTAGGGTACATATGCACAATGTGCAGGTTTGATACATAGGTATACATGTGCCATGTTGGTTTGCTGTTCCCATCAACTCATCATTTACGTAAGGTATTTCTCCTGATGCTATCCCTCCCCCAGCCCCCAACCTCCCAACAGGCCCCGGTGTGTGATGTTCACCACCCTGTGTCCAAGTGATCTCATTTTTCAATTCCCACCTATGAGTGTGAACATGCAGTGTTTGGTTTTCTGTCCTTGTGATAGTTTGCTGAGAATGATGATTTCCAGCTACATCCATGTCCCTGCAAATGACATGAACTCATCTTTTTTTTAATGGCTGCATAGTATTCCATGGTGTATATGTGCCACATTTTCTTAATCCAGTCTATCATTGATAGCCATTTGGGTTGGTTCCAAGTCTTTGCTATTGTGAACAGTGTCACAGTAAACATAAGTGTGCGTGTGTCTTTATAGTAGCATGATTTATAATCCTTTGGGTATATACCCAGTAATGGAATCACTGGGTCAAATGTTAATTCTAGTTCTAGATCCTTGAAGAATCACCACACTGTCTTTCACAATGGTTGAACCAATTTACACTCCCACCAACAGTGTAAAAGTTTCCTATTTCTCCACATCCTCTCCAGCACCTGTTGTTTTCTGACTTTTTAATGATTGCCATTCTAACTGGCGTGAGATGGTATCTCATTGTGGTTTTGATTTGCATTTCTCTGATGACCAGTGATGATGAGCATTTTTTCGTGTGTCTGTTGGCTGCCTAAATGTCTTCTTTTGAGAAATGTCTGTTCATATCTTTGCCCACTTTTTGATGGGTTTTTTTTTCTTGTAAATTTGTTTGAGTTCTTTGTAGATTCTGGATATTAGCCCTTTGTCAGATGGATAGATTGCAAAAATTTTCTCCCGTTCTGTAAGCTGCCTGTTCACTCTGATGGTAGTTTCTTTAGCTGTGCAGAAGCTCTTTAGTTAAATTAGATCCCATTTGTCTATTTTGGCTTTTATTGCCATTGCATTTGGTGTTTTAGAGATGAAGTCCTTGCCCTCACCTATGTCCTGAATGGTATTGCCTAGGTTTTCTTCTAGGGATTTTATGGTTGTAGGTCTAACATTTAAGTCTTTAATCCATCTTGAATTAATTTTTGTATAAGGTGTAAGGAAGGGATCTAGTTTCAGCTTTCTACATATGGCTAGACGGTTTTCCCAGCACCATTTATTAAATAGGGAATCCTTTCCCCATTTCTTGTTTTTGTCAGGTTTGTCAAAGATCAGATGGCTATAGATGTGTGACATTATTTCTGAAGCCTCTGTTATGTTCCATTGGTCTATATTTGGTACCAGTACCATGCTGTTTTGGTTACTGTGTAGCCTTGTAGTACATTTTGAAGTCAGGTACCCTGATGCCTCCAGCTTTGTTCTTTTTACTTAAGATTGTCTTAGCAATGCGGGCTCTTTTTTGGTTTCGTATGAACTTTAAAGTAGTTTTTTTCCAATTCTGTGAAGAAAGTCATTGGTAGCTTGATGGGGATGGCATTGAATGTATAAATTACTTTGGGCAGTATGGCCATTTTCACAATATGATTCTTCCTATCCATGAGCATGGAATATTCTTCCATTTGTTTGTGTCCTCTTTTATTTCATTGAGCAGTGGTTTGTAGTTCTCCTTGAAGAGGTCCTTCACATCCCTTGTAAGTTGGATTCCTAGGTATTTTATTCTGTTTGAAGCAATTGTGAATGGAAGTTCACTCATGATTTGGCTCTCTGTTTGTCTGCTATTGGTATATAAGAATGTCGTCATTTTTGCACGTTGATTTTGTATCCTGAGACTTGCTAAAGTTGCTTATCAGCTTAAGGAGATTTTGGGCTAAGATGATGGGGTTTTCTAAATATACAGTCATGCCATCTGCAAACAAGGAGAATTTGACTTCCTCATTTCCTAATTGAATACACTTTATTTCTTTCTCTTTCGTGATTGTCCTGGCCAGAACTTCCAACACTATGTTGAATAGGAGTGGTGAGAGAAGGCATCCCTGTCTTGTGCCAGTTTTCAAAGGGAATGCTTCCAGTTTTTGCCCGTTCAGTATGATATTGGCTGTGGATTTGTCATAAATAGCGCTTACTATTTTGGGGTACATTCTGTCAATACCTAGTTTATTGAGAGTTTTTAGCATGAAGTGCTGTTGAATTTTGTCAAAGGCCTTTTCTGCATCTATTGAGATAATCACGTAGTTTTTGTCACTGGTTCTGTTTATGTGATGGATTATGTTTATTGATTTGCATATGTTGAACCAGCCTTGCATCCCAAGGATGAAGCCAGCTTGATCATGGTGGATAAGCTTTTTGATGTGCTGCTGCATTTGATTTGCCAGTATTTTATTGAGGATTTTAGCATCGATGTTCATCAGGGATATTGGTCTAAAATTCTCTTTTTTTGTTGTGTCTCTTCCAGGCTTTGGTATCAGGATGATGCTGGCCTCAGAAAATGAGTTAGGGAGGATTCCCTCTTTTTCTGTGGATTGGAATAGAGTCAGAAGGAATGGTACCAGCTCCTCTTTGCACCTCTGGTAGAATTCAGCTGTGAATCCATTTGGTCCTGGACTTTTTTTGGTTGGTAGGCTCTTAATTATTGCCTCAATTTCAGAGCCTGTTACTGGTCTATTCAGAGATTCAGCTTCTTCCTGGTTTAGTCTTGGGAGGGTGTATGTGTTCAGGAATTTTTCCATTTCTTCTAGATTTTCTAGTTTATTTGCATAGAGTTGTTTATAGTATTCTCTGATGGTAGTTTGCATTTCTGTGGGATCAGTGGTGATAAAGCCTTTATCATTTTTTATTGCATCTATTTGATTCTTCTCCCCTTTCTTCTTTATTAGTCTTGCTAGCGGTCTATCACTTTTGCTGATGTTTTCAAAAAACCAGCTCCTGGATTCATTGATTTTTTGAAGGGTTTTTTGTGTCTCCATCTCTTTCAGTTCTGCTCGGATTCTAGGCTCCCACACAATAGTAATGGGAGACTTTAACACTCCACTGTCAATGTTAGACAGATCAACGAGACAGAAGGTTTACAAGGATATCCAGGACCTGAACTCAGCTCTGTAACAAGGAGACCTAATAGACATCTAGAGAACTCTCTACCCCAAATCAACAGAAAATACATTCTTCTCAGCACCACATTGCACTTACTCTAAAATTGACCACAGAGTTGGAAGTAAAGCACTCTTCAGCAAATGTAAAAGAACAGAAATCACAGCAAACTGTCTCTCAGACCACAATGAAATCAAATTAGAACTCAGGATTGAGAAACTCACTCAAAACTGTACAACTACGTGGAAACTGAACAACTTGTTCCTGAATGACTACTGGGTAAATAATGAAATGAAGGCAGAAATAAAGATGTTCTTTGAAACCAATGAGAACAAAGACACAATGTACCAGAATCTCTGGGACACATTTTAAGCAGCATGTAGAGGGAAATTTATAGCACTAAATGCCCACCAGAGAAAGCAGGAAAGATCTAAGATCGATACCCTAACATCACAATGAAAAGAACTGGAAAAGGAAGAGCAAACAAATTCAAAAGCTATCGGTAGTTTTGTCTTTATACGTTATCTGATGCTTTTGCCTCACAGCTCTTAAAATTATTTCCTTGTCTTGACTTTAGATAACCAGATGACAATGTGCCCAGGTGATACTCTTTTTGTGATGAATTTCCCAGGTGTTTTGATCTTCTTATATTTGGATATCTAGGTCTCTAGCAAGGCCAGGGAAGCTTTCCTCGATTATTCCCCCAATTATGTTTTCCAGACGTTTAGACTTCTTTTCTTCCTTGGGAACACCAATTGTTCTTAGGTTTGATCATTTAACATAATCCCAGACTTCTTGGGGGCTTGGTTCATTTTTTTAGAATTCTTTTTTTCTTTGTCTTTGTTGGATTGGGTTAATTCAAAATCCTTGTCTTTGAGTTCTGAAGTTCTTTCTTCTGCTTGTTTTATTCTATTGCTGATACTTTCCAATACATTTTGCATTTCTCTAAGTGTGCCCTTTATTTCCTGAAGTTTGATTGTTTTGTATTCATGCCATCCATTTCACTGAAGATTTCTCCCATTATATTTTGTATACTTTTTTGATTTCCTTAAATTGGGCTTCACCATTCTCTACTGCCTCCTTGATTAGCTTAGTAGATTTTGTAGATTACATTCTGAAATCTTTTTCAGGTAAATCAGGGATTTCTTATGGGTTTGGATCCATTGCTGTGAGCTAGTGTGATTTTTGGGTGGTATTAAAGAACATTGTTTTGACATATTACCAGAATTGTTTTTCCAGTTTCTTCTCATTTGGGTAGGCTATGTCAGAGGGAAGATCTGGGGCTCAAGCCTGCCATTCAGATTCTTTTGTTCCATAAGGGTGTTCCCCTGATGTAGTACTCTCCCCCTTTTCATAGGATGTGGTTTCCTGATAGCCAAACTGTAGTGATTGTTATTTCTTTTCTGGATCTAGCCATCCAGCGGGGCTACCAGGCTCTGGGCTGATACTGGGGATTGTCTGCACAGAGTCCTATTATGTGAATCATCTTCAGGTCTCTGAGCTGTGGGTACCAGCACAGTATTTGGGCTATCGCCCAGGTCCTGCAGGAGCAATCTGCTTCCTTCCGAGGGTCTGTGGATTCTCTCGGCTTTCCTGATAGTAGTTTCCTCTAGTAGTTCTGGAGCAAAAGTTCATGATGTGAGTCTCCACACACTGCTGTGTCTGAGCTGGAGCCGCAAGCTAGTCCTGCTTCCTAGCTACCATCTTCTCCTAAGCTTCAGTAGAGTTCAGGAGATTAAAAGTCCAAAGGGGTCTTACCGACTACAGTCAGGGTGTTGGCAGGATGTGTCCCTTCTGGAGGCTTTATAGAGAATTCTTTCCTTTCCCTTTTCTGGCTATTAGAGGCCATCTGCCTGCCCTGGCTCATGCCTTTTCCACCTTCAGGGCCAGCAATGACAATAGAGTCTCTCAAGCCACATCCCTCTGACACCTCTTTTTAAATTTTCTTATGCTCCTTGCTCCTTCCTGGACACTGAAGTTGCTGTTTTAGATTTTTTTTTTTTTTTTTTTTTTTTTTTTTTTTTTTTTATTTGTGTGAGGTCTTCTCACTCTGTCACACCCTGGCTGGAGTGGTTAATAACTGACTCTGGGTACACTGCCTGAGTTAGCCCTGCTTTGAATCACCATTAGTCCATAAGATTCTTGGATCATGCTTCATCAGAATGTTGGTATGATTACATGACCATGGCTGGAGAGGTCTCAGAAATTCACCATGGCTGGAGAGGCCTCAGAAAACTTAAAATCATGGAAGAAGGTAAAGAGGAAGCAAGGCACCTTCCTTAAAAGGTGGCAAGAAGGAGAAGTCCAGAAGCTCTTTAATTAGATCCCATTTGTCAATTTTTGCTTTTGTTGCAATTGCTTTTGGTGTTTTTGTCATAAAATCTTTGCCCATTCCTATGTCCAGGATGGTATTGCCTAGGTTGTCTTCCAGGGTTCTCATAGTTTTGCATTTTACATTTAAGTCTTTAATTCATCTTGAGCTGAGTTTTGTATATGGTGTAAGGAAGGGGTCCAGCTTTAGTCTTCCGCATATGGCTAGCCAGTTATCCCAGCATTATTTATTGAATAGGGAGTCTTTTCCTCTTGCTTGTTTTTGTCAGCTTTGTAAGAGATCAAATGGTAATAGATATATGACCTTATTTCTGTTCCATTGGTCTATGTCCCTGTTTTTGTACCAGTGCCTTGCTGTTTTGATTACTGTAGCCCTATAGTACAGTTTGAAGTCAGATAGCATGTTGCCTCCAGCTTTGTTCTTTTTGCTTAGGATTGCTTTGGCTATTTGGGCTTTTTTTCTATCATGTTAATTTTAAAATAGTTTTTTCTAGTTCTGTGAAGAATGACATTGGTAGTTTGATAGGAATAGTATTGAGTCTGTAAATTGCTTTGGGTAGTATGACCATTTTAATGATATTGATTCTTCCTATCCATGAGCATAAGGTATTTGTCCTTTTGTTTGTTTCTTCTCTGATTTATTTGGGCAGTGTTTTATAATTTTCATTGTAGATATCTTTCACCTCCCTGGTTAGCCATATACCTAGGTATTTTATTCTTTCTGTGGCAATTGCAAATGGGATTACCTTCTTGATTTGACTGTTGGCTTGGCTGTTTTTGGTATATAGAAACGCTGGTAATTTTTGTAGATTGATTTTTGTATCCTGAAACTTTGCTAAAGTTGTTTATCAGCTGAAGGAGCTTTTGAGCCAAGACTATGGGGTTTTCTAGATATGAAATCATGTTGTCTTCAAACAGAGATAATTTGACTTCTTCTTTTCCTATTTGGTTGCCCTTTATTTTTTTCTCTTGCCTAATTGCTCTGGCCTAGTACTTCTAATATTATATTGAATAGTAGTGGTAAGAGAGGATATCATTGTCTTGTGCCAGTTTTCAAGAAAAAAATACTTCCAGCTTTTGCCCATTAGGTATGATGTTAGCTGTGGTTTTGTCATCGATGGATCTTATTATTTTGAGGTATGTTCCTTTAATACCTAGTTTACTGAGAGTTTTTAACATGAAGGGGTATTACATTTTATTGAAGGTCTTTTCTACATCTGTTGAGATAATCATGTGGTTTTTGTCTTTAGTTCTGTTTTTGAGATGAATCACATTTATTGACTTGTGTATGTTGAACCAACCTTGCATCCCGAGCATGAAATCTACTTTATCATTGTGGATTAGCTTTGTGATGTGCTGCTGGATTCAGTTTGCCAGTATTTTATTGAGGACTTTTGCACTGATGCTCATCAAAGATATTGGCCTGAAGTTTCCTTTCTTTGTTGTTTCTCTGCCAGGTTTTGGTATCAGGAAGATGCTGGCCTCATAGAATGAGATAGGGAGGAGTCCCTCCTCAGTTTTTTGGAATAGTTTAGTAGGAATGGTAGCAACTCTTCTTTGAACATCTAGTAGAATTCAGCTGTGAATCCATGAGGTCCTGGGCGTTTTTTGGTTGGTAGGCTACTTTGGTAGGCTACTTATTACAGATTCAGTTTCAGAGCTTGTTATTGGTCTCTTCAGGGAATCAATTTCTCCCTGGTTCAGTTTTGAGAGGGTATATGTGTCTGGAAATGTATCCATCTCCTCTAGGTTTTCTACTTTGTGTGCATAGAGGTGTTCACAGTAGTATCTGATGGTTGTTTCAATTTCTGTGGGATCAGTGGTAACATTCTCTTCACCATTTCTCATTGTGTTTATTTAGATCTTCTTTCTTCTTTATTACTCTAGCTAGTGACCTATTTACCTATCTTTTTTAGTTTTTTCAAGAAAAAAAAAAACTATTGGATTCTTCAGTTTGGATTCAATTTTCTTCAGTTGGATCTGATTTTGGTTATTTCTTGTCCCCTGGTAGCTTCTTCCTAACATAAATTATGATGTTAGGTTGTTAATTTGAGATCTTTCTAACTTTTGGATGTGCATTTAGTGCTATGAATTTCTCTCTTAACATTGTTTTAGCTGTGTCCCATATATTCTGATATATTGTATCTTTGTTCTCATCAGTTTCAAAGAAAATCTTGATTTCTGCCTTAATTTCATTGTTTACCCAAAAGTCATTCAGAGACATGTTGTTTAATTTCTCTGTAATTGTATGGCTTTCAACACTTTTCTTAGTCTTGACTTTTATTTTCATTGTGCTGTGGTCTGAGAGTGTGTTTGGTATGATTTTGTTTCTTTTGCATTTGCTGAGGATTGTTTCATGTCCAATTATATGGTTGATTTTAGAGTGTGTTCCATGCAGTGATGAGAAAAATGTATACTCTGTTTTTTCTTGGTGGAGAGTCCTATAGAGGTCTATCAGATTTATTTGGTCCAATGTTGAGTTCAGGTCCTGAATATCTTTGTTAATTTTCTGCCTTGATGATCTGTCTGATACTGTCAATGAAGTGTTGAAGTTTCCCACTATTATTATTGTAGGAGTCTAAGTCTCTTTGTAGGTCTCTAAGAACTTGCTTTATGAATCTGGGTGTGCGTATATGTGTTGGGTGCATACATATTTAAGATAGTTAGGTCTTCTTGTTGAATTGAACCCTTTACCATTATGTAATGCCCTTCTTTGTCTTTTTTTGATCTTTGTTTGCTTGAAGTCTACTTTGTCTGAAATTAGGATTTCAACACCTGCTTTTTTTCTGTTTTCCATCTGCTTGGTGGATTTTCCTCCATCCCTTTACTTTCAGTCTCTGGGTGCCATTACATGTGCGATAGGTCACCTGTAGACAGCAAACCATTGGGTCTTGCACTTTTATCCAGCTTGCTGCTCTGTGGTTTTGAATTGGGGCATTCAGGCCGGGCACAGTAGCTCACGCCTATAATCCTAGTACTTTGGGAGGCTGAGGCAAGAGTTTGAGACAAGCCTGGCCAACATGATGAAACCTCATTTCTACTAAAAATACAAAAATTAGCCAGATGCGGTGGTGTGCACCTGTCGTCTCAGCTACTTGAGAGGCTGAGGCATGAGAAGTGCTTGAACTCAGGAGGCGGAGGCTGCAGTGAGCCAAGATAATGCCATTGCACTCCAACCTGGGTGACAGGGTGAGACTCTGTCTCAAAAAAAAAAAAAAAAAAAAGTTGGGGCATATAGCCCATTTACATTCAAGGTTAGTATTGATATGTGTGGATTAGATCCTGTCATTGTGTTGTTAGCTGGTTATGGTGGCTTCTTTGTGTGGTTGCTTTACAGTGACACTGGTCTGTGTGTTTAAGTGTGTTTTTGTATTAGCTGGTAACAGTCTTTCCTTTCTATATTTAGTGCTCCTTTAAAAATTTCTTGTAAGACAGGTCTGGTGGTAATGAACTCCCTAAACATTTGCTTATGTGAAAAAGATCTTATTTCTCCTTCACTTAGGAAGCTTAGTTAGGCTGGATATGAAATTATTGAATGAAGATTTTTTTCTTTAAGAATATTGAATATAGGCCCCCAATCTCTTCTGGCTTGTAGAGTTTCAACTGAGAGGTCCACTGTTAGTCTGTTGGGGTTCCCTTTGTAGGTGACCTGCTCTTTCTCTCTAGCTGCCTTTAACATTCTTTCATTTTGACCTTGGAAAATCTGATGATTATATGTCTTGGGGATGATCTTCTTGTGTAGAATCTTTCAGGAGTTTTCTGTATTTCCTAAATTTGACTGCTGGCCTCTCTAGCAAGGCTGGCAAAGTTTTCATGGATGACTATCCTAAAATATGTTTTCCAAGCTGTTTGCTTTCTCCCCCTCCCTTTCAGGGTACTAATGATTCACAGATTTTGCCTCGTTAACATAATCCAATACTTCTAGGACATTTGTTCATTCCTTTAATTATTTTTTTCTTTATTTTTGTCTGTCTTATTTCAGAGAGCCAATCTTCAAGTTCTGAGATTCTTTCCTCAACTTGGTCTATTCTACTGTCAATGCTTGTTAATGTTCTGCTGTTAATACTTACGATTGTATTCTGAAATTCTTATATTGTGTTACTCAGCTCTGTCAGATACATTAGGTTCTTTTTTGTAGTGACTATTTCATCCTTCAGCTCCTGTATCATTTTATTATGATTCTTCGTTTCCTTGGATTAGGTTTTGCCATTCTCCTGAAACTCAATAACCTTTGTTCCTATCCATATTCTGAATTCTATTTCTTTCATTTCAGCCAGCTCAGCCTTATTAAGAACTCTTTTTGGAGCAGTGTGATTGTTTATAGGACATATGAAACCCTGACCATTTGAGTTACTGGAGTTCTTGTGAGAGTTCTTTGTTATCTCTGTGTGTGTGTTTCTTTAACTGCAGTGTAGATTGAGTACAGTCAATAGACTTATGTTCTGAATGTTTTCACAGGGCCAAGGCTTTGTGCAGGGTCTTTATTTGAAGCTGACTTCTTGTCTTTGGTTTCAGAGAGTGATATGTTAGTGAGGTATTTTTTGTGTTGAAGCCTTGGGGTGAGATCCATTAGGTGGCACTTAGGTGTATTGATCAGTTGGTAGACTTTTGCTCAGTTGTGTTGTTCCCTTATGTTTTCTCCCACTTGCAGCTGTGTTCCCCATTAATGCTCTGAAAGTGTAGATTCCTCTCCCCTTGAGTGCTGGGTGTAGATCATGGCTTGGCACTCTCAGCTGCCCACTGCAGCTCTGGGGCAATCTGAGTGTTTATGTTTCTTCCCCAATTTTGAGGCAGAAGAGGAAGGGACCTTAGTTGTAGGTGTGGCCAGGGGCCTTTTGCTTGTCTCCTGAGGGCTCCTCCCCAGAGAGATGCAGGTTAGTAATCACTTAGTACCATCAGCTCAGGCTAGGGAGTCTGTGCTGTGGGCCCAAACTGGAGGTTCCCTGGCTGGTGATGAGCAGTGGGGAGCTGGAGGGTGGGACCCGTGGAAAACAAACTGGCCTTCACTCCTTGGGTCAACTGCAGCTTGTTGGAGGTGTGGATAAGGCACTTAAGGTCTTTGCTCCTTTATTAGTCCAAGGGTGGCAAGGGCAGTTCGACTGCAGAGGCAGTGGCAGAGAGGGTTTCAGTTGCCTTGGGGGCTCTCTCTAGGGAGTTGCAGAGCTGCTACTGGCTCAGTACTCTGGTGGAGGGTGGCTAGAGGCCCAGGTCTGAAGGCCCTGCCCATTGAAGAGATATGGGAATGAGCACCCATGTAACAGGCTGGCCACTTTTTTGTAGGGCTGCTATGGTAGGCTGGGGGCCCACTCCAGTCCCTAGTCACCTCAGATTTTCCATTACTGGAGGTATTAACAGTGAAGCTGGGAAATAGCTAAGATGGTGGCCTGCCTCTCTCTCTGGGAGCTTTGTCCCAGGGAGGTACAGACATGTTACTGGGCCAAACACACCTGTAGGAGGTGGCTGGCAACCCCAGTTGAAGGGTCCCAACCAGTAGGGAGAAATGGTTCACTTAGAAAAGAAAGCAGTGTGGCCACTTTTTCATAGAGCAGCTGTGCTGTGCTGGGGGTTTACTTCAGTCCACAGTTACCTCGGGTCTCCAAAGCTCAAAGGCCAGAGCAGCTAAGTCACACAAACAGCAAATATGGCAGTCCACCCCTCTCTCTGGGAGTTCTGTCCAAGGGAGGTTTCAAATCTCTGTGGGCTACAGAACACCTTTGGGGGTGGCTGGAGACCCTGGTTGGGAGGTCCTGTCCAGTGAGGAGGAATGGGATTGGGGACCTGGTTTAAAAAGCAGTCTGGCTATGTTTTTAAGGATGCAGCTGTGCTGTGCATGGGGATTGCTTCTGCCCCTGGTCAGCTTGGACTCTCCAAAGCCCAAAGACTGGAACAGCTCTGCTCTTTCTCCCAAACAGCAAAGATGGTGGCCTGCCCCTCCCCACTTGGAACTCTGTCTCAGGGATGTCTAACACTGCTACCGGTGGTCGGCTAGAATTCCAGGCCAGTGGGTTGCCATAGAAGCAAGGCCTTCAGACTGTCCCTGCCTCGCCCCTGGATTCAGCCTCTTTCCTAGGGGTATGTGTGGGGGTCTAACCTGCCACTTTGCCAGAGTTGCAGCTACTTTTGCTGGGAAGCCCAGTTGTCTTAAGGCTCCCGGGTCTCCGTGTGTGCCTGAGTAGCTGTTCTGCCGAGATTCCATGTAGCAATGTGTGTCAGACTGAAGGTCCTGGTGGGGTGGGTTCATGAGGAGAATCTCCTGAGCCAAGGATTGCAAAGACCCTTGGGAGAAGCATGGGTTCCCAGGGTTGCACATTCACTCACCACTTCCCTAGGGGCAGGGGAAGTTCCCCTGGCTCCGTATTGCTCCTGGGTGGGCCATCATCCTGCCTTGCTTTTATCTGTTCTCTGTGCGTTGAGTTGTTTCCTTGATGATTCTCAATGCATGTACCTGGATGTTTCAATCGAAGGTGCTGTATTTACTCACCCCTTCCATTCTCTTCATGAGAGCTGCACATACTAGCTGTTTCTAGTCTGCCATCTTGGCCCTAAAGGTCTTAAATACTTTCTAATTCTCCTTTTATTTTTCAATCCATTGATTGTTTAAGAGTGTGCTGTGTCATTTCTAGAAATTTGTGAATTTTCCAGCTTCCTTTCTGTCATTAATTTCTAACTTCATCCCATTGTGGTTTGAGAAGAAACTTTGTATGATACACATGTTCTTAACAAGCTGTTGAGACTTAATTTGTGGTCTATGATAAATATCGTCTATCCTGGAAAATGTCCCATGTACCCTTGAGAAAAATATATATTCCGTTGTTGGGTTAGAGTATTCTAAATGTCTGTTAGATCTCATTCGTTTATGGTGTTATTCAAGTTATCTGTTTTCTTATTTCTCTTCTGCCTGATTGTTCTATCTGTTGCTGAGAGTGGGATACTGAAGTCACCCACTGTTATTTCTCCTTTCATTTCTGCCCATTTTTGCTTTATATGTTTTGATAGTCTATTATTTGGTGTGTAAATGTAGATGTTATAATCTTATACCTTCTTGCTGTATTGAGCCTCTTATTAATACATAATGCCTTTCTTTGTTTCATAAGCATTTTTGGTTTAAAGTCTATTTTTTCTCACATTCATATAGCCACCCCTGCTTTCTTTTAGTTACTGTTTGTATGGAATATCTTTTTCCATCCTTTTACTTTCAACCTCCATGTGTCTCTAGATCTCAGGTGAGTCTCTTGTAGATGGCATATAGTTAGAACTGTATTTTAAAATCTATTCTACCAAGCTTTGTATTTTGCTTGAAGAGTTTAATTTATTTACATTAAAGTAATTAACTGATAAGGAGGGACTTGCTTCTGTTATTTTGCTATTTGTTTTCTACATGCCTCATAGCTTTTTTTTTGCTTCTCATTTCCTTTATTATTGTGTTCTTTTGTGTTTTTTAAAATTTTGTAATGAAATTTTCTAATTTCCTTTTGTGTATAACTTGTTATTTTTAAATTTTATTTCATATATATTTATTATATGTATATTTTTTAATTCAGCACACTTTGTGTCAATTATTTTTTAAAATACTTTCAGGCCACATTGTTACCAGGCTCTGAATTATTTGCTACATTTCCCGTGGTGTGAGAAGAGACGGTATTATAAAGGTAAAGCCAGAGTGACAAGGTTCCCTACCGTCTGAGGTAGGCTAGATTTTAAGCAAAACAATTCAAAACCAGGTAACACTAATACCATACTTATTAGTAACACATACTAAAAACTGTATGTCAATGTAATTACTGCCTTCATTGTCTTATGCTGCTGCTTATTCATTAACCTTTGTGTTACCATCTCTTTGTCCAGAGAGTCAATTCTTATTGGAAGCCACTTTTAGTTCCTGGGATAGCAAAGTCAGAAATGGGCACGCTTCTGGAAAAATGTTATAATAGTCCAACCCTCCAACACTCTGCACAAGTGATAAGGAGAATTAATTTAACAAATACTTTTTATTTTATTTTCTATCTGCCAAATATGTTGCTGGGAATACAGAGATGAATGAATCACGGTCTTTACCCCAGCAGGGTTGAAGAAAGTCAGGGAGGCAGGAAATGTAATAGATGCTGTAACAGAGAGCATTGTGTTACAGGAGCAGGGAGTGGAATTTACTTAGTTGGGCGGGACTGAAGCAGAAGGCATTCCAGGAAGAGGGAACAGCTTCAGCAAAGGCAGAGAGGTGAGGATGTGCACTGAATATCCATTGGAGAAACCAGAATCAAGGTGACAAATGTTGGAAGGAAACAGGGATTGGGAGAGATAAACAAGATAAAGTCAATTGACGTCAACTCTTTGTTTAGACTAAACACAAGCAAATTCTATTATCAAGCAAATATAACTTGCTCTGAAGGAAGAACAAAGCCCACAGCTGTTGTTTTTTACCTTATAAACTCTTAGTCACATAAACTCATAAACTCAAATCAAAAGATAAGGAGTCTGGTGGTTTTTTGAACTGTGTACATATAGTCCAGGATAGCAGTCTTTAAAAATCTTTCATAAATGTATTCTCTTTCCATTGCTTCTGTGTGCAATTAAGAAATATTCATTGTATATACTTGCCAAGATACTGAATATAATCTTCTTATTCAACATGACTCTGCAATCTGAAAGTAATAACCCATACTAATAAGTCTACTGAAAATACTCCTAATCAGATATCAGTTTGGCCAAACTGAATTCTTAAAGGTCAAAAATCCAATTAAAATTAGATACAGCTAGCCCAATTGTCTTTGCAAAATGGCAAGTTTGTAATGCATCATAGAAACACTAGTTAAAAAATAGGAAATAAATCATTTTGAACTAGATTAATAACGAGAATGGTCATATTTAAATTTACTGGGGAGGATATTTTTCAAACCGAGAAACCTCACTGTGAAGCTCTCTCTTATTTATTTCTTTCTCTAGCCATTATTAATTTAATAGTTGATATATCTGACAAGTAACTTTAACTTTTGCCAGCTGATGTACTTTGAAACTTTTCCTTTCTGATGATGCCAGCCCCACTGTAACCCCTTGACATTTGGTGTCTACAGCCACTTTGCTAAAACCATTAATGTTTATAGTACATGGGTTTTGAACTCAGGCTATCTTGTCCCAGAGTCCATGACGCTAGCTTTTGCCCACTATGTTGTCTGTACTGCTGTAGACTTGATCTCATTAATGTGCTGGGTGTTTGGTGGAAGAAATATCTCTGGAAACCACTAACTATGTATTCCTATGTTGTAAGCTTTATTTCAGAATCAAATCAAGTCACTGTAAAACTCATTATCTGGATATGGTCTATTATATAATTTTTTATCAAATAGCTATTATGGCATAATTTATTGTGGTATTTGGTGTTCCTTACTTAAAATACTCTGAGAGATTTATTTGTTTTATAGTTTAGTGTGTCTCTCCTGGAAAAGTGACATGTGTCCTTATATAAGATGGAAGCTATTTAATTCAGCATTTTTACCTCTTCTCCCTTGTTTTTATTTTATTTTTTGGTTGTCAGAGAACTCAGAGCTAATTTTTGGGCTCAGCTGTATTAACTTTATAATCTAGTCGAATTACTTACATTTCCCTTTAAAATTTGGCTTTTATTCTTCTTTGTTTTAATTTGTAAAAATTAGTTCATATTGTTTATTGTAAATACCCTGAAACACACACACACATACACATATTCTCTGACAACAAAAAATAAAATGTTGAATTAAATAGCTTCCATCTGATAAAAGGAGACATATAACTTTTCCAATAAATACACTGAACTGTAAAAGAAATCACTCAGTCTTTTAAATATGGAACATTAAATACCACAATAAATTATGTCATAATAGCTATTTGATAAAAATATCATATCAAGGACTGTGTCATGGACTCTGGGACCAGATAGCCTGAGTTCAAAACCCATGTGCTATATACATTAATCTTCATATATATATGTGTGTGTGTGTGTATGTTTGTGTGTCTCTGTGTGTGTCTGCGTGTATTTCAACCAAAAGTTCTATTTACATTACGTTTCTTACCATTCCCAAGATTAATCCCCTGGACCAAATCTTCATTATCTCTTTTCTGTATGATTTCAATAATTTGGTAACATTTTTCCCTGACTCCTGGCACAATCCCTCTCTAATTTATGCACAAAGCACAGTTTATAGGACAACTCTGATTGTATTATTCTGCTCTTCAAAACTCTTCAGTAACTTCTTCAATTTTTTAATTTTTAAAAAATTATTTATTTATTTTTGAGATGGAGTCTTACCCTGTCGCCCAGACTGGAGTGCCGTGGTGCGATCTCGGCTCACTGCAAGCTCCGCCTGCCGGGTTCACGCCATTCTCCAGCCTCAGCCTCCCCAGCAGCTGGGACTACAGGCGCCCGCCACCGCGCCCGGCTAAGTTTTCTGAATTTTTACTAGAGACAGGGTTTCACTGTGTTAGCCAGGATGATCTTGATCTGACCTCGTGATCTACCCACCTCGGCCTCCCAAAGTGCTGGGATTACAGGCGTGAGCCACCGCGCCCGGCCGGTAACTTCTTCATTTTTACTAACAGGAATACAATCTACTTAGTCCATCACTTAAGGTATTACTTAATTGGATTCAATCTAAATTTTAAGGCTTTTTTTCCCTCTAGTCTTCCTCTGAAATTTGTAATTTCACCCAACTTGACTACCTATGGTCAGTCCAATTGCCCAGCTAGAATTCTGAATATCAAAGTTAATTTTTTACTTCTTTTATTATCATCCCATCTCCATCCAATTCATCAATTATGATCTTGATTTTTAAATGCATCACAAATACATCCACTTACCTCCGTTTTCATTGCTACCATGTGTGCTACTACTTCAGTAGTCTTCCAGTCTGTTCTCCACATAGGAATCATAATAAGCTTCCAAAATATAAATAGCACCATCCTACTACTGTTAAAAGAAAAACTTTCCACAAATTAAACTTAGCAGAGTTTATTTGAGAAAAAAAAAGAAAAAGATAAAGAAAAAAGATTCATGAATCAGGCAGACCGTAGAACCAGAAGAAGTTCAGAGAGTTCCACTCAGTAATGTGGGCAGGCAGTATTTACAGACAGAAAAAGTGACATACAGAAAAAGGAATTTGTAGAAATAGTCTGGTTGATTATAGTTCAGCATTTGCCTTATTTGAGCATGATGGGATAAGGCATTTGCCTTTATGGACACAGTCTGATCAGTTAGCAGCCTGTGATTGGTTAAAGCTTTGTTGCTGGGATTGTCTGATACTCAGCTGTTTGTCACAAGAATATACTCTTAGTTGCAGTTTGTTTTTTACTTTTTCTTTTTTGAGACAGGGTCTTGCTCTGTCACTCAAACTGGAGTGCAGTGGTGCAGTCATGGCTCACTGCAAACTCTGCCTCCCAGACTGAGGCAATCCTGCCACCTCAGTCTCTTGAGTAGCTGGGACCACAGGCACATCCCAGCATACCGAGCTAATTCTTTTGTAGTTTTGGTAGAGACAGGGTTTCACCATGTTGCCCAGGCTGGTCTCAAACTCCTGAGCTCAAGCGATCCACCTGCCTTGGCCTCCCAAAGTGCTGGGATTACAGGTGTGAGCCACTGCACCTGGCCTAGTTGCAGTTCATTTATATACTGTTAGGTTGCAGTTCATTACATAGGGAATTAAAATATGGAGGCAACTTTAAGCCAAATTTAATTTAACACTACCCTACTTAAAACTTTAAGTGGCTTAAATAGAATCCAACAAAATAGAAAATTGTTAACATAGTCTTTACAGCCGTACACTATCTGACCCCTGCTTACTTTTTCAAGCTCATTTCATGCCCCTCTCTTCCCATTTACTCTACTTTAGCCATACCAGCCTCTTATCAGTTCTTGAAGAGAGTAATCTCTGTCCTATCCGACAGACTTTGACCACAGTTATATGTCTGGCAAAGTACAATTCATAAGCCAAATCTGGCCCACTGCCTGGTTTTCTCAGTAAAGTTTTATTGGAACACAGCCATGCCTATCTGTTCAGGTATTGTCAATGACTGCTTTTATACTTCAATGGTGGAACTGATTAGTTGCAACAGGGAAGAAATGACCCACGAAACAGGAAAATATTTACTCTTTGTCTCATAGAATGTTTGCTGACCTCTAAGTCAGCATTAATCTTCCTGCTCTGTGCATAGCATTCAGTTCTCAAGTTAAATGTCTGCTTCACAAAGGCAGAAAGATTATCATATCTAAGCTGGCTACCTTCAAAATTTCATATCACAGTACCAACTTTGTGACTCCTCTATATTCACCATAAGCTCTATTTAAGTATTATTTATTTACCTGTAACTGAATTTTTTTATTTGACTATACAATCATGCATTGCTTAATGATGGGGACATTTTCTCAGAAATGTATCATTAAGCGATTGTGTTCTTGTGTAAATATCAGAGTGTACTTACACAAACCTAGACGGTTTAGCCTGCTACACACCTAGGCTATATGGTATAGCCTACTGCTCCTAGGCTACAAACTTGTACAGCATGTTACTGTACTGAATACTGTAGGAAGTTGTAGCACAATGGTAAATAGTTGTATATCTAAAGATATCTAAACACAGAAAAGGTACAGTTAAATACAGTGTTATAATCTTATGGTACCGTGTATACATTCCATTGTTGACTGAAACGTTGTTATGCATAATGTGACTATATATTCCTTAAGGGCAGGAAACATGACAGCTTTGTTCTTTTTTTTTTTTTTTTTTTTTTTTTTTTTTTTTTTTTTTTTTTTTTTTGAGATAGAGTCTCCCTCTGCCTCCCAGGCAGGAGTGCAGTGGCATGATCTCGGCTCACTGCAAGTTCCACCTCCTGGGTTCACACCATTCTTCTGCCTCAGTCTCCCAAGTATCAGGCACCCACCACCACGACCAGTTAATTTTTTTTTGTATTTTTAGTAGAGACGGGGTTTCACTGTAGCCAGGATGGTCTTGATCTCCTGACCTCATGATCTGCCTACCTCAGCCTCCCAAAGTGCTGGGATTACAGGTGTGAGCCACTGTGCCTGGCCTCCAGCTTTGTTCTTTATACTCAGTTCCTCAAATAATACCAGATCATAGTAGGTAATTATAGGCAATAAATGTGTATTAGTTTGTTCTCACACTGCTATAAAGAACTGCCCAAGACTGGGTAATTTATAAAGAAAAGAGGTTTAATTGACTCGCAGTTCTTCATATTTGGGGAGGCCTCAGGAAACTTACAATCGTGGTGAAAGGGAAAGCAGACATGTCTTACATGGCAGGCAGGCAGGTGAGAGAGTGTGTGAAGGAACAACTGTTAGACACTTAATAAAACCATGAGATCTCATGAGGACTCACTCACTATCATGAGAACAACATGGTGAAAACTTCCCCCATGATCCGATTCCTTCCCACTAGGTCCCTCCCTTGACACGTTGGGATTAAGGAGATTACAATTCGAGATGAGATTTGGGTGGGGATACAGAGTAAACCATGTCAAAATGTTAACAGACCAAATGAATAAACATGTTTTATTTTCCCAGTTCTATTAAAAAATTATTTCCCTTTTGTTTGGGAATATTTTGAGATCTTTTAAGTGACCCCCATCTCAATTTAACCTACACTTGGAAAAACCTTCCTGTATACTGTTCTTATGGGACACTCTTTGTGGTTTAATCTAATTTCATAGGTGAGATCAGAGAGTAGTCCTTGTTTTTATTCTGTCTTGGGTTGGTGTGACACTGCATTCACCTGAGAATAAAAAAGTAGAAGTCCAGAGAAACATTTCCTTTATTGAATAGTTACATCAAAATCGAAATAGAGTAATTCTGATAGACAAAAAGAAAACTATGAAGAATTATTCCACAAAAACCATACAATAAGACTAAGCCACATTTGTTTAGAGATAATTCTCTTATTAAAGGTACAGAAACATCCCATCTTTAAAACAATAATAAAATACATGCATAGATAAATTTCCTAATATAGTATATACTTAGTAATGAAATTAATCATTTTTAGTAATGAAATTACTTCTGGAGCTTCTACTCTGATCATCATATTAGTACAGAGGAGGACACATAAACTTTCCCATTAATTATTACAGTTTTGACCAGAACAGGTTCATAGGTAGATTCCGGAGATGCTCTGTAGTCATGGTTCATAACTACAAAACAGATAGCTTTTACATGTTAACAACCATGTTTAAGGGTAATTAATTGATTAGCTGTAAAATCTTAGAGTTAAGCTCCATGATATTTTTAGTAGATTTGTCTGAAAGAAATTATGAGCAAGGAATAAGGAAAGGACAATATTATCAGATACCTTGTTAAGGAAACTTGTGAAAACTTCAGTAAAAAGGAGAATCAAGGAACCTGGACAGAACTGCTTAAAGTTATTAGTGGGAAAGAGTTTCTGTCCAAGACCTTGAACATGAGGGGATCTGCTTATAAACCAGATAAAGAAAGGGTTGACTCCTGAGAGTCTTCTCTAAACTTTGACAATGAAAAAAGACAGTGTGTAACATAGAATTTAAAAGAAATCATAGTTTCTTCTTTGGGAGATATCCAGCACTATATGATTATAATTATCTTCAAAGTTTAAGAAAAACCTGAAGCCACTACTTCACAAACCATAGAGAAATCTGATATTTCAGTCTAGATGCTTATTCTGTAAACAGAGAATATAAAGGCCTGCAGCCTTCCACTCTGCTTGTTTTATATAAGGCATGGATCATTGTTAGTGATATATAAAAATCACTCACAAAGCTATTCCAGTAATAGAGTTATCCTGGATGCAATTACCTGGATTAACAATTATATATAAAATAGTAACTTATTATTCTATATCTATATTAGTCACAAAAAGAATCAATAGCATTATGGGTTAATGGATTTTAATTATAAGGAAGTAATTTAAGTAGGAGTTCAATCATTTCTCTTTCTCTCTTCTAGTCAACTAAAACTCAAGAAAGTTGGGATTAATTTTTCCAAAATTAGCATTTCCAGTAACTAGGAATTCAGAGAAAACTTTAAAAATGTATTGCCAATCCCTTTTCCATTTTCTTCTGTTTGGATTCTTCCATCATCTTTCTAGGGTAAGTTATCAGTTAGAAGAAGACTTCATAGAGGGTGGGAAAGTCTAGTTATTTCTGATTTTAAAAATTTGTTCCAATGGCACATTCATTTTAACTTTGTTCATCCAACATTTTTAGTATGTTCTAGGCGTATAAAAGAAAAAAATAATTTCAGTTACTCCATCCCTTCTAGTTGCATGAGATTTTAATACTTTGAGCCATGCAGTGCATAGCTGCTTTACAATTTTGAGATTCATAGGTGACTAATACACACACACTTAGAACCAATTAGAGGTTATAAGAACATAGATAATGAAACATAACACAAATGTGGCAGGAAAATGGACCCAGTTTATAGTCTGGTTTCCATCATTTACCAGTTGTTTGATGATGGGCATATAACTTAGCATCTAATTCTCAGTGTGCATATGTGTGGAGTGTGTGTGTGTGTGTGTGTGTTCAGCATTATAGGATTATTCTAATAATAATATGAAAATATATTGTAAAATACATAGTATAGTGCCTGGAATATAGTAGATGCCTAGTAAATTGCAGTCATTATTATATCATTTTTCACTTTAAAATATAGTATTCAAATATTGTTTGGGAAACATGATACTCCACTAAGAGAACGTTTCCAGGGAGAGTTAGCATTATATATGAAATTAGCCTACTCAACATTCGATTTCTATAAATGAAACCATGCCCAGCATATCTTTACTTTTCTTTATTACATATCTAAGCCTGCAGCATTTGCCCATATTTTATGAATACAGGCTTCACGAGTTTAGATAACATAATTAAGGCATAGCTAACTTTAAACAAACTAGGATTTAAAAGATACCTTGAAAGTGAGATGAAAAAGATTTATTTTAATATTAGCTTCTTTTCAGAAAGATCCTTGATGACATTTTAGAATTGAAAGGTGTCTTAGGACCTAATCTCACCAAAACTTTTTTTTCAGGTGATGAAACTGATGAACAAGAGGATATTTCTTTCTCTTTCTTTCTCTCTCTTTCTTTCTTTCTTTCTTTCTTTCTTTCTTTCTTTCTTTCTTTCTTTCTTTCTTTCTTTCTTTCTTTCTTTCTTTCTTTCTTTCTTTCTTTCTTTCTTTCTTTCTTTCTTTTTTGAGACAGGGTCTTTCTCTGTTGCTCAGACTGAAGTGCAGTGGTACAATCTCAGGTCACTGAAGCCTTGACCTCCCAGGCTCAGGTTATCCTCCCACCTCAGTCTCCTGAGTAGCTTGGACTATAGGCATGTGCCACCACACCTGACTAGTTTTCTGTATTTTTAGTAGAAATGTAGTTTTGCCATGTTGGCCAGGCTGGTCTTGAACTCCTGGGCTCAAGGGATATGCCTGCATCGGCCTCCCAAAGTGTTGGGATTACAGATGTGAGCCACTGCACCTGGCCCACAAAAGGATATTTCTAAGGTCACATAGTCAGTTATCAGCAGAACCAGGACTCCTGATTTCTTATCAGCTCTTTTTCTCCTGTCTGGCTCTGCTTTCTTAGAAACAATTTCATAGGAGAGGTGACATTTGAATTGGTCTACAATAGTAAGATTTTTCTAAATGTTTAAAATGTGATTTCACTTACAATATGGTTTCTTGTGTTTCTTTTGGAGAACATTGACATTGGTGGTGAGGAAATATGGGTAAGGCAGGATGAACGCATCCTTTACTCCCAGACATACTGATGACTAATACATCTCAGAGTTCAGATAACTGGTGGGGTCTCATACTGACAGGGGAGCCGGTGTAGATTGTATCACCTGTAGGCAAGAGATGCATTTCTTGGGAAAATAGAGAAGATTTCCCATTTAGTGTGAGAGAAACACTCTTCCCTGCAACAACAGAAATTCTTCAGTAAAATGCTTATTTCTCGTTATTTCAGTTGGGCCTATTCTTTGGTGGTGTGTTGCAGGGGGGTTGTTATATGCTGAAGTGTTTGGTTCTTTGTCAAGATGAGCACAAGGCACAGTACTGACTCAAAGAGGTTGGGCATGTAACACTGTGGAGAATAATGAGAATAACAATAGTAATTTTTTATTGGGTGCTTACCAAGTGCTAGAATTGTGCTATGTGCTTTATATGCCATATTTTGTTTGATTATCATGGTAACCTTGTAGCATGAACACTATTATTGACAATACTTTATTGACTAGGTAACTGAGGCTTCAAGAGACTAATTTAACCAAAGCTCACAAAGAGAGTACAGGTTCAGTCTTCCTCATTTGAAATGTTTGGGACCAGAAGTGTTTCGATTTCCAATTTTTTTCAGATTTTGAAATATTTGCATATATAGATGAGATATACTGGGGATGGGATCAAAGTCTAAACACAAAATTTACTTATGTTTCATATATACTTTATATACATAGGCTGAAGGTAATTTTATATAATATTTGCAATAAATTTGTGTGTGCAGCAAAGTTGGTAGACACTGAACCATCAGAAAGTAAAGGTATCACTATCCCAGGCACCCATGCGGAGCATTTGTGGTTGTTTTGCATCAACAACATTCCTGACTCTGAATTTATATGCTACCAATAATCAATCATTTTCTTATATTTATTCACACATAGGTAAAACATATGACATACTATTAATACAGTGAAAAAATGTAAGTGTTCCAGGTAACTAAGCAGCACAGTAGCAACATCACCAGAATACCTGTGTCAGCTGATAAACAAGAGCAACAACAAACAATGGCAGATTTTCCATCTCTGCCTACAAGGCTGTGTTTTGATTGAAAGGTCGCTCACTATACACTTATTTTGTGGGGTTTATTTAGATGAGAAGAAACATTAGAAGCAGTTGAGGGACCAGGAAGTTGTATGAGGTGTCATGCTGCTGGATGGCTTTTTAAGCATGGTGATGGTTTCCTTCTTAGTCACCTGCCTCATTAACAATAGTTTTTGTCTTAGAAGCCTCCCTTTGATTTTCTAAACTGATATGACTTCTTGTTCTGTTATGAATGCATGTTGCTCTAGTCCTTCAGTACACTCATAACACATTTTCTTCATGTTGTTTATAGGCATTTTTTCTGCCACGTTAACAACATCATCTTCCTTGTTACTCTTACAATCACCTTGATTCAGAATCATTTAGACTATTTCACCACAGGTCATTGAATGAGCAACTGAAGCCTTGTTATCCATGTTAAAAACTTCTTCAATATTCATTTCCTCCAACTTATTGATGGACTCTGAAGGTATATTTTTACAAATGTAAGGAAACCAGAATTTTTTTTCTCACTTAATTTACAGGACCCTTCAGAGTCATTACCTTGCTCGTTATCATCACTAAACATAGTCGCAGTCAAGAGGTTGTGCCAGGCATGCACAACTGCATTTAATCACTGAGTTCTACGTGTTGGGAACAGCAAATACAGCATACTTCATGCTAAACTCCTTTTGAAAACCTCTGTAACCATGCCTCTGTTCACCACTGCTAGCATTCTGTTCAAGAAAGTGTTTTTATATTTACTCTTTAAATTGATCTAAGGATAACCTGGTCTCATGGCTTCTCATTGATTCAAAGTCACATTTAGGGGAAAGTACAAGGAAGGCATAGACATTATTTTTATTGAGAAGTTCAGCTGGAGGATGGGTGAACAGTTGTCAAAGAATAACAAAATCTTGTAGTTGTCATCTGGTCCAGCTTCCCTGCAGTGAGCACAAGCTGGTACAAAATGTTTGTGAAACTAATCAGAAAAGATGTGCCTGGTAATCCATGCCTTCTTGTTAGCATAATAATAGACTAGTAAGAAATTCACTCCTTGAAAACAGTGAGGACACAAGCTTTTGCCTACCACAGCAACCTTACAGTATGTGTGCCTGCTGCATTAGCACATCTTAGCACAGCCAGCTATCTTTGCATCCTTAATTCCTGTAGGGGCTGTCTCATCATCTGTAGTCATGGCCTTTCTGGAGCAATAAAACCAAAACAATGGTGTTTCATCAGCCTTATAGACTTGTTCTGGTGTCAGATTTTCATCATTGATGACCTTGGCAAACTCATCAATGAATTTCTTCTTTGTTTTGTGATCAGCAGAAGTTTTCTCACCAGAAATCTTTAAAAATGTAATGCTGTATCTCTTCTAAAATTTCTTCAGTACACTTCTTGAATATTCATAGTTCCCTTCAATTTTCATTTTGTTGTAATATATTTTTGCTTGTTTCATGATCAGTATACCGCATGATCATGAAACGTGTTCACTGTGATGTTGATGGAACTATCCCTTCAAAACATGATTGGGATCTTTGTTTTTAGCTTTATGCAGCGTTTTTCTGTTTTTCATTAACTTCTACTCATTGCTTCAACAGAACTTCAACAATTTATCCTGTTTTCCCATGTCATATATAGTGATCATTCCTGTACCATACTCTTTTGTAAAATGTTTCATGCTTAGACTGCTGTCCAGTTTGTCTAACAGCTTGACTTTCTGTGTTATAGATAAACATAAATGCTCCCTCTTTTTCTTATCACTGTTACTCATAGGGGTATCTGCAAGCCTTTGTGACATTTTCTTTTTTTTACATATAATTTCAACTTTATTTTAGATTCAGGGGATACATGTGCAGGTTTGTTTACATGGATATATTGTGTGAAGCTAAGGTTTGGGGTATGAGTAATCCTCCTTTTTGACATTTCAACAATTTATGTATACGATAGAGTGCAGAATAAGCAAAAAATCACAGTAAGTAACACATATAGGTCTTGGCCCATATGAGGCATCACGGGGAACCTGCCATTTGTGCATTCCATCTGCACATATGCCATTTAGTTACCCTTTGAGGGCATGTTTGCATGGGGGAATCCGGGCATGCACAAAAAAAGATATATTGCAGTTGAAGGGGGCTAGGAAGGTCTTTTTTCCCTTTGGGATGCTGAATAAACTGTATGTTATACAGCTGTATTTTGACTGTGATCTGTTACATCACATCAAGTGTGTGAGGATCCCCTTCCTGTGTCCAAGTGATCTCATTGTTCAATTCCCACCTATGAGTGAGAACATGCAGTGTTTGGTTTTCTGTTCTTGCGATAGTTTGCTAAGAATGATGGCTTCCAGCTGCATCCATGTCCCTACAAGGGACACAAACTCATCCTTTTTTATGGCTGCATAGTATTCCATGGTGTATATGTGCCACATTTTCTTAATCCAGTCTGTCACTGATGGACATTTGGGTTGATTCCAAGTCTTTGCTATTGTGAATAGTGCCCCAGTAAACATACGTGTGCATGTGTCTTTTTAGCAGCATGACTTATAATCCTTTGGGTATATCCCCAGTAATGGGAGTGCTGGGTCAAATGGTATTTCTAGTTCTAGATCCTTGAGGAATCGCCACACTGTTTTCCACAATGGTTGAACTAGTTTACAGTCCCACCAACAGGGTAAAAGTGTTCCTGTTTCTCTACATCTTCTCCAGCACCGATTGTTTCCTGATTTTTTAATGATTGCTCTTCTAACTGGTGTGAGATGGTATCTCATTGTGGTTTTGATTTGCATTTCTCTGATGGCCAGTGATGATGAGCATTTTTTCATGTATCTGTTGGCTGTATGAATGTCTTATGGCTTCCCTCCTGAGTGATTTGGCTTTCCTTCATCTTCCCTCTCTATTGTTTAAGATTGAATTTCATTCTATTGCATTTTGCTGCCTTCATTACACAGTGCAAGTTACCTTTCCAACCATTACTAGCCTTGACTTTCCTATGACTTATCTCAGGTTTTCTTGGCTGGGTGCGGTGGCTCATGCCTGTAATCCCAGCACTTTGGGAGGCCAAGGCAGGCGAACCACAAGGTCAGGAGTTCGAGACCAGCTTGGCCAACATAGTGAAACCCAATTTCTACTAAAAATGCAAAAATTAGCTGGGCATGGTGGCACATGCCTGTAATCACAGATACTCAGAAGGCTGAGGCAGGAGAATTGCTTGAGTCCAGGAGGCGGAGGTTGCGATGAGCCAAGATCAGGCCACTACACTCCAGCCTGGGCAACAGGGCAAGACTCCATCTCAAAAAGAAAAAGAAAAAGAAAAAAGAAACAGCACGCAATTCAGCCCACCAAGGTGATCTGCTTTTACTTTCTTTGCTTAAAGTAGCTGTCTTCCAAACAGGATCTTGTCCATTTACTTTGGAACTGCCATCCACGAACCAAGCAGCTGTTGCTTGGTTGGTCAGTTGGGAGCTGTTTATCTTGTGCTGTAGAATCCAGCAGTTTCTTGGACAGTTCCAGAGTCAGTCTTAGTGGAAAAGAAACTCCCTGCTCAAGAGTATCCATTCTTCACATTTCCTAGATAGCACCATCCTTTATAAACCAAACCATTTCCGTCTTATTGGAGAACTCTTCTGGGCACAGCCATCCCCATTAGAATGTTTCTCTGACACCACCCGAGACAGCATGAGGGGTGTCATAGGGGTAGCTTCAGCTAATGTTTCATTACAAGACACTAAATGCCCCTCAAGTTGAATTTCTCTCTAATGTAAAGTTTCAGTAGTCATTTCTGATAAGTGCTCACAAGATTTTGCCATAAGCCCCAGTAAATACTCCACAGAGGGCTATCAAATGGAGAATTTGTCCCTACCGGCACTCTAGTGTTTACTCTGCACTGTGTGGGCTCTGGCAATCTTACTGGTTCCCATTAGCAGTTCAATTCATATTGCTTGAAGACTGGATTTAGAAGCCTTCTGTTTTACAAAACTAGGTAGGAGAAACATTTCCTGATAAGATAACCATGTTCATTCTCATGATACAATCAGGTAAAAGAGTTGCAACCACTTCACATGAAGCATTTTCAAATGTATCAATTGACATAATCTTATCAACCTTTCCATTTTTAAGTTCTAGTTTCAGGAACTTCTCTTCTCCACCCCCAAACCACTTTACACTCTTTTGTGCAAAAGGCTTTGGGTCCTCAGCCAGGGGTTGAGCCAAAGGTCCCTGATCTTTTTGTCAATCTTTATCTTGATTAATCTGCCCAACTATTGCCCTAGGCAATTTCATACCAGATTTCTCCTTGTAATCTCTGCCTTCTGCTTTTTAAATCTTTCCAAATTGGGGGAAATACAGCAAACTGGTTTGGGGCCCTTTAATGCTGGGGGACCAGCAGGGGTTCCTCTTGGTTCACCCAACATTCAGTAGTATTGTATTAGGACCTTTGTTTTAACCCCATCAATTTCCATTTTATTCATTCAATTTTTTATAGCCATCTAAAGATTTCCACCCCCTTGGGATGAATTCCGTGACTCTCCTCTTTCTTTTTCCTCTTAGTTTCACCCCATCAATGTTTTCTTTACTCACCTTATTTATTAATAACTGTTTAAAAAATTTCCACCTTCCTGGGACCAGTCATTTGACTGTCCCTTTTGCCTTTCCCCATTCCTTTGTTAACTAACCTAATGTTGTTATTAGCCATAAGACTCATAAGGGGAAGCTGAAGCAGTAAATTTGATAAGGCTTCTGGAACTGTTGTTTGATTCTGGAGGAGTAATGTCACATAGGGTGCCCATGTAGAAGGGGCCCTCTTAGCCACAGCATGTACCGTAACCTGGGTAATGAGCATATTCAGCAGGTGAGCAAACCTGTCATCATAAAGCCAGTCTCACATGGCTTGCACACAAAGTATATCAGCTGCTTTATCTGGGATGTTCCACTTGACATTAATAGGTGGAGTTGGATAGTCTCCTTTATCAGGGTAAACACATCTTACAGTGGCTTTCATCCAGTCTATCAGGCTGACTGTTCCCTCAGGAATAACCTTCTGTGTATCTGGATCCCATATACCTATCTGTGATTGTTCAGTGGTGAGCTGTGGGTCCCGTATCAACCCAAACATGCTCTTCCACTCTGCAGCATTTAAAAACAAAGGTACTTCCCTTAAATTAGTTACTCTCGTAATCCATTTTAGTAAAAGTTGCTTAGGAAGCTGATGACGCTAATCTACAAAATGGAACAATTCCTTTACATCATACCCCCTGTTTTCAGTAGTTACTTAGTTTTGCCCTTCCCTCACATTGACTACCTTGTTTGTAACCACAGGTCTCAGAGGTACTTTTTGTTGTCGCTGCATAATTCTGCTCTTGGTGCAGTGGCTTTGAGGCTGGTGGCCTCAGCTCAGAATGACTGAAATCTGAGCTTGGTCTAGCAGGAAGGTCCAATGCAGTATTCTCTTGATTTCATTTTAGCTCTTACAGATAACAATAACCAAGAGATTGCATATTTCACTTTTTTTCTTGTTAGTTTGCATTTCCTTATGCATTCAGTGAATGAGCTCCCTGGGAGTTAGAGTCATCTTTAATTCCACTGGTAATTTTTACCTTTAGTAATTGATCTCAACACAGCTGCAGCTTCATACCTTGGGTGACCACATGGCCACTCAGGAATCAAAGATTTGTTATCTCCCACTCTTTTATCCTTTCTCTTCCCAAACCACGTTTCCATGAGTCAGGGTCATTCCAGCAAATCCTACTTTAAACAACAATTGCGCAGGGAAAGACTCTCAAACTGTTTTTCCTCTACTATTACACCAGAACAATCAACACAGAAGATTCCAATAAGCAAATGTATGGAGGTTTTTTTTGCCACACACCAAGCAGCAGACACCAGCTTGGTGTCCTCCAATTCAATTCCAACACTGTCTACCTTGGTATAGCATTGCATTCCATAGGTTGAGGGCTCAGCCCCCAAAACTGCCCCCCATACACATAAGAGTCACAAGTCCAGATCTCTGAAACTTCTGACTGGCTGCAAGTGTGGATTCACGTGACCCTCTCTTTGCATTGGATTAATTTTCTGGAATAGCTCACAGAACTCAGGGAAACATTTACTCACATTTACTGGTTATTTTAAAAGGTATTGCAAAGAACATGTAGGATGAGGTATGGGGGAAGGGGCATGGTACTTCCATCCCCTCCCTGGGCATGCCACTCTCCAAGAATCTCCACATGTTCAGCTGTCTGTAAGCTCCAAGCAGTGGCTCTGAATTCCATCTACAAATTAGAATCTTTTTAGAGAATTGACAGAAAATTGATGCTTAGTCCTGCAGCAGACCAATTAAATCAGATTCCCTGGGGCTGGGGCCACTGCTCTGTATTTTTAAAAAGCTCCTCACGTGACTCTAATGTGCAGCTGGAGTCCATGAATTACTACCCTAGTAAGAAGCTTACTATGTGACAAAGGCCACCTATTTCACAGAGTTGGATATTGGCTTTTAGAAGCTGATATTCAATATAAATAAACAATCAAGGACCATCAGAAATTTGAGAAAGGCCTTCAATATGAAGGAGAAAAACCAAGACAAACAACATGAAACAAACAAAACAAAATAATGGTTGACAGTACCCATAGAGAGATTCACAGGGTTATTTTATTCGAACAAAAACAAAAGAATATCATACCAGATAAACATAAAATCAGATAATAAAAAGTCACTTTTAAAAGTTAATATAGGATCCTTGGCAGGGGAGGGCTGGTTCCTATCATTTACAATACAGCACATTTAAGGTACTGCAAAGGAATCTGTTGCAGAAACATAGGGCAAAAGAGGAAAAATCAGCACAGCCTTTGTATTTGAATCTTGATACAGAAAACTCTGCATTGCCTAAAAAGATTATACATGCAAGAACAAAATGCATCCTAGTTTTGACACGATGGCCTTCTCAAATCCACTATCTGTGAAGCTTGGTTATTCTAGGCTCCCACAGTCCATATAGTAACCATCAGCTACATGTAGCTTTTGAGCACCTGAAATGTGGCTAGTCTAAACTGAGATGTTCAATAAGTGTAAAATACATTCACAGGTTTGAATATTTGGTATAAGGATATATAAAATATCCAGTGAATTTTCTATATCAATTGAAATGATAATATTTTAAATATATTGGGTTAAATAAAATGAATTATTACAATTGAAAAAAAAGTTATAAGAAGTAGACTAGTGCAGTGGCTTATAATGCTAGCTACTAGGGAGGCTGAGGTGGGAGGAACACTTGAACCTAGGAGTTAGAGACCAGTTTGGGTAGCACAGCAAGACCCCATCTCTAAAAGCAACTTAATAGGGGACATTACCAAAATTAAAAGTATTCAATAAAAGAAGGAAAAGCTTATGTGGAAAATATCTTCCAAAAAGTATAATAAAATGACAATTTATGAAAAACATGGGAGAAAATATAGAAAAAAATAAAGAACCAATTATGGGATTCTAACATCTGAAGAAGAGAAGTTCCTGGAAAGCAGAAAAGAGAATTCAGAGGAGGGGACAGTATCAAATAAAATTGTTTGTATTGATTGATATGATATTTTAGATATATTGAGTTAAATACAATGTATTGTTTTATTTAAAGTAAATATAAAACAAGAAAATTCTCAGAGTTGAAAGACACAAACTTTCAGATTAAATGAGTCCCTGTGTCTTCAGGTCACTGGGAATAAAAATACCCTCCCAGACATTTGTGATAGAAATGTCATAATCTTTTTTTTTTTGAAACGGAGTCTCACTCTGTCACCCAGGCTGGAGTGCAGTGGCCGGATCTCAGCTCACTGCAAGCTCTGCCTCTTGCCACCTCGCCCGGCTAGTTTTTTGTACTTTTTTAGTAGAGACGGGGTTTCACCGTGTTAGCCAGGATGGTCTCGATCTCCTGACCTCGTGATCCACCCGTCTCGGCCTCCCAAAGTGCGGAGATTACAGGCTTGAGCCACCGCACCCGGCCCATAATCTTTAAGATAAAAAGAAGTTACTCAAATTGATCAGGGATGAACAACAAAAAACAGGGAAACAATTATACACACAAAAACAGGTAACTTATAAAAGGACACAAAAGCAGAATAGCATTAGACTTTTTATCATAAGCACTGAATGAGAAAATAAAATACTATCAAAATCTTGTGGGAAAGTGATTTTCAACCCAGCCAAATGAAGTTTAAGACCAGCAGAAATACATTTTGGTAGATGTGGGTTAAAAATTATTTTCATATATTATTTCTTTGGGAGTCACTTGAGGATGTTCATCAGTAAAATGAAGTAAACCAAGGGGAAAGATGTAATACTCAAGAAAAAAAAAATGGACCAACCTAGAAAATTAGTGAAAGGAGATCTCAGTTGCATTACTCTAGAAAACAGAAGTCCAGATTACAGTAGAAGGATAAAGGGATTCAGGAAGTATGTTTCTGGCAGGACAGGTGAACCCTACAATAATTTTTTGATTAGATGAAGATATTGAAAAAAAATTGGAAGTCAGTAAACTGACTTGAAAACTATGACCATATAGTGAAACAAGGCAAAGAAGCATACCCAGAATTCAACTGGATCTATCCTTGAGAGTCGTGTAGTCCTATAATAGGGTGTACATAAAAAGAATGTAGGTTTCCATTAAGTTGACAAGTCTTTTCACTCAAATAAAATTTACATACCTTACAAACCAGAGATACAATGTCCAAACAATCAATTTGAGTTGTAGATCTATTGATACATGCATCAGTTGAAGAATTAGATATATAATAGAGTTACCTAACTCTTTTAATGGTATAAATACTGTTCAGTGCTTTGCATCAGTATTCCCAACTGAGACCCCAGCCAAAGTCTGATGATTTTATGTAACCTCAAGCATAAGAAGGCAATCCCAAAAGTTCCTTGAGATAATATAATAGCTTGATAAGTGAGCTGTAAGAATATTTACCATGAATATCTATAGCTCTGTATCTCATTTCCAGGTAAAATGTGTAGCTAAAAATAGCATTAGTTAACTGAGAAGTTGTTTTCTAAGAAGATACTATAATGTAACCATGGGAACATAAATAATTAAGTATAGGATTGATAAAAAAAGTCTTTTTAAATTTTTATTTAAAACATTTTATTTTTAAACTGACAGATTAAATTGTATGTATTTATGATGTACAACAGGGTGTTTTGAAGCACAGGCATACCTTGAAGACATTGCAAGTACGGTTCCAGAACACCACAATAAAGTGACTACTGCAATAAAGCAAGTCACACAGATTTTTTTTTTTTTAATTTTCTGGGCATATAAAAGTTATGTTTACATCATATTATAGTCCATGAGGTGTGCAGTAGTATTATGTCTAAAAAACAGTGTACATATCTTTATTTGAAAATACCTATTGCTAAAAAATACTAATAGTTACCTGAACCTTCAGCAAGTCATAATCTTTATCCTGGAGGAAGGTCTTGCTGATGTTGATGGCTGCTGACTGATTAGGGTGGTGGTTGCTGAAGGTTGGGGTGGCTGTGACAATTTCTTAAAGTAACAGTGAAGTTTGTCACACCCATTGACTCTTCCTTTCACAAAAGATTTCTCTGAAGTGTGCAATGCTGTTTGATAGCATGTTACCCACAGTAGGCCTTTTTTCCAAATTGGAGTCAATCCTGTCAAACCCTACCACTGCTTTATAACTAAATTTATTGAGTATTCTAAATGTTTTGTTGTCATTTCAACAATATTCGTAGCATCTTCACCAAAAGTGGATTCCATCTCAAGGAACCACTTTATTTGCTCCTCCATAAGAAGCAACTTGTTATCTGTTAAAGTATTATTAGGATGTTATAGCAATTTAGTCATCTCTTCAGGTTCCACTTCTAATTCTAGTGCTCTTGGTATTTCCACATCTATAGTTACTTCCTCCACTGAAGTCTTGAACCCCTCAGTCATCTCTGAGAGTTGGAATAAACTTTTTCTAAACTCTTGTTAATGTTGATATTTTCACTTCCTCTCATGAAATACAAGTGTTCTTAATCGCCTCTAGAGTGGTGAATCCTTTCCAACTTTTCAATTTACTTTGCCCAGATACATCAGAGGAATTGCTATGTATGCAGCTATAGCCTTACAAAATGTATTTCTTAAATAATAAGACTTGAAAGTGGAAATTAATTACTCTTGATCCACAGGCTGCAGAATGGATGTTGTGTTAGCAGACATAAAAGCAGTATTCATTTCCTTGTACATTGCCATCAGAGCTCTTGGGAGACCAGGTGCATTGTCAATGAGCAGTAACGTTTTGAAAGGAATCTTTTTTTCTAAACAGTATTTCTCAATAGTCAGGTTAAAATATTCAATAAACCACACTGTAAACAGATGTGTTGCCATCCAGGCTTTGTGGTTCCATTTGTAGAGCACAGGCAGAGTAGGTTTAGTATAATTGTTAAGGGCCCTAGGATTTTCAGAATGGTAAATGAGTATTGACTTCAGCTTAAAATTACCAGCTGCATTAGTTCCTAACAAGAAAGTCAGCCTGTCCTTAGAAGCTCTGGAACTAGGCATTGACTTCTACTCTCTAGCTATGAAAGTCTTGGTGGCATCTTCTTCCACTAGAAGGCTATTCCCTCTACATTGAAAATCTGTTGTTTACTCTTGCTACATTTAATAAATGATTTTAATCAGATCTTCTGGTTAATTTGCTGCAGTTTCTACATAGTGTTTACTGCTTCACCTTGCACTGTTATGTCATGGAGATGACTTCTTACCTTAAACCTCATGAACCAACCTCTGCTAGCTTTAAAGTCTTCTCCTGCAGCTTTCTGACCTCTCTCAATCTTCACAGATTTGGAAAGATTTAGGACCTTGCTCTGGATTAGGCTTTGGCTTAAGGGAATATTGTGGCTGGCTTGATCTTCTATCCATACCACTGAAACTTTCTGCATATCAGCAATAAAGTTGTTTTGCTCCTTTTTTTTTTTTTTTTTTTTTTTTAAGATAGGGATTTGTTCTGTTGCCCAGGCTGCAGTGCAGGGATAGGAATATGGCTCGCTGCAGCCTTGGCCTCCTGTGCTCAAGCAATCCTCCTGCTTCAGCCTCCCAAGTAGCTGAGACCCCCAGGTACACACCACCATGCCTGGCTAATTAAAAAAAATTTTGTAGATAGAGGATCTCACCATGTTGCCCAGGCTGATCTAGAACACCTGGGCTCAAGTTGTCCTCCTACTCCAGCCTCCCAAAGTGTTGCAATTATAGGCATGAGCCATCACACCCAGCCTATTTTGCTTTCTTATCATTCATGTGTCCACTGGAATCGCACTTTTAATTTTCTTCAAGACCTTTCTGTTTGCATTCACAACTTGGCTAGCTAGTAGAAGAGGCCTAGCGTTTGGCCAGTCTTGGCTTTGATATGCCTTCCTCACTTAATGCTTAATCATTTCTAGCTTTTGACTTAAAGTGAGAAATACGCAGTTCTTCCTTTAACTTGAACACTTAAAGGCTATTGTAGGGTTATTACTTGGCCTAATTTCAATATTGTTGTGTCTTAGGGAATAGGGAAGCCCAAGGAGAATAGGTTGGTGGAGCAGTCAAAACACATACAATAATTATTGATTGAGTTCACTGTCTTACATGGGCATGGCTCATTGCACCCCAAAACAATTTCAATAGTAACATCAAAGATAACTAATCACAGATTATCATATAGATAATGACAGATTATTACTATATTTGTTACTAGGCTAACAGATATAGTAATAGTTTAAAAATTCAAAATGTTGTGAAAAATTACCAAAACGCGACAGAGACACAAAGTGAACACATGCTGTAGGGAAAATGGTGCTGATAGCCTTGATCGATGCAGGATTACCACAAATCTTCAATTTGTAAGAAATCTCAGTATCTGCAAAGCACAGTAAAATGAGGACTGCCTCTCTCTCTCTCTCTCTCTTTCCCTCCCTCCTTCCCTCACCCCCTCTATACATATATAGATATATATATACACACACACACATACACATGTATATATATATGTATATACACATACACATATTGTATATATACAGACACATATATATGTATATACACATACACACATTGTGGAATGGTGAAAACTCGCTAATTAACAAATGTATTCCCTCACATCATTACCATTTTTGTGGTGAGAACACAACATTGACTCTCCTTGTGTAAAGTAAGGTCTTAACTGAAAAGATAATTGTCTTGTGAGAAAGCATCAGAAAAGAATGAAGACTTAGAGCATTACTTTGTTTTTTACATTAAGGAATTCATGCACATTTAGAATTCTGTTTGTAAGAGTGACAATGGTGTGACACTATCTGAAATTTATAGTTGAGTAATTGAATTAGACTGATTTTTTTTTTTTTTTTTTTTTTTTTTTTTTTTTTTTTTTTTAAGAGAAGAGATCTCACTCTGTCACCCAGGGCTGGAGTGCGGTGGTGCAATCATAGCTCACTGCCATCTAGAACTCTTGGGCTCGAGTGTCCTTCCTGCCTCAGCCTCCTGAATAGCTAGGACTACAGGTGCACGCCACCATGCCCAGTCTAGACTGATTTTTTTTTTTTTTGACAGAGTCTCGCTCTGTCGCCCAGGCTGGAGTGCAGTGGCATGATCTCGGCTCACTGCAACCTCCACCTGCTGGTTTCAAGCAATTCTCATGCCTCAGCTTTCCAAGTAGCTGGGACTACAAACAAGCACCACCATGCCTGGCTAATTTTTTCTTCTGTATTTTTAGTAGATATGGGACTTCGCCATGTTGCCCAGGCTGCAAGCTCAGCCTAAGCTGAGCTTGAACTCCTAAGCTCAGACAATCCACCCACCTTGTCCTCCCAAAGTGCTAGCATTACAGGCTTGAGCCACCGTGCCCAGCCTAGACTGATTTTAAAAAGAAATCTTACAAGTTTATGTAAAGTATTGGAATATTTAAGAAAACTCAGAATTCACCATATTTATGAACTTTATTTATTAGATTTATTAAAATTGCTTAGTAGTCAAAAATACTTTATTTTGCAGTAAATAACTGATAATATTGCATTTATAATAAAATTGAAATAGTCAAAGATTTAAATATCTAAATTTGTAAATGGAATAAACATTATTTAAAAGTAATGTTAAAAGTCATTGTGTAAATATGCTAGACTTGTAAATAGAAATTAAGATTTGTAATTTAAAAGCCTAAGGAATAACTAAGTTTATGAATTTTAACTTTAATTTAGCTGTAATATATCAATTATATACTTACTTTTAAAAATAAAACAAACCTCTGAATACACTTTTCTCTGAAAAAGAATAAATGCTCTCAAGGGCATCAGAAATCTCACGTTATAAATGAAGATATTTTCTTAATTTGAGGACAAACAATAAGGCAATGTAACTCTAGGAAAAACCCAAAACAGAACAGAAAAAGAAATGTTATCTTAATAATTGTTCTGTATTGGAAAATACACATATGGGTGATAAGACTGTACACTTTTTTTTGTGGTTTTTAACTCCTAGAACAATGTATTGACAGAACATAGGAGCCTTAATTATAATTACAGAACAGAATACATGTTATTAATCTTGACACTACAGAATTAGGGATAAGGAGGGCAGAAGTTAAGAAGGATGACAAGTGAAGAGGCAAAGGTGGGGTGGAAGAGGTGATAAAGAGAAGAAGAGGAAGGCCAGTACTCAATATTATTAAATGGCAAATAAAAAAAATCTCTGTGTATAGTTGATACAAGAGGAATCCAGGGAGTATGCAGAGGTAGCTAGTGAAGAAAGAAGAAAGGCGTACGAATTGGCAAGGTGAGGGAAGAGGAGGCAGATGATTGTGGAGTGCTGTAAATCTTCATCAATCATAGCAGGAAGTTAATACAAAATATTAGGAATTGAGAATTGATAAAACAAAGAGCTCATTAAGTATATTAAAATGCTTAATAATAAAAATATACATATTAATATAGATGCATATATTTATATTAGTGTTGCACATAATATAAAATATTAATACCTGTTGATAAATATGCATATTAAGAAAATGTAGATAAAGAAACATTTGTAAATATGCCATAGAGACAGTGAAACTGGAACAAATAGCTAGGAAATTAGCCTGGTGAAAGAAAGGGATGGCCTGGGGAGTGTTGCCTGTAACCAGCATGTACATTTATTACTTCGGTAAACAAATGTTAAAAGTTCTTATTGACAAAGAAATGTGATAGGAAAATATTATTTAATTATACCCCTTTCTCATTATACCTTAAAGCCCTCCTTGTACCTATCTTACAAAGTTTTCTTGGTATAAGGGGATATTGGATTGTTTAACTTTTTACATGTTTATATGAGCTTAGAAAGATAGTGAATGTTTAAGTAGGTATAAGAAGAGAAAGGAGGTTTTTTTAAAAAGTTGTTATTATTATGATTGAGATGACTAGGAAAATATGTAACCACTCTGATTATATGTAGGTAACAGGGACAAGCCATAGCCTGCCATGATGAGGAATAGCAGCAGCAGTTGAAGGATGGAAGCCTAGTCTGCATGTGCTCATGTATCCCGTGATTGGAATAAAAGGAAATATTAAAGTCTAAGCATGAATTCTTAGTTATGCTATTAGATCATATGTGTTCCTTCCAAAGAAATATTTAAAATTGGAAAATTAGAAATGTTCATAGACAATATACCTTGGGGACTCTTTCATTGTCAGCAAATCAGACAACACATTAACAGATCTCTTAAGCTTTTGTAGTTAAAACAACAAACCGAAAGTTTGTTTTGACTTCGAAGGATTCTTAAAATAAAATTCATGTTCTGTTTCTGTTTGTATCTGTTATAAAATTTGTCAAGCAGCTTATTTTTTAAACAGAGAGAAAATGACTATTTCTTTTTTTTTTTTTTTTTTTTTTTTTTGAGGATGGTTTCTTTTATTCTATGGCTGAGAGAAGAAAAGATAAAAATGATAGTTCTATATTCCATTTGGTACACTGTTTTCCAATTCACAAAAGAAATGGGCAAGTTAATGGATGCTGGGGAGCACATCTATACTTCCCGTGGACTGACTCTGCTTTCAGTCCTTGGGTAATTTTAACTAACCTAGCAAAATTATATTGTCCTTTCTAATACCAACTCTCAATCTCAGCCTGTAGATTTAGTATATTTAGAGTGATGTCTTCGTTGAGAGTGAGGAGAGGCTGCTTTTATCTGATATCCAAATTACCCTGTGAAATGTGGTGATTCTAACCACACTCATATGTCCTTCATCTTTCTAGTCTCATTTATGATTTGGACAAATTTAACTTTTGGAACCTCTCCTCAAACGGCTCTGGGGTAGGTAGATGCAGCTATGACTTCACATGGCTAGTCATTTCTCTCCCAGCGTTTTTCACTCAAGAAATATTTTTAACCCCTGTAATGTGAGAGGTACTAGAGATATTGTGACAGATAGCGTCCTTACCTTGATGGGGCTTATATTTTAGTGGGGAGACAGAAAACAAACAATTAATAAATAAATGAATAAACACATGGAACAAAAATGATTACAGATTGTGATAAATACTTTTGAGGAAATAAAAAGTGTTGTGATGGTTCAGTGCTTAAGGAAGGTTTTTTTTGAGGATATTTTGGTTGGTACACAAAATGTCAAGAGCTGACTGACATGTAAAGAGTTAGATGAGTAGTGTTCTAGACACAGAAGACAGCAGGTGCGAGGTCCTGTGGCCAATGAGCCACTAGTTCACAGTGAACAAGGGAATCGTGGTACACAATGTGGTTGGAACGGTCAGCAAGAGCTAGATTATGTGGAGTCTTAGGCCACAATATGGAGTTGGGTCATGACTTTAGGCATCATGAGAGACATTGAAGAACCACTGTAGAGGTATATTAGTGCCTGTCTCCTCCCACTCCCTCCTGCACCCTCTTGCCCTATGGTGTGCTTTTCTTTCTAACACCCAGATTTTAACCCCTAACTGCTGCCAGGCTGCTGGAGCAAATTTGCTGTTAAACACAGAGACCTGGAAGTAAGTGCCTGAGAATGTATGACTCGCCCATCCTACAGCGCCAGACCCAGGACTGCCAAATAAGGGGTCATGAAAGCCTGACCCTTGCTTCAGGTCCAACTAGGACTATTCTGAGCAGAGGAGTAGCTAATATTCCAGAGATCACTGTGGGATTAGGCAGAAGCCACATTCTTCAGGACTGTGCCTGAGATCTCACCCTTGCTTGTCTTCATCCCCTTCCCTGCTTGCTTCCCCCACTCTCACCTGGGAACATTTCCCTAACAAACCTCTTGTATGTGAATCCTGGCAGACAGTCTGCTTCTGAGGCATTCAGCCACAGGCAGTCACTCTGCTGCTATTTAGAGATCATTTAAATCCCACTTCAGCCCCTCATTAGCTGTGTGTCCTTAGACAAATTACTTAACCTCTCCATGTCTCAGTTTCTTTCACAAATTATTCAGTAAAGTCATTCAATGAGTATTTGCTGAATGCTTACTATGTGCTAGACACTGTGCTAACACTATAAATTCAAGTGAGCCAAACAGACAAAAATCCCGGTACTTGTGAAGCTCTCATTCTAGAGTGGGAAACAAAATGAAACAATAACCAAAATATAATAAATAGGTTCATCAACAAACAGATAATATAGTATTCAAGAAGATGACAATTGTTAGGGAGAACATAGAGCAAAGTAGAGAGAACAGGGAATACCATGGAGGTGGGGATGAGTGTTACAATTTTCAAAAGGATGGTCTCTTTGGGAAGATGTCACTGAGGCAGAGGAAGCAGCTAGCACAGAGATTCTGGGGACAGAGCGGCATGCCTGCTATGTTTGAAAGACAACAATAGGGAGGCTTGGGAGGTTGGAGTGAAGTGGGAAAAGGAAGTGCAGTAACAGGTGAGGTCATGGTGGGGAACAGAGAGTCAGATGCTAGACCATCTGATAGGCTGTGTGAAAGACTTGGCTTTTAGTCTCAGAGAGGTTGGGTACCACTGAGGGTTTCTGAACACAGCAGTGACTTAATCTGACTTAGGGTTTTAAACAGTTATCCTGGCTGCTATGTTGTGAATGATCAGGCCTATGTGCAACAAGAGTGCTTAAGAATTAAAAGCAGAATCTGCATTAAAGGGTTGAGAGGATGAAGTCAGTTAGCACAAGGAAGTATTCAAATAATCTTAGCTATTATCACTCCTTAGTGCTATCTTTAGTAGCAACTATAGTGATTGTATTGAAAACTCCTTCTGCCTAATATCCTTTTGATGGAGATCTGAGCATTTACTCACTGTTTTCCAGAAAAAAAAAATGCCAATTAATTTGGGGCCTGGCAAAGAGGAGAAAATTTCCCCTGATCCTTGGCTCAAGACTACTTTTAATGGACTGGATTAGTTTACCAGATCTTGATAGCAGGATATGTTCTACTTTGAGATCACTGGGAAGAAAGAGTGACTTAGAGCCTAAGTTAGAAAGGAAGGGTGGGGTGCACTGTGGGCAAACTTTGCTTATTTCATAATTTCCTAGAGAAAGTTCAGTTTGAACAATCCAATGATTAAATTAAATCATAGTTAGAACAAAAACCAAATTACTTGGAAAAAGGACAGAAAACCCTTTATCTCTTAGGTTTAGTATTTCCTGTTGGGTTCTAAAGTCATTTTTAAAAAGGGGAGGTTAGAGAAAAGTCAGGCATTTACTGAAAGTATGAAGATCTTTACTTCCCTTCTAAAATGTAGGCATAAGTGTTGGGTCAGGTGTTTCTGTACTATAACATTTCATTAATTTATTGAAAGAGTTCACCATCTTTGAAGAGCAGATGCTGCCAATATTTGGCCAAGCATCGAAGGGTGGACACAAGCATCAAAGCACAGACACAAATGCTACAGGTGTTTATAGATGATAGAAGAATCACTGTTACCCTGATTAGGTCCCAGACATTGGTCCATGGGCAGCAGTATGAAATACATGGGTCTCAGTATTTCAGTGAGACCTCAAAGGAAGAAACTGGATGTGTGGAGAGGGAAGAATAGGTCACTCCATATGATGGGAGAAGCACAGGAAAAGGAGAGGTGGGAATAGGGGCAACTATGTGAAGGATGACAAGGTACCATGTTGAGACTATGAAAAGTATCATTGGATAGACAGCTGGAAACCAACCAGAAATAGGAGGTAAGAGTGTTTATAGAAATACCACATTTGTTTTCACTGTTAGAATTTCAGATTAAAGAAGCATCAATGAGCACTTTCTGGCCTTAGATTTTAAGCTTTGCTTAGTAGACATGGTCTGAGGGCTAAGCCTATTAAAGTTTATGACAATAAACTCTCCATAAAATTAAAAGAGGTAGATGAGATTTAAAATCACTGCAAGAGGCAGTGTGGCTGGAAAGCAGCGTGTGATGGGTGTCATTACGACCTGAAGGCTTATAAAGCATATTCTTGTATTTTGCTTATTTATTATTTTTAAAAGATTTTCTGTTTTCCATTTATTCTGAAACTCAACATTTAAAATGTAAAATCCTTAGAGACAGAGAATAAGGGTTGGTAGTTCTTTGTCACCATCAACATTCATGTGAATGATCTGCTTGAGACTGAACAGGAAATAAATCCCCTTTATATATCTTTCACTTAAAAATGTTTTCTAAAATTCCCTTTCTGTATTTTTTTCAGATAAAGAATGGTTTCTGAAATATTTATGAGAAAGGCCAGTTATAATTAATGGCAATACACTCTGCTACAACATCAATTTATTGCATTCCTAGTGACATGAAGTACAATTAACATCCCTGAGGGGTTCAATAAGTGTCTGCTACACTTTGTCATTTAATGACAAGACAAAAATACATGATTTTTCCATAATCTCTCTTGGAACAAAAGCAGAACCCTCGTATTCTATGAAAAATGTGCATTCTGTGGCTGTGTTTGCTTTATTCAGCAGTGTACTTCCAGGGCTTTATATGCAGAGGACTTTCAACAAATACTTGTTAAATGAGTGAACAGATAAACACACTGATGTTTATATATTGATGAGTGAAAGGATGAATGAATGAATTTCCTGTTAATTTTCTCTCTTCTACTTTGATCTGACTAGATAGTTTATTTAGAACATCAAGTTGTATTCATTGCCTTCTAACCACAGAACTTTCCTAGCATCTTTTCTTCTTTTTCATCTGCTGTTGCCAAGTTTTCTGGAATGCTTGATTTTTATGGACTTTGCAGAAATCTTCTCAGTGTTTCTTGTACCTCATAGCCATGTATGAAAACTGATCACATTTTCAGCATTTTCAAAGCAGGAGGTTTGCCTTCACCACAGATGTGGATTATATTATAAAAGTTTGTACTATTTTCGAGAAAGAACCAAATCAGTTCAAAACAGTTATTAATATGTCAGACACATCTGAATCAAGAATTATTGCTGCTGGAAATATTTTAATTGCTTCAAGTACTCTAGGATCTCTCTTACTTCTCCTCTTCCATCTCCTCCTCTGCCCTTTTCTTCTTCTCTCTTCCTCAATCTCCCATTTCTTGTTTGATCGATTAACTACCAATACATGGCCTTGATCTTGTCATTTGATCTGATAGCTTTAATTTTAGAATGTGAACATTTGCCTCCAAAACACTTATCTGAATGGAAAAAAATATCTCTTAACAATGGGATGTTCTAAAATTTAATCAGCACACCATATTGTTTCAGCACTCTCTTCTGCATGTTAACATGATATGGTATCTCATGCTGTTAGCACCTTGTGAATTTTATTTTCCTGAGTTAAGTGACTGGCTCTTTGGGAGCAATTTCTTATCACATCATTTTTCACACCCAGAAAAACCATGACTCAGTAGCCTCTTGGACATCATCTTGCCAAACAACTTAAGAGTCGTGAGGAATGATTTGATAATTTTTGTAGCATTTATTTTTTCACTTTATGTCATTTTCAATGTTTTCACTTTATGTCACTTTATGTCTACTCCCTAGAAGTAGAAAAGTTGTAAGATATATTCTGTCTTCACTTTCTCCTCTTCTTTTCCCTGGTATCCTCTATTGTTTTTAGTACCTTGTTGCCTCCTGTCTCCCTCACTGACTTCCCTTGTATCACAGAACATTGAACATTTTATTTACTGAGTGGAGAAGAGAAGCTTCACACCTGTATTTGTGAACACTGCTTGTGGAGGAAAGAAAGGGGCAAGGGAGGCCAACTCTCAACACAACCCATTGCCTAATTCCAGAGTGGATTTTATGCAGAGCTAGAATGGGAGGCATCCTGTGTAGTATGGCTTGAGAGCTCTGAAAAACTGACTTCCTCCCCAGCCTTAGCTTTCTCAATCGAGCTTTACTGACACAATTGAATGGAGTCACTGCTTGGTGTTTCAGGGAGACAAGATCAATTGTGGCTGCCCTCTCATATAATCTAAGTGTGAAGACTGACATGCTTATAAATTTTATGATATAAGATAGAAAAATACTATTTTAAAGTGCTCTAAGAGAGAGAACAAATGAAGAGAGGTCACCCAGGGTAACCAGGGAAGGTCATATGGAGGTTCAATAATTCCCTTTTAGGATGCAACTTTCCTACAGGAGTAATTTGCTAGAGCATTATTTGCCACTAACAAGTTACCCTTCATTAATGTATTAGTTACTTAGCTTTCTGGAACAGCAGAGAGTAAGCCACTAAGGGAGTGGTTCTAAAGACAGAAAAGTTTGACAGTGGGGATGGGGAAAGGAAAGGTGTTGCTGGAGGAATTGGCATGGGAGCAAATGAGTCAGAATTTAGGGTGGTACTGGGGAGGGAAGACCTGTGGAGATCAAGGGCATCATGTGGGAGTTGGAGAGGAGAAGAGAAGGCAGGAGATGGAAGAGAGTGGTGAGAAACAGGATGTGAAAACATTTGGGAATAGGAGTTCTGTTGAGGTTATTATTTCTTCACTAAAGAATGAAATGTTGGCCGGGCGCGGTGGCTCAAGCCTGTAATCCCAGCACTTTGGGAGGCCGAGACGGGCGGATCACGAGGTCAGGAGATCGAGACCATCCTGGCTAACACGGTGAAACCCCGTCTCTACTAAAAAAAAAAAATACAAAAAACTAGCCGGGCGAGGTGGCGGGCGCCTGTAGTCCCAGCTACTCGGGAGGCTGAGGCAGGAGAATGGCGTGAACCGGGGAGGCGGAGCTTGCAGTGAGCTGAGATCCGGCCACTGCACTCCAGACTGGGCGGCAGAGCGAGACTCCATCTCAAAAAAAAAAAAAAAAAAAAAAAAAAAAAAAAAAAAAAAGGAATGAAATGTTAAGCGAACATGTGTGACTAAATGTTAAGTAGCTAGATCTAGACCTGATTCTCCTGGAAGAAGAGCAAATGAATGTACTTTTGCCTTTTTATATAATCTCTAGAAATTATTTAGGCTTCTCCCTCATCCATCCCACAGGAAGCAGGCAACCATAAATGCTTGAGACATTTTCAGGGGATCTCAGTGTTCTTTTCAAGTCATATGGTGTTCTCATTAATTTTTGGAGTCATTTTTTAAATGTCTTGATAGTCTTTTGATTTTTTAAATTAATTAATGGTATTTGAACAGATGTGAAACATTTTCTTATAGATATTATTCTACCTGCTTTAAAAACATAAGATCTGTAAAATTCAAGTGGGTCTGGCAATTGTTCCTATCATAAAAGGAACTACTATTGCTCCTGTTGAGACAGAATACCAAGTTGTTTGAACTTTTGGTCTGATTGAGTATCAGGCTTCTTGAAGTCTTACAATAAAATGTGAACTTTGCTCTTTGAACTTTGCTCTTTTCCTGCTTTTGGTTTCTCTTTTTCTCTAGGTAGTGTGCATATATTTATGCAAAAACATACTCCCAATTTTTAATTCTGTCATTTCTGACTGGGCACAATTACTTGAGTCACCAATTACAAGGATATGTTAAAACTTAAAATTATCTCCTATGGCTAGTAACTCATTTTGGACCAGTTTCTATTAATATGGATTTGAAGAGAATATGAATATATTGATAATATCTTGGAATGTCATGAGTTATGCCCTGGGAAGTAATTTCGATCTATATTTAGACCAACATTTTGAAAAGTGTGGAGGAGAGGAAATCACTATGGGGAGGAGAGAGAACCTTTTTTTTTTCTTTTTCAAAAGCATGTGGGTTGATATATTTTTATCTTTTTCTTGTCTATAACAGCGTAGGCTTGGTGAATGTCAATGAAAGAAACAACACATCACATGTTCCTATCGGTGAGTAAAAATTATAGATAGAAGTTTTATTTTGTGAAGTCAAGGACATAAATAAATGTGGATGGTATTGTTTTACCACAGTATGATCTAGAAATTATATTAAAAACACATTCACTGCTTAATATAATTATTGGCAACAACTGTTACTGCTAATATTTCATGTATCACTACATATACGGAAGACATAATGTTACATGTTATAGGAGGCATTTGCCATTCTTTTTAGACATTCAATATTTTGAGCACCCTTCTTATATTTGGTGAATTACAACTCCATTGAGCTTGTACCTCCCATTATAGAAATATAAATCTCTTTCTCATCTTCCATTTCATTAGAGTGCAGAAATTTAACCATTTGACTTAGGCTCTGTCAGTTGGAAGCTAGTGATGACAGAAACAGGTGCAGCACCAAATCCAATCCATTCTGGCATGCATGACAGCAGATTCTGTTGCCTCTGCAATTTCTGGGATAGTGGTAGCAAAGGTTTTAGTGGTAATACCCAGTGTACAGTGTTGGTATTTTTGTTGGTGTGTCTGCTCAATTGGGATAGAAGTATTACCTTCACATTAAAGGGGAAGCATGATGTAGTGATTAAAGTTGTCGGACTTTGGAGCCAGAAATTTTCCTGGGTTTGAATCTCAGATTTACCACTTACTAGCTGTGTTGATTTTGGGCCAGAGACTTAATCTCTCTTTGACTCAGTTTCACTGTATGTGAATTGGGAATAATAATAGCAGCTAGTACCTTGAGTTATCATGACTGAATCCATTAATATTTGTAACGTGCTGATATGGTTTGGTGTGTCCCCACCCAAATCTCATTTTGAATTATAGCTCACATAATTCCCACGTGTTGTGGGAGGGACCCAGTGAAAGAAAATTGAATCATGGGGGTGGTTCCCCCTTCCTGTTCTTGTAGTGAATAAGTCTTACGATGTCTGATGATTTTATAAGGGGTTTTGCCTTTCGCTTGTCTCTTATTTTCTCTCATGTATATCAGATATATCTTTGTCACCATCAACATTCATGTGAAAGATCTGCTTGAGACTGAACAGGAAATAAATCCCCTTTATATATCTTTCACTTAAAAATGAAAGACATGTCTGCTGCCACATAAGACGTGCCTTTCGTCTTCCACTGTGATTGTGAAGCCTCCCCAGTCATGTAGAACCGTGAGTCCATCAAGTCTTTTTTTCTTTATAAATTACTCAGTCTCATGTATTTGTTTATCACCAGCATGAAAATGGACTACTACACATGCTTATGACAGTGTCTGAACCATAGTAAACACTCCAGCAACAGGAGAAAATGTCTCCAAATAAGTGTATTTTAAAGAATCAGTGGGCAAGAATAAGATTTATTTGTGTTTACACTCCTGGAACTATCCTATTCTATGTACTAGCTATCTCCAGAGTTCCTAAACTGCATGCTGAAGCACCCTGAGCCACAAGGACATAGAGGGATATTTTAAATTTGGTGAAAGGAACACGGTGAAACTTGATATCTGTTAGAAACCTTGAGAACTACTAGCTAAAGGTTGTGCAGAGTTACATTAATTTCTGCTGATTTTTTTTAATGTTGTAGTTTTGCAAAACAAGATTTTTGGCAGTTGTTTGATAAAAAACAAGCACTATGTGGGAAATTAATATTTTAGGAATAAGAGTAGGAAATGAAAGTGGCATTTTCTAATCTCATACCAAGGTTTGAGAAGTTGTACAATACCTTGTAAGACGAACACATCGCATTAGTAAATGATTTTGTTTATTCAAAAAGAAAATTAAAAGATTTTTTCTTTCAATAAAATGTATTGCTTTTTTCAAACAGATAGTAACTTGTTAGTTCATAAATACTTATTCAGTTGTTTAAACTTAACTTCTTAATCAATAGAACTACTAGGCATTTCTTTTGGTCTAAGGGCATTACATAAAAATTACTATGATATCATAAACATTGTACACCAAGAAAGTTTGGGAACTTCTGAGTTATACACATTTTCAGCAACAAGCAGACTGGCACCCTGATCTATGGAATTAGGGAGATATTAAGGGCCAAGTGGAAATCATTATAATTCTTGCTTCCTATAAAAATGGTAAACCAAAAGCAGTATCACATTTCTAAAAGAATTGCAGAAATAGTCACTTGTCATAAAGACTTGGAAGAGAGAGGGATAGTGATGTCCCTAATATCTCCATTTATCTCATTTGGTTAGTAGAGAAGGCTAGCCATGAAGAATGATACCTTGAATTTCAAGAGAAATCTATTTCTGTGAATATGACGACCACAGGACCACATTAAATTAAATTTCCAACTGGAAAATTTTTAACCAACATAAGTAGCATATATCCAAACAAAGATCCCTGTGAGGCTTGGCTTGATGCTATAAATTCTCAAAAAGTGTCTTTTCCCTCATCCCAGTGCCATTGTTGAGACAGGAGAGTTTTCCTGCTGTGCTCGATTGGTTGTTGTCAGCTTGGCACCACTATCATCAATCCCTTCTAAATTCTGAGTTAAAATTTAACAACGAGAGTAATTTAGAAAAGATTGGGATGAGGAGATAAAGTGGAAGTTATTATGAGACAGTTGTGAGATGATTACATGTTGCAGCTTGATCAGTTACTTTGGCTTCCGCAGACATTGAAGATTCCTCAGAGTTCACATATCACAGCTGTGGGGTGTGTTACAAACATTTTCCAGAGCTCTAGCATCACAGTGGTTGTGGAATTTAGGCCTCTCCATAAGTTCCCACCTTGTAGTTGTCTGTTGGTGGATATATGCGGCTTCTTGGACTTCCCCATCATCTCTGGCTTTTCCACCAATGCCAGTATTCCAGGCTAAAGTGATTAGTAACTGTTTCTCTCATCTAATTTTTTTCCAGACCTTCATTTTTCTGAAATTATGGTTCCAGTAATACTAACACTGGCTCTACTTCACTGGCCAACAGAATTTCGTGGAAATCTGGAATTGGTTCTCTGATCTGAGTAGACATAAAAGCATTAATGACCCCATCGTCATTGATAAATTGGGGTCTGGTAGTCTGTGACATGCAGTGGCCAAATGGATACTTACATGATCACTTGTGGTCACCTAGAGTCCAATGTTGATAGAAGATTAGGTGACGAGGTACTTACTGCAATAGAGAATTATAGTGGGAATAAAGAGTATAAGATTTTGCAGGTCAGAGCTTAGGTAAAGAACTAGAATGCTTTCATCACTGCCTTGAAAGAAACGTTTATTTTTGGACCACAGGGTATAGATTATACAGGTGGCTGAATTACAACACAAATTGGATCCACAGTCTCACAAGGAATTGCATTTTAAAGTTGGGACATTATTTAGGAGAAAGACGGGGCCTTGAAGAGTGAGATGTAGACATCTGAGCATATTTCAATTTCCTCTGAGCCTCCCTTCCCAGTAGAAACATCCTTCTCCCCTTGTCTGCAGAAGTTAACCTTCCCTTCCTTGAAGAATATATAATAAATTCTCCTAAAATTTTACAAGAAAATTCTGAGCCTTCTCAACTCTTCTTCCCTATCTCTTATAATTTCTAGACCTATAATAGCACTCAAATACAGATTCCAAGGAGGTAGGTTAAAAACACGATCTAAGAGAAGTACTGTAAACAGCAAAAATTGTAACACTTTGCCAATTTATATTGACAGAAATCTGGGGAATATATATGGAAATAAACCCTAAGGTGTTAGATCAGGGTAGAAAAAATGTTATGTTGGATTAGACTGAATTTATTCATGCGGGTGTGCCGGCCAGAGATTCTGATTTCACAGCGTTAGCACAAGCAGCTGAGGGTGGCTCTAACAATTTGCTTGGTTGTATGACTGAAATCTGGACCCTCACATTTTGTGAATTAAGTGAAGATGAAACTCCAGAATATCCTTGGTATCTTGAAGAAAAAGGTATGCAAAAACTTAAGGAGACGAGAATGTAAAGTGAACTTATTAGGATGTACAATGCTCGGCTATTCCCTCTGTCTCCCAGGTGGGCACAGGGGATACCCATTCACTAAGGCTTTGGACCATACATCACTGTGGAGAAAACCAAGATCCCTGAAAGGCTTTATAATGATTGTTCTCTGCCACCGTGGTTTGCCAGTCAGAGTGGGGGCTTATGGAAGTCAGATGATCAAGGGAGTTTTGGCTTGGGTCCATCTCACAGAGAGTTCATTGAGTTTGTAAATCCACCTCTTGGCTATTTTCCCAATTACAGAAGACAGAGTTGAGATAGACATATTCGGTAATTAGCAAAATCCTCTTATTGGTCCATTGACCTGTGTAGTGAGGGCTATCATTGTAGGAAAAACCAACTGGAAGCCCCTAGAACTGCATCTCCATACCGTAATAGTTAACCAAAGCAATTTCATGTTTCTCTCTCTCTCTATATATACACATATATATATAAACATATATATACACATATATACACAAAGTGTATATATATACACTTTAAGTTCTGGGATACATGTGCAGAATATGCAGGTTTGTTACATAGGTATACACGTGTCATGGTGGTTTGCTGCACCCATCAACCCGTCATCTACATTAGGTGTTTCTCCTAATGCTATCCCTCCCCTAGACTCCCACCCACAATTTCATATTTCGAAAAGGATTATAGAGATGAGTGCTGTCATCAACAGCTTGCAGCTATTCAAGCAATTATTCCACCCCATTCCCATTAACTTCACATATTTGGCCTATAGAGAAGACAGATGGACTTAAAGAATGTGTATAGATTATTATACACGTAATAAGGTAACAACTCCTGTTGCAGCTGGTGTTCTACTTGTGGTTTCTTGCAGAAAACCAGCACAGTTCCTAGCTCTTCCTGCTGCTGTATTAACAGGAACACTCTGTATTATATTATAGCAGGGGAAATTTATTTGGATTAGCTAAGGGAAATAAGAGTTACGGATATTCAATGAAGGCAGAGAAGAAAGACAGCATGGAGGTAACTCAAGGACGCCATGGAGTACCTCACAGTTCTTCCATTTGCTGTGCAAAATGTTAATGGAAGACTCAAGCAGCTTCATTGAGACAGGACTACCACACACACAGATCCCTCAGGAATGAAGTTCTGTGTCACCTCTTCAGGTGAAGACAACACCCAGCTGTGCTGTTGGCTTAAAGACAAAAATATGCAATGTGCGTCATAAAAGAAAAATCATAAACATCGACCATAGCTTTTTCACTCAAAGAAAAATAGACTGATGTGGCAAATATGTGTATTTAAATATTTGGACTTATTTTCCTTTTTGACCCTCTTTTTGACCCCTATAATTTTATATAGAGTATGCTGATGACAATTTTTAAAATTTATAGACTACATATTATTCAAGATGGGATTGTGAAGTGAAGGAGGAATAAACATACCCCAGAAATCCTAGACATAGAGTTGGATACAATAATGAGTACAGTTGCTTGAAAGTTTATACAAGAGGGAATAAGACAAAAGAAGGCTATGATGCCAAAACGGTGGACTGTAATGGATATTTTTCATTCTCTTTGGCTTCTCCTTTGCTTATCCTTCTTATGTTTGGGGGAATTTCTGCCTAATAAGTAGACCTCTCACTATGGAAGTCAGAAATTCGCTTTTCCAATTTCACTGTGGCTAAGGGCATATTTGTGATCCAGGCTCTTTCAATTGGACACACCCATGCCAGTCTCTGTAGCTGACTCTGTAAGAAACAAGTGCCATACAAAATTCATTCTGACTTGGTTGACAGACCATATACCTAATTTCCAGAAGTAGCAGTGGCAGGGGTTTTAATGGCAACATCCTGTGCCTGGTGATATTGATGTTGTCAGTGCAAACCACTGTGCCCATGCTAAGTGGTAATGGAAATGCTGTCTCCAAAATGTGATCTCCTACTGTTCTCCATCTGATTCAGAGCACTGGTTCTGGCTCTGTAGCCTCTAAGCTTGTTGCTCTGGTCCTCCTATAGCTCATACAGCTACTTAAAAACATTTAATACATTATATTCCTGCGTAAATTAGTTAGAATTGGTTAATTTCTTATGACTAAGAATCTTATAATCAGGTGTTCTTCATGTAGCACTCTAATCTTGCTAACTACTGTGTAAGGTAGACTTCATCATCTTCATTTTACAGATGATAAGACAGAAATTAGCTAACTTGCTCCAGATCACAATACTTGTCAAAAAGACTAAGAATTCAAACTCATGTTTAGTTTTTATAATTTATATTTATTAATTTTCACTTATAATTGATTGTGAAAATGTATCAATAATTGTTCAAATATAAACAGTAGTGAAAATGTCAATATCTTAATAGCATTTATATCTTGGTTTAGTTTTCTAGTTATTCTCATTTATTCAACTTCTATGTAGTTGTGAGTCATAAACATAATTATGATGGTCACTTTATATTCAATGTATTTTGTTCTATGGGGCTTGAAATGTACTCAAAACTCTCAACAGTATCCTCATGCAAACACTTAACTTCAGCATCTTTGTACCATTTGATATTTTACCAGGATTATTTTTAACTGTGTTTTACTTACATTTTTTTGGTTGTTGCTGTTTTGTTTTTTTTTTTTTTTTTTGAGATGGAGTCTCGCTCTGTCACCCAGGCTGGAGTGCAGTGGTGTGATCTCAGCTCACTGCAAGCTCCGCCTCCCAGGTTCACACCATTCTCCTGCCTCAGCCTCCCGAGTAGCTGGGACTACAGGCGCCTGCCACCACGCCTGGCTAATTTTTTTGTATTTTCAGTAGAGACAGGGTTTCACCGTGTTAGCCAGGATGATCTCGATCTCCTGACCTCGTGATCCACCCGCCTTGGCCTCCCAAAGTGCAGGGATTACAGGCGTGAGCCACCGCGCCCATCCCATTTGTTTTTTTCTCAGAATGTTTTCTTTTCATAGACAGACAACATAACTTTAAAAGTGAACATATTTGGGGTCACAGCTGTCTTTGTATACAAAAGGCAATGAGGAAGTGTTAAAAAATATGCCAAAACCAAATGGAATAACAAAACAAACCACAGATGTGCTCACACTAAATCAGAAGCTGGTAATTTCATCCACAGCCAATTGGTTAGGATATAGATATAGACATGTTTTCAAAATTTAAAACACTATTTTGCAGTTTCAGTAGTAATGGTAGCCATTTATGTAGACATAAAGAAGGTAATGAATATATCCCTGAAATGGATGATAACTTGTAATCAAGAAAATTGTTTCTGTATTACTTCATTTATATTTATGTTTACATACCCAAGACTGTGATGAATATTTCAAATGCATAAATACTTATTGTGCAGAGATGAGGATTTAAGGGAATTAGAATGTTCTTTAAATGGCCCAATTTGTGTAGAACTACTATTATTCATTTTAAAAACTTTTCTTAGGATTAGGTCAAGCTATCAAATGTTCAAGTGATAAGGAAAAAAAGACTATATTTAATATAAAAGTCTTCTTTCTTTCTTTTCTTTTCTTTTTTTTTTTTTTTTTTTTTTTTTTTTTGAGACAAAGTCTCACTCTGTCGCCCAGGCTGGAGTGCAGTGGTGGGATCTCGGCTCACTGCAACCTCTGCCTCCTGGGTTCAAGTGATTCTCCTGCCTCAGCCCCCCAAGTAGCTGGGATTGTGGGCACATGCCACCATGCCCAGCTAATTTTTGTATTTTTAGTAGAGATGGGGTTTCACCATGTTGACCAGGCTAGTCTAGAACTCCTGACCTCAGATGATCTGCCCACCTCGGCCTCCCAAAGTGCCGGGATTACAGGCGTGAGTCACCGTGCATGGCCATAAAAATCCTCTTTCTAACACATTCTATTGCTGTTGTTTGTTATATCTAGGTTAAAATTGTGTTTGAGAAAACAACTGTGAGGATAACTTGAGCCACTATTTTATTCTCTATTCAAATTTACCCTTGAAATACAATATTAGATGATTTCAAAGACTGGTAATTCCTCAGATTCATCATGCATTTAGCAACTTTTGTACACAAGGTACTGTGTTAACCATCTACTGAGTAAATCAGACAGAATGAAAATTACTCACTGCAGTACCAATGGCAGGAAGTTAGACCCCAAGTTAGTATACCCATGAGTAGGGCTAACAACTCTCTCTACAAGCTAAGCCAACAAGCTAAAGTGATCCAGAGGCCATGGAAGTACCACCTCTCAGCCAAAAGTCAGTGAAATATTCACTCAGATTTGGCTTTCATTTCTGATGTATATCTGGTTGAAGATATTTAGCAGTGCATTATGATCCATGCAAAAGCAGGGGTCAGTTAAATTCTATGTATTTTTTTTCTTTGATACAATTTGCACTGACCTGAACAACTGGTACACTCGAGCCCTGTGGGCAAGCACAATTCCTGATACTAACCTTTTACTGAAACATGAGCCAAACTGATACTTATCTCTTCCCAAAGCTTCAGTGATCATCTCCAAGATTTATCTATTTTATATTCATGTTTTATCCTTGATTTATATTTTTACCTTTGCTCTATCTCCTGAGCTACTTACTTATATCCTCAACAAATTTTTGTGGTAAAAATTTCTTTGGTGAGCTATATCTTACCTTCTTCAGTATAGAATAGTAATACCTGGAGGGAGTATAGGCTCAAAGGCTAAGGGAGTGGTTGGCCACAGGACGAAAACTTTATCTATTGACCTTTCATAACAATTAACTTCATCTGTTCTTTAGTCCTCTTCAGATACTCAGTGCATAGCTACATGTTAGAAGAGGATAAAATGTCTCTGTGATAAATATGGAACAAAGGTATTCCTTTATGAAGAGCAAGCCTATGAATCAGAGATGCCACCTACCTCGTTCAAACCAGAGATGGTTTGAACGGTTGCAATCTTCTGCCTCACTGAGGGATAGGAGAGAAGATGGGAAGTTTCTAAAAGTTTTGATGGGTCAAGATGATGCACAAGTTACAAGATCCAGGTGGGCAGACATAGGAGTTGAGCCCAATTAAATGTAGAAGAGGGAAAGGGACACCCAAAGAATATATTTGGTTACCTCCTAACTACAGCTAAATCACCACCTGCTGATGCCATAATCAAGGGTGTAAGAAACTTCAGTAGGTTAAAGTCTGTTTACTTTGGTTTATAGTCAAGGATGGGACATGTGCCCTTTGTAATCCATTACTGCCTTGTTTCCTTATCTTCTGCTACAGTTGTTTCTTCCAATACCATCACATCTCTGTTCATGCTCTTCTTCTTATGGTCATTGTTCTTTTGACAAATATTTGCAATGACAGGTATTGTGGTAGGCACTATGGGAGACAGAGCTATAAAAAGAAGTATAAGGCATGTACTTCTCCCTTAATTATATAACCTAGATTTTAGGTATTCATTCATTCATTTATTCTCTGTGCTCCCCTCACCCAAGAAGTGTCTTCTACAAATTATAGGAAGGCAATACAAAATTTGCAATGTTTATATTACACTTTCAGAAAAAAAAAGGGCTTGGATCCACCTTTGGCATTTCTCTTCCCTAAAACTCTCTCTTTGAGAATGCTACCAACTGTGATATGGCGGTGGGAGCTTTTCCTTTTGATCCTATCCATAGGAGAAGTGTGAGAAATTTGTCCTGGGAAGGAGTCAAAATTTTGGAGAGAGAGTAGAGATTATCTATGGGATATCAGTGAAAGTATTATAATAAGTATGGTCGATTTTAGAGGCCAATATAAAAGCAAAATATGAACATATTTAAACTACATCATCAGCTGTAGAAACAATTTATAACAGCAATTATGCAGTGAGAATTTAGGGTTGGGAAACTACTGAGAAAACTATGGCTTAAAGAGGTTAGGTAAGTTATACAAGATCAACCACAGAACTACTAAGTAGTAAAGCTATGATTTAAGGCACGGTAACAACTGTACAACCCATGCTTTCAACATCTTTGCTATAACTGCTTTGCTTTGAACATGTGGAATGTTGTGCAGACAATTATAAACGGCTATTGGAAGAATTTAGGCACATCAGCTGTTCCCCCTTTTTTTTTCTCACACTCTTGTCAGGTGCTGTGTAATGTTGTGTGTTTTCACTGCCCACTAAGTAAATGATTAATGGAACAAGAAGGCACCACCATGCGGGGGAGAAGACAGTGGTCCTCTCCACAGTTGTGTTCCCTCTCATAAGTAAAGTTCCAACTGGAGTATCATGGATAAGATCTTCTCTTAGAGCATACAAGACTTAAACATGCATAGGGAGGGTACACTCATCAGATAACTCTCAACATTTTCAGCCAATGGAACCAAAATGAGGATAAATTATTCCCCATTGAATAATATTTTAAGTCTGACACATTGAAAAAAATGTCTTAACCGTGAAAAAAATTTATTACATGGCTACAACATGCTTAGCTGTTTTCATCAACTACCCATGTATAAGTACTTGTAGATGGTTGTCACCTGGAAACCACCAAAAGTTAATTCCAAGTAACTCAGTTTCCCCGGCTTCATAGATAAATTTGCAGGAAATTGGAGCTTTATAAAGCACATTTTAGAACAGGAGTCCTATATATCAGAAGATCTGAAAAACCAGAAAGATTAGTATAAATAGTTTTGTTGGTCATATACTGTATGTGGAAATATTCAGACATGGCACATTCTATAGCCAAAGACTCTACTTTCTCCTAAGAATGTGGAACAAAGAAGTTAAGAACAGGGAATATATCTAGAGGGAAAAAAGAATGCTACTTTATTGCAGCTGAATTCATAAATCCATTAGAGAAACTCATTTTAATCTTTAGGTTTAATGTGTCCTTTTATTGAGAACAAGGCTTTCCTTTGTGTCCACAGTAGAAAAATGATACCAATTTAATTTTGTACATTGCTAATCCCCACTTGTCACATATTTTTCAAATTATCACGGTTGTGCTTCAATTGCGTAAAGGCAAAATAGGTAATTGGGCTGTGGGTTGGATCCTGTTAAGGATATATACAGATTTCTTTAAAACATTAGTAAGGATATTGCTCTCTTATTTTTTCTTTCTGTAGGATAATGACTCTCTCTCTCTCTCTCTCTCTCTCTCTCTCTCTCTCTCTCTCTCTCTCTCTCTCTCTCTCTCTCTCTCTGTGTGTGTGTGTGTATGTATGTATCTTTAACTCTGGCAGAAAATATAAATGCTTTTATTGTCATGTAGACCTTTTAGACCACTCTTACTTTCAGAGCTTTCATGATGTTGGAATGAGGCACTGTTCTACCCACAATTTAGTTTGTATTCCTTGAGTTGAGCTAACCATCTGAGGTTAGAGGACTCTCTTGATGGCTTTGCATGTCCAAGTGGGTATTCTGAATTCTGCCTGGAGTAATGGATCAATATAAGCAATTAATTTAAGGTTTAAAAAATTAATATAATCTGAAATTTTAATAGTGCAAGGGAATTTAAAGGTCTCAGTTCCACATATTTATTTTACAAATGAAAAAACAAAGGTGCAGAGAGCTCTTAGAGTTTGTTGAGGGTTGCATGGTCAGTAAATGGCAGAGCTGATATCCAAACAGGGTTTTTGCCTCATAATTCAAAGCTCTTTCTTTTTAAAATGATTAAGCAGGCCGGGCGCGGTGGCTCACGCCTGTAATCCCAGCACTTTGGGATGCCAAGGTGTGTGGATCACGAGGTCAGGAGATTGAGGCCATCCTGGCTAACACGGTGAAACCCCGTCTCCACTAAAAATACAAAAAATTAGCCAGGCGTGGTGGCAGGTGCCTGTAGTCCAAGCTACTTGGGAGGCTGAGGCAGGAAAATGGCATGAACCTGGGAGGCAGAGCTTGCAGTGAGCCAAGATCGGGCCTCTGCACTCCAGCCTGGGTGACAGAGCAAGATTCTGTCTCAAAAAATAAATAAATTAATTAATTAAATAAAATAATAAAGCATTAAGGCATATGGGAGATGTCCAAAGAATAACATGACTAATAGCTTTGATATCCACCATTCAGCTTTGTCAAATCTTACCATTTTGTTATGCATGCCTCTCTTATTGTTTTTTAAGAAATGGAAGATTTAATAAAGTTCTTTGAATAATGTTTACTGATAATACTCTTCACACTGCCTCCAAATTTGCTACTGTTATGTGAAGATGCAAAACCAGTATCTATCTGTAGATATAGTCATGTACTAATGACTAAGGACAGTATATATATAGAGTCATACTGTATATATTCTTCTGAAACTTGCTTTTGTGCTCAGCGTTGTTTTCAAGATTTTTTAAAATGTTAGAACGCATAGCTATAGTTTATTCATTTTCACTGCTTTCCATATTGTAAACATATTATAAAGTATTTATTTTTCTATTGATGAATATTTAGATTTCTAAAAAAATTGCTATTACAAATAATGGTGTAATAAACATTCTTTGTATGTTTTTCCCTGTGCAAGAATTTCCCGGTTATGTACTTAGAAGTTATAATACTTTAACATTACACGTTATTGTCAGATTACTCTCCAAAGTGTTATACAGCAATGTTACATAATGCCGATCAAATCGATAGGAAATGACTAATCACTGTGTCTTCATCTGTATTTCCCTTTTTAATAATAAAGTTCATTATCTTTTTATATGTATGTCAGTTAGCTATTGCTGCAATGATATTGGGTAACCAGCCACCCCAAAACTTAGAGGCAATCATTTACTTTTATTAGTCTGGAAGCCAAATGGTGTGACTCTTCTTCAAGCTGTAAATCTGTGGATCCACATCTGTTCCATATATTTCTTATACTCCTTGGGCCAGTGGGCTAGCTAGCAATGCTCTTCTCACAACAAAGGCAGGAGAACAAAAGTGCAAACCCCATTGTTCAAGAATATTTCAAATCCCTATTTGTGACATGTCTGCTTATGGTGCCACTGATCAAAGCAAGGCACTTAGCTGAGTCCAACATCCATAAAGTGGGGAAATACCCCACCCCTATGAGTCTATGGCAAAGATATGAGTGCATGTAACTACTATAGGCAAGTGAAGAATTGTCACCAATATTTTTCAATCTACCACCACATATTGTTGACTGTTTTGGTTTCATCTTTTGTGAATTACTGGTTCATACTCTGCTTATTTTGCTTTTGGGTTGCTTATCTTCTGCTTATTGTTTTACAGATACTCTTTATATAATGTAGATTTTGATTTTTCATAATTACAGGATTATAAAAATCTTCTTTTGGTCTGTAGCTTGTCTTTTACTTATGATATTTCTTTTCTTTAGAGAAGCTTAAGGTTTTACTGCAGTTTAAATACTTATCAATCCTTCCCTTTATAGTGTGTGGTTATTGTGCTTTGTTCTTGAAAATTATCTCTATCTTGAGGTCGTTACTATATTTTGAAGTATATTAAAGTTTAAATTTTACACTTAAATTTATGATTTATTTGGAATTTTTGTGTATGAATGAGGTAGAAATCCTATCCTTTTCCATATTCATAAAAAATCCTTCCAATACTCTATTTGAGTAGTGCATTATTTCCTGACTCTTGTACTTCATTGTCTGATATATGTATCTGTTATATATATATATTATCTGATATATATATTATATCTAACTATATATAACAGATATATATATCCAGTAATATATATAAAATATATATATAAAATATATATATATAAAATATATATATAAAATATATATATATAAAATATATATAATATATATATATAAAATATATATATATATATATATATATATATATAAAAAATATATATATATCCAGTAGCCTTGACTAGAAGAATTGACTTCCATGGCCACTTAGGTTGTTAGCAAAATTCATTTTCTTGAGGGTGCATGACTGAGGAACACAGTTTTTTGATGACTGTTGGGTGGAGTTTACATACATACACTTCCTAGAGATCTTTCTCAGTTCCTTGCCAGTGGACTTTCCCAACATAGTTGCTTCCTGCATTAAGTCAGCAAGGAGGGCCTCTAGACCAAGTCTGCTACCAAGACAGAATCTTAAGTGGCATGACATAATTCATCACCTTTGCCATATCTATTGATTAGAAACAAGTCAGATGTCCTTCACACATTCAAGGGGAGAGGATTAAATAAAGGCATGAACACCAGGGGCTTATAGGGACTAACATAGAGTCTGTCCACTGCAGTTTTGGTTGTCGCTATAAATGGGATCCATGACTTGGCTCATTTAAGAGCCATTCTTTTCAGCATGTGAAGATTGGATGTCTGAAAACTTCATCTTCCTAGAAACTCTTGAAGCTAAAATTCTGGATGTGATTTTTGGATAATTTTCATGACTTTTTAAAGTTATGTTGTATTAACTCACCACAAACCAACACTGCCTTAGCCAATACTGAACCACTGCTCCTAGGGGAAATATGGGATTAGGTTCCTGGAGACTCTGGTCACAGTATTTTGTCAACCAATCAATATATAACCGTGTTTTATATGTATTTCTCTTTAAGGACATCTTATTTAATATATATTGGGCTCATTAATATTGAATGCATGGCCTACGGCACTATAACTCATTCTTGAACAAAGCTTATCTAACATGTATTTTTTCCAGAAGGCACATCACAGCCTTCTTGCACTTAGGAACATTAGACAGCACTTCAGCACCATGCATGGTCGGGGGTGGGGGTCATTTTAAACGGCAAAATCACTTATAAAACTGCAAAACAAACCATGGCACTAAATAGACCACAAAAAGGATACTTATTTACAGCATCTGAGCTGAAACAAGAAGGCAGGTCATCTTCTTGTTCAACTTCAGCTGGGAATGTAAGCATTGAATAAACTCAATTTTTGTTTTTGCTTCTCTGCACATGTCTGCAAATGGCCACAAAAGCACTCTGAGTATTGACTTGGGGTTTACAAATAAATATTAGCAAGTAGATGAATTCACAAATACAGAATTAGAAATAATGAGGATCAACTGTATCTATCACAAATCAGAGTCACACAAAAGGCTGATGCCAAAGAGAGTTAAGTAGGAAGATGGAGAATGCTGGGCATACATTCCCTTGGCAGACATATTGTAGGTGACAGATCATGTCATAGTTCGCTTGGTTTTTGAACCAGAAAATCTATGATAACTAACTGTTAACGTCAGTGACAGTTTTCCTATTAAAGCAAAGTTGGAGTGAATCTATAGACTAGGTGTTTCTGAGTTTGTAAGCACAAAATATTCTGTATTAAATCTTAGTTTGGCTAACCCAGCTAAAGTAGATTCTTTTGTTTGCAACCAAACCATGATTGAACATTTCCTTAAAAACTGTGTCAAATACTATTTCCATTGTATTCATTGGGGGAGATCATGTGTGGATCAGCTTTCACGGGCTGTCGTCTGACTGTTAAGTCCTGACGTTATGTAGTCCACATGATTACACCCTTGTGCTGCGACCTTTTCAGTAGGACAACACTGATTATGGACAGACAATGAATTTTCCTCTAAGACCTGGAGCCAAACCCTCTGAGAGAAAAATTAAACTGTGATTCTGGCTGGGGTCAGGTGCAGTGGGAGGGGCGGGGAATTTCCACTGTCTCAGGCTGCACCTATGCCACAGGGCCTGTGAGAATTTCTGTTTCCCAAGCTTAGGGCCCAGTATCACTTGGAAGCCCTAAATCCAGTTTGAAAATGTCATTTTAGAAGACAAAGGCATACTGCCAACAGGTATATAATTAAGATAACTCATTTTATTGGGGTGATAAAAGTTGTTCTTACTTGAGAGTAAAAACAACAACAACAGCGAATGTGTCAAATGTTTTATTTCTCACATATAGAGATGTAACTTACTCTCACACATTAATATCTATCATGTTTTTATTGCATTTTTACTTTGTTAGCATTTTCTTCTATAAGTTCTTAGATATACTATATAAGCAATCATATCATTTATGAGTAATAGAGTTGGGACACTTTTTTTTCCCAATTCTTAAATCTTTTAGTTCTTATGATACTAAATAAAAAATGTTGAAGAGAAGTTGTGCAGCAAGTATCCCTCTGATTTGAAATGAAATATTTCTAATGTCTTACCATTGTAGAAGATTGATCACAAAAATAGCAATCAGAACGTATAAGTTAAAATCTCTATATTTAGCTAAAATGTTATTGTAGAATAAAGGCAAAATAAGCATACTTTCAGACAAAATAAAACATATATCAACTGTATGCGTTTAATAAAGGAAAAAGTCAAGGATGTATTTTAGAAAGAAAAAATAAAAATTTCTAAAATAAATGTTAAAATGCAAGGGAGAATGTTTAGAAAATAAATTAGTATATCTGTGAGTAAAATAAGTATCAGTAGAATAAAACAATGATAATAATGACTAATTATAGGAATATCAAGCAGGGTAGAATTAAATAATGACATAATGGTTAAGGGAATGATCTAAGCTAAAGCTCTAAGGTCTTTATATGTTTTTGAATAAGAGTAAATATATTAATAATGTTTAGACTCTAAGGTAACTCTACAAAACGAATTTTAAGGGTAATCACTAAAAACTAAAAATAGAATCTGTGATACTACCCACTAAAGGGGCAATGGGAAAGGTAAAGACTTGGTTAGTCTGGATAAATTTTGGAAAGGTAAAAAATGGAAAAATAAATCCATGGTAAACAGAAATCAATAGATTTCTGTAGGAAATTCCCATCTTGTAAGAAAAAAATCCCAAAATATAAAGACTGAGGTTTTTGTTTGTTACTTGTTTGCTTTGTTTTGTTTTGTAGAATAAGAGAGGATAAATTAGGTACATGCTAACCAAAAAAGGTTGATATAGTTAAATTAACATCTGAAAAATAAAAGCAAAAATATGAATTTAATAAAGATAATGACAACAAAAGGAAATTAAGAACAATCATAAAGGTCCAAGAATAATGTAGCCAACAACTGGTTCATTAAAAGAATAAATAATCATCAAAACTTGGAAAATTAATGAAGACAAAAGAAGATTAAACCATGCTTTATTGGATGTTATAAAGGCAAATAATCACAGATACACAGATACATTATTATATCATCAAATAATGATATAATAGTATGAAAAACATAAACTGGAAAATTTAGACACAATAGACTTTCTGAACAAAGTATACCATAAAAAGTTGACCCTAAGAGAAATAAAACACCACATTAGATCTATAACCATTAAAAAATTAAGTTAGTAAAGTATATACGTCAGCCAAACAAAAAAGCAGTTTAAATGGTCTCATAGGTGGTCTAATATAAATGTTCAAAGAATAAACAATTCCTATCTTCTTCAACCACTACAGAGAATAACAAAAGTGGGATAACTCCCCAACTAATTTTATGAGACTAGAACCTTAATGTTGAAACAGAAAAACAGAACAGGAAAATACTATCATATGTCAATCTCACTCATGAGCATAGTTACAAAATTTGAATACAAATATTAGCACATAGCAACTAACAATGTAATAAAAAAATGCATCATGATGAAGGAAGACAAAGGTGATTCATATTAGACTATCTATGAATACAATTTCCCACACTAACAAATTAAAGTAGAAAAAGCATATGGCCAGCTCAGTTGAAGGTAAATGTTATTTGATATAATTCAGCATCATTTATGATAAAAGCAATTACAAAAAAATTTTTTTTTTGAAACTGAATAGACTGTGATTTATTTGATGAACATACCTACCAACATTGTAGGGTAAACTAATAAGGGGATTGCTATGTGGGAAGAGCTTTTAAACTTAAAAATAAAATTTTAAAAATGATAATTTTTATACAAATTATATGATTACTAACACTATTTTCATTCATCACTTAATAATGAAAAACTTAAAAATAAAGTTTTTAATTTTTAAGTTCAAAATTTATTTTAGACTGTAACCGTACATGCCTGTACTCTCTTAACACGTAGAAAGTCATGATAAACATCAATACCTTCTATGGGAATATTGAATGATTTCTGTATGGATTATAAATGTGTCTTCTGAGTTTTTTCTGAAGTGTGTTTACTAGATGTGGAAGATGCTATCAGAACCCAGCATGTCCTTTCAGCAGTCACCATTCCTGGGCATGCTGACCCCTTTGGCCGCTGAGAGTAAGCACGAACAACTCTGGCTTGAAGCTTTCTTTCACCTTTGAACCCTTCCCAATCCAGTAGAACCCTTCTTCTTCAGGGGAAGACCAGAGACCCCCAGTGGGTGGGGGATGAGGAGGAACAGGTAAAAGAAGATTTCACCCAGGAGAAATCTTCAACCAATACTACTGGAAATCTGTAGATAAATAACCGCAGTTTCTTATCTCCTTAGTTGGAATAACTCTGGGGTATATTCTACACCAGCGGTCCCAACTCCCTGAGCCACTAAGCTTCATCTGTATTTACAGCCATTCCCCATCATTCACATTACTGCCTGAGCTCTGCCTCTTGTTAGATCAGTTGCTGCGTTAGAGTCTCACAGAAGCATTGTATTAGTCCCTTTTCACACAGCTAATAAAGACATATCCAAGACTGGGCAAATTATAAAAGAAAGAGGTTTAAGTGGACTTAAAGTTCCATATGGCTGGGGAAGCCTGACGATCATGGCAGAAGGCAAGGAGAAGCAAGTCACATCTTACGTGGATGGCAGCTGGTAAAGACAAAGAACTTGTGCAAGGGAACTCCTCTTTTTAAAACCATCGGATCTCATGAGACCTATTCACTATCATGGGAACAGCATGGGAAAGACTTGCCCCATGATTCATTTACCTCCCAGTGGGTCCTTCCCACAACACATGGGAATTCATGATGAGATTTAGGTGGGGACACAGCCAAACCATATTATTTCACCCTTTGCCCCTCCCAAATCTCATGTCCTCACATTTCAAAATCATGCCTTCCCAACAGTCCCCCAAAGTCTTAACTCATTCCAGCATTAACTTAAAAGTCCACAGTTCAAAGTCTCATCTGAGACAAGGAAAGTCCCTTCCACCTATGAGCATATAAAATCAAAAGCAGGTTAGTTACTTCCTGGATACAATGGGGGTACCGGCATTGGGTAAACACAGCCATTCCAAATGAGAGAAATTGACCCAAACAAAGGGGCTACAGGCTGCATGCAAGTCCAAAATCCAGCAGGGTAGGCAAATCTTACAAAGTCCCAAAATGATCTCCTTTGACTCCATGTCTCACATTCAGGTCATGCTGATGGAACATGTGGGTTCCCATGGTCTTGGACAGCTCAGCCCCTGTGGCTTTGCAGAGTACATCCTCCCTCCCAGCTGCTTTCATGGACTGGAGTTGAGTGTCTGCAGCTTTTCCAGGTGCACAGTGCAAGCTGTCAGTGAATCTACAATTCTGGGGTCTGGACGACAGTGATTCTCTTCTCACAGCTCCACTAGGTAGTGCCCCAGTAGGGACTCTGTGTGGGGGCTCCAACCCCACATTTCCCTTCTGCACTGCCCTAGCAGAGGTTCTCCAGGAGAGCACTGCCCCTGCAGCAGACTTCTGCCTGGACATCCAGCCATCTCCATACATCTTCTAAAATCCAGGTGGAGTTTCCTAAACCCCAATTCTTGACTTCTGTATATTGCCTCAACTCCAAGTGAAAGCTCTCAAAGCTTGAGGCTTGCACCCTCTGAAGCCATGGCCCAAGCTCTACATTGGCTCACTTCAGCCGTGGCTGGAGTGGCTGGGATGCAGGGCACCAAGTCCTAGGCTGCACAAAGCATGGAGACCCTGGGCCCAGCACATGAAACCACTTTTTTCTCTTTGGCCTCTGGGCCTGTGATGGGAGGGTCTGCCATGAAGTCCTCTGATATGCCCTGGAGACATTTTCCCCGTTTTCTTTGGGATTAACATTGGGCTCCTTATTACTTATGCAAATTTCTGCAGCCTGCTTGAATTTCTCCTCAGAAAATGGGATTTTCTTTTCTATCACATTGTCAGGCTGCAAATTTTCTGAACTTTTATCCTCTGCTTCCCTTATAGGACTGAATGCCTTTAACAGCACCCAAGTCACCTCTTGAAGGCTTTGCTGCTTAGAAATTTCTTCCACCAGATACCCAAAATCATCTCTCTCAAATTCAGAGTTTCACAAAGTCTCTGGGGAAGGCGCAAAATGCCACCAGTGTCCTTGCTACAACATAACAAGAGTCACTTTTGCTCCAGCTCCCAACAAGTTCCACATTGAGAACAGCTCCCACAAGCTCCATCTGAGACCACCTCAGCCTGGACCTTATTGTTCATATCACTATCAGCAATTTTGTCAAAGCCATTCAACAAGTCTCTAGGAAGTTCCAAACTTTCCCTCATTTTCCTGTCTTCTCTTGAGCCCTCCAAACTGTTCCAACCTCTGCCTGTTACCCAGTTACAAAGTCAGTTCCACATTTTTGGGTATCTTTCCAGCAGCACCCCAGTCTACTGGTAGCAATTTAATGTATTAGTCCATTTTCAGGCTGCTGATAAAGATATACCTGAGACTGGGCAATTTACAAAAGAAAGAGGTTTAATTGGACTTAAAGTTCCAGGTGAGGCCTCACAATCGTGGTGAAAGGCAAGGAGGAGCAAGTCACATCTTACATGGATGGCAGCTGGCAAAAAGAGAGAACTTGTGCAGGGGAATTTCTCTTTTTAAAACCATCGGATCTCATGAGACTTATTTACTATCATGAGAGCAGCACAGGAAAGGCTTGCCCCCATGATTCAATTACTTCCCACTGGGTCCTTCCCACAACATGTGGGTATTCAAGATGAGATTTGGATGAGGACACAGCCAAACCATATCAAGCGTGTACTCTATTGTGAACTGCACGTGCGAGAGATCTAGGTTGCGTGCTCCTTATGAGAATCTAATGCCTGCTGATCTGTCACTGTTTCCCATGCCCCAGATTGGACCACCTAGTTGCAGGAAAACAAGTTTAAGGCTCTCACTGATTCTACATCATGGTGAGTTGTATAATTATTTCATTATACATTACAATGTAATAATAATAGAAATATAGTACACAATAAATTTAATGCACTTGAATCCTCACAAAACCTTCCCTCGCATGCCCAGTGGTCCACAGAACCAAAAATTGTCTTCCATGAAACTGGTCCCTAGTGCCAAAAGGATTGGGGACCACTGTTCTACATGGTTTCCTAGAGTTCACCAGCAGTTTCCCAGAGTTCACCAGCAAAATTAAGCCCTAACTTCCCAGATAAATAACTTGCTTTGTGATTTACTTTTTGTTGATCCCTTTCCATCTCTATCCCACTCTAATCTACCTGTGCATTCTGGGATCACCTCTCAAATAAGCAACTTAACTTTGTCTTAGGGTAAGTCAAACAAAGACAGTATACTATTTTTGTCCAATAATTACTCCCTGAGAGGGGAAAAAAAAAAGTCCCACTATCAAATAAAATTGAGAGATTCAGTATTTGCTTTTTGCCCTCTTACAGATCTAGAGATGTAAAAAATGGAGTTGGGGGAAAAACATGACTTTTTTTCTAACCCAGAATTATACAAATTATATGATTACTATTTTCACTCAACACAATATCTCTTTAAAAGAATGTTCTACAGTATCATTTTGTGAAATTGAAGAGAGAACTGACACAAGAAGCTAGCAAATTGTTCATTTGTCATTTATTGAATACCTACTCTAAGACAGGTAGTAATGACGATTAAGATAGTCTTTACCCTTGCAATCTGGTGGAATTTAATATATTTTTTTCATAATGGGTCTTGAAACAAAAACTTTACATTTCAGGTAGTGTTTGTAACAAAATCAAACAGCTTATATGCATTGATTGTTAACAATATTCTGTCTTATTTCTAATATGTATATTGATTTGTAATCAATAATTTAGCTAATGGAAAGCAAACAGTACCTTATATTTGAATTCTCTACCATTTACTAGAACAATTCCCAGCCCTGAGAGAATACGTTACTTTATAAGATGGGCTAATATTTATTCTGCATTTCTAAAAGGCAATTCTTCAAAAACACTGTCTCCTTAAGCAAGTACATGAAATTAGGAGAGTTATAATAGCAAGTAATCAGATCAGAAATTACGTTTTTCAAGATCCTTCAAATTTTATAACAAGATTTTACTCAAATAGTGTTTATATTAATTTGTATTAACAGAAAAATTTTTCTTTGTAGATAATCTGATTGCTATTGTTTACATGGAAAAATTAAAAATAACTATACATAGTTTCATAATTAGCACCACATATTAAACAACTTAGAAGGAATATTTTAAAAGATGCATAAGCAGTAATCTTCACTGTTTCCACCCACACTTAACAGGTTAACTTTTTAACTCTAATATCCATCTCAGCTTACTTCTTTCTGGTAATAGCAGAAAGGAACACAGTGGAATCACAGACTGCAATGTTATGGTTGTGGTCAGACTGGCCTAGAGTCTTCCATGAATATGAATATATTTTTCCTATATTAATACATAGGAAGAATACTGGAATGAAAGGGAGATGTTGGGAACAAAAGAAATAAAATTTAGATAAAGATGTCAGATCTCTTAGTCTCCTTGCCTGTCTCTACTCCTTAGATAATTCAAATTTCAATCAAACTGAAATAATCCTCCTTCATAAAGTTACACATAATTATAAATCCATTATTTCTCCTTCTAACATAATTTTTAAATAATTTTATATAGAACTTTACCTATGCAGAATTCTTATAGAAGCATGTGTGTATATAACAGCCTCACTAGATTGCAATATCGTTGAGGGAAGAAAGCATCGATTTTATTTATTTATTGTCCCCAACTTGCTTGATAACATTTGGATACTTACTTTTCCCTTCATTCTTCTGAAATTCCCATTAAAGTATACTAAGTCCTGTTATTCTATCTTTCATACCTCTAAACTACTATGTCATTATGTACTTTATTTTGAATGAATTTTGAAATTCCCATTAAAGTATATTAAGGCCTTTTATTCTATCTTTCATACCTCTAAACTACTACGTCATTATGTACTTTATTTTGAATGAATTTTTTAGTATCACTTAGCAATTCTTCAGTTCTTTTGAGGTATTTTGAGAATTTTTGTTTTTGAATTTGGGGTTTCAGGCTAATTTTCCACAGTACAATAGTTTGCTTATTTTCTCTTCTCATCCAGTCAAACTCATATATGTTTTTATCTTTTTCCGTTAAGAACATGACAAGACTGTAACTGAATTTATATTAATCCAGACTCCAAAATTTGGTGTCCATGTGTTCATGTGAATGAATGCGGAGAGGCAAAGCAAATTCTTAGAATAGCTAATGTGCTTATCACAAACTTCAGTAACGTTCTCTGAAGACAGTTTTTGTTTTTTGTTTTTTCCTTAGCTACTTTGTTTGGAATGTTCTTGATCTAGAGAAGAAGTTGACTCTTTCTGTGTAATGAGCCAGATAGTAAATATTTGAGGATAAAAGGGCCAGAAGGTCTCTGTTTCTACTATTCAGTCTTTCCTTTGAGGTGCAAAAACAGTCATTGACAGTACGTAAATGGAATGAGGTTTTCTGTATTCCGATAAAACCTAACAAAAAGAAGCTGGATTTAGCCTTTGATCCATAGTTTGCTGAATGCTAATCTAGCATATCCCTGAGATAACAGGAACATTTGTCTAGGATAGACGCTGGAGCACAATGAATATTCACTAAGTCATATTTTTTATTAAAATTATAATTACAATGTATAGTGTAGCTGGTGCCCCAACTGAAGATTTAATTTATAATTGGTCTTGCAATTCTAATGATAGAGATGGTCAGAGAACTTTTGGAAGTATGAATCACCTCCAAGACACAAATAGATTTTTTATTCTTGTGAAGGCATGAGCCTTCTTGAGATTCTTTATTGGCTGAGGTCAGTAATTGGTCTCTGCCATTAAGAGTAAGAAATGGGAAAACTTCTAGTAGTTATGGGGCCAATGACAATCCAAGTAGCTATCATAAGTCAGTGTGTGTAGAAAGCTCCATTGCCTAAATGGGGAGGGGAGTAAATCCTATTATCTAGAGGACTGAAAAAGAAAAGAAACTTAACCTCTGAATGGATTATTAGGGCTGGAAACAGTGATAGTACTTGTGGCTTGAAAATGGCACACCTGAAGTCATCTGGATCCAGAAAATTCAGGGTAACAGGAGTCTTGGGGAGGAATGGTTGTATTGGAAAGTATGAAAAATTAGGTGAGGCACACTGTTCGAATGTGGCCCTGGGGGAGTAGAGTTATCTGCATCTTAGTCCCCTCTTAAAAGATTGTGTTTGCTTGTGCTGAAGGCTAAGCCAGCAAGGCATTGGGTGTCATGGGCCTACAGATTTAGACAGAAATTGGCAATGAGAAGCCAAGGAAATTAAATCAGAGGGAAACATATGAGATATTAGCACTCTATCTTAGATTTGGAAGACAATTCAAGACAAACCAGGTCCTATAAAGAACCAAGGGAGTCGGAAGCCCCAAAACAAAGATACTGTACTTTCTGCTCATCTGATAATGGGAGTTTGAGTGAGTTTTAACTTACTGTTGAGACAGCTAGCGGGGAGGGGGTCCCTGGAAAAACTCCAACCAGACTGCGTACTAGGGTGGAGCCACAGAAGTTCCTGCCATTTGCAGCAGGGGAGGAGGCTGGCCCCTTCTTGTGTGGAAACTGGGATTGGAACAGCTGGGCAGGAAGCACTCTAGCAGGGACTCTGACCTTGCAAGAGTCCCTGTTTTCCCCTTTTTTCTTTGTTTTCACCCAATAAAACCCTGTCTTACTCACCATTCAAATCATCTTCAAGCCCAAATTTTTGTGGCTGTGGGACAAAGAACCCTGTCTTTGCGGAACTAAGGGAAGGTCCTGCAACACTACGAAGAAAAAAAGTTCCTATGTTAGAATCCTGAGTATTTGTAGGGCAATTCATTCTTTTTTTTTTTATTATTTTTTTTTTATTATTTTTATTTTTTATTTTTTTTTTTTGAGACGGAGTCTCGCTCTGCCGTCCAGGCTGGAGTGCAGTGGCCGGATCTCGGCTCACTGCAAGCTCCGCCTCCCGGGTTTAGGCCATTCTCCTGCCTCAGCCTCCCGAGTAGCTGGGACTACAGGCGCCCGCCACTTCGCCCGGCTAGTTTTTTGTATTTTTTAGTAGAGACGGGGTTTCACCGTGTTAGCCAGGATGGTCTCCATCTCCTGACCTCGTGATCCGCCCGTCTCGGCCTCCCAAAGTGCTGGGATTACAGGCTTGAGCCACCGCGCCCGGCCGGGCAATTCATTCTTAGTTACAGTGCAAAAATTTGGTCTTCTTCTCTGTCCTTTTGTTACAATTACATACTGTTGCATAACAAATATCTCAAAACTTGTCATAAACAACCATTTATTAGGGTCATGGGTTCTGTGGGTTAGGAATTTAGACAGAGAACGGCAGGGACTAATTGTCTTTGCTCTCCAGAGCCTGCAGTCTCAGCTGGAAGATTCAAAGGAGGTTGAGGATGACTCATCAGCTGGGGCTAGTATCCTCTGAAAGCTTTTTCACACTCGTATGTGTGGTGCTTGATTCTGGCTGTTGGTTAGGATTTTAGCAAGGACACTTACATGTGGCTTCTCTTTGTAGCCTGAGCTTCCTCAAAACATAGTAGTAGCTAGTTTCTAAGGGTGAACGTTTCAAGAGAGAAACCCAGGCAAAAGCTATACACATCATCTTTTCTCACCTAGCCTTAGAAGTCACACCATTTGGCCAGGCGTGGTGGCTCATGCCTGTAATCCCTGCACTTTGGGAAGCCATGGCAGGTGGATCACGAGGTCAGGAGATCAAGACCATCCTGGTTAACACGGTGAAACCCCGTCTCTACTAAAAATACAAAAAAATTAGCCGGGTGTGCTGGCGGGCACCTGTCGTCCCAGCTACTCAGGAGACTGAGGCAGGAGAATGGCATGAACCCGGGAGGCAGAGCTTGCAGTGAGCCGAGATGGTGCCACTGCACTCCAGCCTGGGCGACAGAGCGAGACTATGTCTCAAAATAAATAAATAAATAAAAATAATAAATAAATAAATAAATAGAAAGAAGTCACATCATTCAAATTTCTGAGGAAGTCACAAAGACTCGGGTTCACGGTGATGAGAAATAGGCTCCACCCTCTTAATGAAAAAGTAGCAAGGTTGGATAAAAAATATTATTGCAGCCATTTTTAGAAATTACAATTTGTGATATCCTTCTTCAGCCCCGCCCCAAATCAGGCATTTTAACTAAAAGTGAACTTCTTTTAACGACCTATAGTTAAGCTGAAATATATTAATAACAAAACATGCAGTTTAGCATGTTCTGCTATTCTGTTCATCAGTTGCAGCATGTGACTTTGGAAATCAGTATTTCTGGATAGAACACTTGGTGGTATAAAATAACAGATAACAGATAAATCAGTGCAACAGTTACTTTTTTGAATGCACAAATATTTAAGATAAAATATCACTAATTCAGTAACTTCTACAGTCAAGAAAAAGCTAGGATACAACAAAATATAAAATTACAACCATTAATATAATTATTTTTCTATTTTATCATTTGATGTGGAAGAAGTTGATTTTCTTCCTTCACTTTCATATAAGTGGAAATGTAAAAGTCAATTCTCTTCTATGTAAAGTAACAATATTTATATTAATTTTAAAATTCAGACAATATGTTTTCCCTCAAGTTATAAATTCCAAGATTGCTTGAGATTTCCAGAAAGAATGACAGCATGAGTATACCCCTATCTGACCAAAAAGAACAAGAAGAGCACTTGCAGGGCAGGAAGTGCATCAGTGCCGACACCCTGAGGAAAAGTCCCAATGTAAACATAGAATTTGAAGAACATGTGTTAGACACAGCCTGATTTCAGCCAAATACGAAGACATAAGGAGTCTGCCCATAAACATGGCGAGGGGAAGTAGAAACATTTCTTAACTCCAACTCCTGCATAGACGAGCTGGGGTGTTTTATTTTTCAATTTTTCTGAACTTTGTCTCTTTAGCTGATGAAATCTGGGGACACTGTTATAATTAGATTCTGTCCACCCACTGTGTAGATATTAGATATTAGAGAGTCTACTGGTGGTGTGATTAACTTCCCCTTCTTCCTCATACTCCTATTCTTTCTCAAATTAGGGCATGCAAGTAGACTTTGTCTAAATTTAGTTTGTCTCTAATGACAGGATTCATTCTGCCTTTCATGGTACCTAGAGAATGTGTAGCTTTGTTTTCTGTTACAGTAAAACCTTGATTTGCCTGAACCAAAAGCATAGAAAACAAAAGCCAGAATAAGCAAACTCTTCTAGTGAAATAATTAATAAATTCAACTGTTAGAAGGAACTTATTTTAATATTTCTTTACAAATTCTATGAGATGTGATGGCAGATCACTCCAGCCTCTCCTCACAACTTTCTTGTACTTACGGAAACTGTGCTGCGTCATGAAAACAGATGTTCCTGATAAAACAGATGTTCCCAATAAAACATTTTTGGTCATCAAAGGTTGTTATCTCCAGTCAGGTCTATTTATTGTGGTAAGAAAATTCTTAGTACATTATATAGATTTAAGTAAATTAACCAGAACAAACCACTTAATGAGTTTTGTCTTTAACAACTTCCTTTTTGCTTATTAGGATATAATGACTCAGAATTGAAATGACTAAACTCTCACTAATATATATTTATATGTAGTCATCTATATATAGTCATTTCTCTGTATATACCTATATATATAGAGAGAAATTGCCTCCATATAGAAAAATAGATATATATATATAATTATGTATCTATATAATAGTATAATATCTATGTACATATATCTATATTATTATATAGATATATAATCCCCCTGGCACATTCCACAAGTATTTTGGGCAGTTTACAATAAGTGACTGATTTCACAACTTAAAGTGACAACGTTCATTTTGCTGAATAATAGTAACAGCTCATTTATTTAAATATCCTATGTAGCAATTTTCACTATCCAGAAAAAACTTAAAAATGAAAAAAGTCCTGACAAGACACAATAGATGTCACGAAGTTCTGATGACCACAGAAAGTTTACACTCCTAAACTCATACTGCGCATTCCCAGGTGATTCCCTCAAGTCCCACAACTATTTCTATTCATTTATACAGAATTAGAACCACTTTGGTTATAAGACTTTTCCACCCAGCACAAATTAGATGCTATAAGATATATGTTGAGTGGAAAATGGGTACATTTTTAAAAGGAAAGCTCTGATAGGCACAAGATGGCATGATTGATTGTCCGATAGTAGGGCAGGCGACAGGGACTTTTTAAAGAGCCAGATTCAAGGCTACAGAAACATACAACCTGCTTGCTTTTCCAGACTCTTGGGGGCATTATGGGATTAGAGCTCTAAATAGATTTTACATAAATAAAGGCAGGCTTTAGTGCTTATAGATAAATGTTAGCTATCTGGAAAATTAACTTACTCCACAACCATGTTGGGTAAAATACTATTATTGTTCTTTATTTAACCAAGACTGTACCTGTGGATATTTCAAAAGACTTTACTTTATTCTTCTGCTACTATATTACAAGGCTTTGAAAGTCAGTGATTTGGTTACACTGGATATTTCCTAGAAGGAAATAAAACACATGGATTTTAATTTAGATTAATTTAGCCAAGTCTCTTTTAATTACAGAAAATAGATCTATACTAAAATTATCTCATGTGAAAAGAAGTTTTGTTGGTTGGTTTTTTTTTTTTAAGTGTAGCGGAGTGAGCTGAAAATCCATAAGCTTTTCAGACACGCACCAATGTCATAGGAGAAACCTAGCAGTTAGAGAAAAGTCATTCGACAACATGGATTGAAAGCAAAACGGAAAGTTGTTTTATACGATTCAAGACAGGAAAGGTGAATACTCAGCACAAAATGAGCTAGTTTTTACTTTGCAAGAACTAGAGCAAGACGTATTAATAGGAAGAAGATACATTTCTCATGTGCACCATCTGGAGATATTGGGAGATAATTCGTCCTCATGATGGTAAAGTCATAGGTTTTTAAAATGCTCCTTTAGTATAAAACTAGCTAGTCTAGAGTGGACCATCCCCCTCTCCCCTTCATTATATCCATGAGGCTGTCCTTTCTGCCTCCCAAGGAGAGCCAAGGAGAGCCAGTAGGCACTGAGATAGAGCAGTAGTGACCAGGCAGAAGAGAAAAGCCTGAGGGCTCCTGAGGGTGTGAAATCTTCAAGCCTTAAGGTAACTCTGACACAGAGACAATTCAACAGGAAATGGGAATGTTAGAGCATATAAAGTACACAGGGAGTTAATTAAAGGAAAGGACCAAGGGAGAGAGTTTTGGGAAACAAGGAGCAAAAAATCAAGGATTAAAGGAGAAAAATAGTTAAATTCTCCATCCTTCTCCCTAACCCCCACCAGAAAACCCATATAGCCAGTATGACTAGAACAGTTACCCAGATTTCTTCAGCAAAGTCAGGCAAGGTGATATCCAACCAGGTAAGATTGTCCCTTCCTTCCATGGACAATGGACACTGGCCTCACCTCACTGATGGTCTTGAACCATCTACTCTTAGATGATCCAGGTAGGGAAAAAATACGGTGAACCATCTTTCACCCCAACCCCTCTCTTCTCAAAGAGTATAGAACTACCTTGGAGGATAATTCTCTTTGCAGCTGAAATAGACTACTACACAGGGGTATATTAAGGTATATATTTAATCAGATTCTCCAGAATAACTGCAATATGTGCACAGTTGGTGAGCCTTGAATTTTTATTTCTTTCACCTCTAACCTGAGTCAGGAGTTAGGAGAATAATGGAAGAATTTTTCTTGTTGATTTTTGTTTTTTTTTTACAATGGGGATTTTTCAGTTAGCAGTTTGAAGCTAATTCAACATGCACAGATTACCTTTTGAATATGAATGCACAAATAGAGTTATGGAACTCCAGGCAAAGAAGAAAGTTCCAGCGCTTTGTGTTTTTAAAACTTTTTCAAAAGAGAAATAAATTATCTAAGAGATATCTGGCTTTCCCAATTAGCAACAAGTGAACCAGTTAGCTGCTCAAAGCTCACAAGTTTCTCTCCTCCCCTCTCACCTTTCCTTTCTTCTCCCTCCCTTTTCTCCTTCCCATATAATTTTGATACGGCTATCAAAATGATGCTTTTTAAAATCATTATAACCATATCACTAGCTGACCTTATTCTGACTTCTTGTATCCCAAGCACCTTTCTCATGACAGGGATTTCTGCTTAGCTTACTTTCAGGAAAGAATGTATGCTGGTCAGGCAATGTGGACATTCACTCTTCCCAGCAGTTATAATTGTTATTACAAATTTATAAATTACTACTTTAGTTTATATTCTTTAGACTTTTGAGAGTTGGCGAATGTGAGTCATTGTGTCTGAATCTGATCAGTCTGATGCTCTGAATCTGCTGCATTGATAAAATCAAATTCTGGAGTTGAAAGAGTGAGGGGTTGACCTTAGATTGTTGTGAATTAATCATAGTAAATGCTGTTTTCCAAGGGAGGCCTCAATCCATTTCTTCTTCTTCTTCTTCTTCTTCTTCTTCTTCTTCTTCTTCTTCTTCTTCTTCTTCTTCTTCTTCTTCTTCTTCTTCTTCTTCTTCTTCTTCTTCTTCTTCTTCTTCTTCTTCTTCTCTTCTTCTTCTCTTCTTCTTCTTCTTCTTCTTCTTCTTCTTCTTCTTCTTCTTCTTCTCCTTCTCCTTCTCCTTCTCCTTCTCCTTCTCCTTCTCCTTCTCCTTCTCCTTCTCCTTCTCCTTCTCCTTCTTCTTTCTTCTTTCTTCTTTCTTCCTTCTTCTTTCTTCTTTCTTCCTTCTTCTTCTTCTTTCTTCTTTCTACTTTCTTCTTTCTTCTTTTTTTTGAGACAGGGTCTTGCTCTGTCACCCAGGCTGGAGTGAAATGAAATGAAATGGTGCAATCATAGCTCAAGGTATCCTCAAACTCTGGGGTTCAAGCAATCCTCCTGCATCAGCCTCCAGAGCAGCTAGAACTACAGGTGCATGCCACCATGCCTATCCAATTTTCCTTTTTTTTTTTTGTAAAGATGGGATCTTGCTTTGTTGCCTGGGCTGGTCTCCTGCGTCAACCTCCCAAAGCAGTGGGATTACAAACATGAACCATTGTGTCTGGCCCCAGTCCACTTACTGAACTCAGCTCCAGAGCAGGCTGTTCACACTCCTGATAAGGACTTATTTAATGTTATCTTACATTGGAATCAATTGCTTATATGCCTATCTTCTTTCCTTGTTAGACTGTAAACTCTCTTAAGGCAGGGACTGTATATTGGTCTCTGTATTTGCAATAGTACATGTACTACATCTGCTACTCAGAAGGCATGCAATAAACAAATGTTTTCTGTGTTTGGCAGGTGGTGCCTGGTTGTTTTTGAAGGTTTGTTTTTTAAATGAAGTATGATTTTTTTTTTCTTCAAATATTGTGTAGGGTATTCTATCATAGTATCACTAGAATAGCATATGGCAGCAACTTTTGGATAAAAGTCTTTCAGAGGCAAAATTACCCTTACAGGGTTTTCCTGAAACTTTCAGTAAGCTTTCAAAATTTAACAGATGTCTTTGATGTGCTTGCAATAGGTTGTAATAATTTAAATGTGGAAATTGGAAACAGGGACTATTTCCATGTATTTAGTTTTGTTTTCAAAACTCTTTTTATAAAATATTGAGTAAATAGAAAATCTTTATAAATGAAGATTAATAATAAAATGAGCATCTGAGTACCCAGTACTGAGTTTAAAAAATGGCATATTATCATTAGCTTCGAGATCATGTGTGTCTCTTCACAATTTTATCGCCTTTTTTCTACAAAGGACCCAGTATCCTGAATCACATTGTTTCATTTGAAAGCAAAAATAAAGACAAAATCCAAACATTCTTGATGCTTATGAATGTTCTTGGCCAACCTGAGAAGTTGAAATTGATTTATGATCAGTTTTATGACTATTGTGCGTTTTGAGAGAAACAATTAGAAATCACAATTTCATGGGACTTTTTTAGGATTCGTCCCAAAACACGGTGACTAAAAGAGACTCTGGAATCTCTACAGGTGACTTGTTATCTTATGCAGGAGGCAGTATGTGAGCAAAATAAAGGAAGCCTAGGCATAGGCTTAAGAAACCCAGATTCTGGGATTTATTAGATTTACATCAAGTAAAGTAATTCATGGGATCAATGTGGGGGAATAACTATCAGGACACAAGTTAGGAATGTATTTTCCCTGAACTGGTATTACATATATAACTCTTTTTGTTGTTGTTGTTGTTGTTTGAGACAGAGTCTCATTCTGTGGTACAGGGTGGAGTGCAGCGACATGATCTCGGTTCACTGCAATGTCTGCCTCCCAGGTTCAAGTGTTTCTCATGCCTCAGCCTCCTGAGTAGCTGGGATTACAGGCACATGCCACCACACTCGGCTAAATTTTTTTTGTTTTGTTTTGAGATGGAGTCTCACTTTGTCGCCCAGGCCAGATTGCAGTGGCTCAATCTCGGCTCACTGCAACCTCCGCCTCCCAGGTTCAAGTAATTCTCCTGCCTCAGCCTCCTGAGTAGCTGGGATTACAGGCGCGTGCCACCACGCCAGGCTAATTGTTGTATTTTTGGTAGAAATGGGGTTTCGCCATGTTGGCCAGGCTGGTCTTGAACTCCTGGCCTCAAGTGATCCACCCACGCTGGCCTCCCAAAGTGCTGGGATTACAGGCGTGAGCCACCACACTCGGCCTATATTTTATATTTTTAGTAGAGATAGGGTTTTGCCATTGTTGGCCAGGCTGGTCTTGAACTCCTGAACTCAAGTGATCTGCCTGCCTAGGCCTCCCAAAGTGCTGGTATTACAGGCATGAGCCACCACGCCCGGCCTATATATGTAACTCTTATTAGCAGATTCTTCCGAGTATCCTGTTAGGTGAAAAACATCAGCAAATAATGGCTCTAGTTCTGTATGGGTTTTTGGATACCCCTGTTGTAGGAAATAGAAAAACTCTTCTAAAACCTAATGTATGTCAATTGGTTCTATTATTTATTGCAAGATACAAAATGTGTTTAGTTTTTTGAAAAAAATAAAAAGTAATGCTTTTCCTTTAAAAATGAACATTAATTCGTTAATTAACATCATTATTTTTAATGGATTATTTGGGTGTGCATGCAATAATCTTAATTCCTGGCCCAAGGGATAGCAATCCACACCAGTAGGTTCGTAGGGAAAAGCACATTACAGTAATAGATTTCAGTAACCTTCAAAAGGGAGCTTTTTAATGGTTCTGTGGCCCATTATAGTGTTATTTTGAAAATACAGTAATGGAAATACATGAAGCTGAAGACTGTGGTTAGATACATTAGGCTTCTTGAAAAAAGCCACTAGTCAGTAAAAAAGTATCTCAATCTGAGTTTGCTACCTTCTATGTTATGCCCCAGAAATTAAATAAAATTGGTTTAAGACTTTGAAGCAGCAAAGTCTGTTGCACTTCAAAGAACACTTTGGGGGGAATTGATGGCTTGTTACTAATGCATTTACATAGCACCTAGAAAAATTTCAAGAATAGTGAAACCCACATTGGGAGAGAAAAGGTCTCAGAAGCACATGCCAGGTGAAGTGGTGCCTGGGATCAGAATATGCTCTCTAGAGCTGCTCTTATTAACTCAGAAACTAGAGGTGATGAATTGGTGACATTTTAAGCAAATTGAATTTCGTAACTTATGGATTCATGGACTTGCAGCAGGGATTTTATCTGTGCTATTCCTTTGATTTGTAAGACCTCTGGACTGTAATTGTCCTTTACCCCGCATATTACTCATTATTAAAAATGATGTGTGCCTGTAGCAATAAAAGGGACTGTACAATGGGAAGTGACACTTACGAAATCATGCTTGGATTAAATTTAACTTCCTGAAGTCCAGAAGCATCTTATCTATGGAAAGTGACATCTGCCTGATGTTTTCTTTGAGATAGGTATGGGAAGTACTGATTTATACACTTGAACTTACTCTCAACTTATTTTCACTTGTCACATGACAAGTACCAGGAATGAAAAGATTAATGCCTATAGTTGTAAAACTGTAACTGAAATTTGACTCTTTTGAGTCAATGTTCCAAGACAGCACTATTTTTTCCCTTGTAAAATAAAGTAAGAACTTTTCACTTTTCAACTTTTTTGGGCCCTAAGAAAATAACTTCCAGTTTCTGGCTCCTGTAGGCCCCACTCCAGTTTGTATAACCCATTTTTCATCTCTCAAATAAGTTCCCAGGAAACAAATACCTTGATTTTTTTTTAAATTTAGCGGGAAGACTATATCAGTAATTTTTTAAAGGCAAGCTTGTTCATCTCATTTCCTGTTTAACTCCCTTCAATGACTTCCTATTGGCATTAGGATAAGAAGCAGAATCCTTAATGTGTCCTCTAAGACTGGACAGTGTCTGGCACTTGCCAGTCTCTCTAGTCTCATTGCTTGTTAAACATTGACCTTTATGGATCCTGGAAAGCCAAATTCTCTTGCCTTGGGGCTTTCACATATGTTATCTGTTGAGAAGCATAGACCCGAAGGCGGTCTATCACATTGTAAGAAGGAAATATAGGCAATTTTCACTGAATTCAAGAAACATACTGGAAGGAAAAATTAAAATGAGGAATACAAAACTACAGAATATGAATGTTTTTGGCAACTACCAGAGTGAGATGAGCCAGGTCAATAGCTGGTGCTCTGCCAAATGGAGCAGAGTCAGTTTACACTGAACAGCTGAGATACCACGTCTGCATGCCCTGGGATATAGGCCCTTTCCTTCTCCAAGTGATATTTACATTGGAAAAGTCATATGGAAATGGGGAAACCAGAAATTGAACAACAAACTTGTGAACCTGAAACACAACTTCAAAACTGCAAGATTTCTTATTGATGTGGTGGTAACTGATGAATAAACCAGTCACTCGGGTATCCATGTTGCCTGACTGGTTCCAATGGTGGTGGTGCTGCTGGTAGATGGGAACGTCACGAATGGAAAATAGTACAACTTGCTAATCTAATAATGTAACTTTTGATTAGATTGGATTTTTAGCCCTGTGACAAGTATATTGCTGTGATTAAGGGGTTAGGGTAGGTAGGAGAAGGGAAAACACATCTTCAGCTTGTGTGTGCTTTCTCCATACTTCACCTGGCCAACCCAAGCTCCTTCTCCAGACTAATGCACCCCTTTCTTCTCAATCAAATTCTTTCTCAGCCACCTATTTTTCTTAGTAATAGACCTAGAGTCTTCACTTTCTTGGAACTTATCACAGTTTTACTGGAGTGTTTATTTGTGCACTGTCTGTCTCCTTTACTGTAGGAAGTAAGTCCATGAAAGCCAGAATCAAATGAATCACTTGCCACAGAATCTACAGCATTTAGTAAATGCCAGTCATACAGTAAATGTTCAATAATGAATACACAGATTCTGGTTATATCAGTTAAAAGGTTTTATTTACAAATGATGGAGAAACTCAACTCAAACTGTTTGAAGCAAAAAGAGAATTCATTGGCTTACACAAATAAAAACTCAGAGGTGATGCTGGCTTTGGGCACATTTGACCAGAGGTTCAGGTGACATCACCAAGAGCCGAGTTTATCTGTGTCTGTCTGCTCTACTTTCTGCAGTCTTGCTTTCATCCACCAAGTGATCACCACCTGCTCTTCCAGGTTATCACTGTTCTATTGGTTTATATGTATGATTTTGTGTCAGTACCATGCTGTTTTGATCATTACAGCTTTGTGGTAGATTTTGAGATCAGATAGTGTGATGCCTCCAGCCTTGTTCCTTTTGCTCAGGATTGCTTTGGATATTTGAGGCTTTTATGTGGTTCCATATAAATGTTAGAATTATTTTTAAGCCTTTGAAAAATTTCATTGAAATTTGATAGGAATTGCATTTAATCTGTAGATTCCTTTGACATTTTTACAATGTTATTTCTTCTATTCCATGAACACATATTATCTTTCCATTTATTTGTGTCTTTATCAATTTTTCTCATCAATGTTTTATAGTTTTTGGTTTATAAATCTTCTATCTCCTTGGTTAAATTTACTCCTTTTTTTCTGATGCCATTGTAAATGGAATTGCTTTCTTGACTTCTTTTTTGGGCAGTTCATTGTTAGTGTATAGACACGCTACTAAGTGGTATATGTTGAGTGCTGAGCCATTTGTCTACTAACCTATAAAATGCTCTGATCATTCTAGAACTGGGTCTTCCCTTGCTCTTGTTCGTGCCCTTAAAAGCTGAATGCTTGGTACTAATATAGAAATAAGGATTTTAAGCCTAAATCTGAGGTTCAAGCTTGGGTAAACAAACAATTATGTCTCACGGTGATAGTTGATGAGACATCTTTGGAAGAAAATAATTTGATTACTAGTTTTACAATGATAAGCAACAGACAGGTCTGACATTTGTAAGTCTTGGTGCCCTCTAGTGCGTATTAACAAAGAGCACCTTAGGAGAGTGGCTGGCAAAAGTCTTATTTAGTACTCTTCATGTTTCATTTCTTGTTATCATGAATTATTTCTTCTCTTTAATGTTGATTGACTAGTGTTTAATCGTGTAGGAATGTAACCTTTAGCCAGGAGGCTTGTGATGAACACAAGTTTTGCAAAGATATTTGTTATTATAAATTGCATTTACTGGCAAAATATATAGACCACGCTTATTATAGGTAAATAAATTTGTTTACATAAGCTGAAAATAAACCACCTGCATTAATTAATCTCCAACTCTGTCAAAGAACTCACTTGTTTTCTGTAAGCTGATTAACCCGGTACTCTATAAAGTTCATGTATTTACCTGTTAGGAGGACGTTTGTAAACACTTGTGGTGTGGGTTTCTTGAGGACTGCTTGAGATAAAGGGCCTGCAGCAGATTCTATTGTAAATATAACATGACTGCTAATTCCCTACCTATTTGTCTATCTCTATCTCTAAATAGTTCCTATTTGCTATTTCCTATCACTGTGCTTTACTACCTATTGGAACCATAGTTGTTTCTTACAACTTCCTGTTGCTTTACGCATTATCCCTTTCTGAAGGACTCTCTATCCTGCCTGCTGAGCTGCATGTTCTCCCTGCTCTACCACTGAGTCTCTTCCTCTGGGTGCACATCCAGCCCCCTATCCCAGCCTCTCCCAGTCTTTTGTCTCACCACTGTCACATGTGAAGTAAAAAATGTTATATTTCTCTTTCTAAAAAATTCAAATTTTAATGTAAATTAAGCTGCCTTTCATAGCTGTGTGATAACCTAAATTAAGCTGCCTTTGGTAGCTGTGTGGTTCTTAACTTTTGATAGGTCAAAAGAAATTGAATTGAGAGGCTGCTCGGTTGAAACAAACATTTTTATATGTCCTTCTGCAGGGACTGACAACCTCTAGACCATTTGTTCTCAGATTTCTGAGGGCACAAGTTTACCTGAGGATTTGCTAAAATCCTAGGCTCTCTCCACAGACGGAAGTAGGTCTTATGTGGAATGTGAGAGCTTTCCTACATATAAACTTTCCTTGTTATTTTGTTGCAAGTGGCCTGGGGTCTGCCCTTTGAGATGTATTACTATGATGAAATAGAGAAATCCACAAAGGCTCTTTCTAATGCTTAAGGCAGAAAAATATGTGATTTGGACTTTCTCCCTTTTTGTTTGATTGAAAGACTGATCAAAGGGGAGAAAAGCATATTCTCAGAGAGATAGCAGACATTGTTTTGGTGTTTCATATGGACTGGTGTACCATGCAGGTGTTTTGTTATTGAGTAAGGAAAACTCTCAGTTGGCTTATCACCTGATTGGATTGTCCTGAGATTGGATGATACAGTCTCATTGTCCTTATTAGGAAACAAAGATTTTAATTCCCTGTTCACATCATTATTTTTCTGGTAGAACTTGGCTTAGTACTCAATAAAAAAAAAGTCTTAAAAAGAAAACTTTAGCTCTAATTTCAAATCATTCTTTGAGGTTTCTTGAATGTATTCCAACTTGCTGACTACAAAAATGGTAGTTGGGAACATACCATTGTCCATCCTTCCTTCCTTGCATCCATCCATCATCCATCCATGCATCCATCCATCCATCTATTCATCAATCCATCCATCCATCCATCATTCACATACTTATTAAACATCTATTTTGTGCCAAACCCTGTACTAGATAGACATGGAGAAATAGCCATGAACAAAAATGACAGTAATTTTGATGAGCACAAGTGAGAAAAAACAGAAAGTATTCCAAAAGTAGGATCTAATTGAAAAGGTGGGTGTGGAGTGGCGGCATGAAAATTGGGGAATACTTTTGAAAGATTCCCTGATGAAATGATATTTAAGCTCTGATCTTGAGGATGAATAGGAGTTAGGCTAACAAAAAGGGGGAAATCTCCTGTGTGCATGATGTGGGAAAAAGCCAGGCCTGTTCAAGGACCAGAGTGAAGAAAGTCACTGAGGGAATTAGGAGTGAGTCAACAGATGGGCCAGGAGTGGCAGACAGAGAGAGCTCGCCAGAAACAGTGCACTATGGCAACACTCATGTGCAGTGAAATACCACTGAGTGGCTCAAGGTGAAGAATGAGGATGGTATTTTCTTTCAAAAAGAAAGAATGGATGGCAGAATGTATGGAGAATGGATTCTCCATGGAGAATGGATTGGCAGAAAAAAAGAAGCAAAAATGAATGCTGGAGATGAGTTAGAAATCCACTGCAGTAGTCCAGGAGAGTGGTGGGTGTGGATGATTCTATGATAATGATAGTGGAATTGTAGAGAGTAGATCTGAGATATAATTTGGAACTTGGTGGTATATTCTTAGACATGGAGACAAAAGTCAATGAGGTGTGACAGAGTTCTCCAGGTTACTGGCTAAAGCATCTGAGTGGAGGGCTATGCATTTTACTGAGGTCAGAGATACCAATGGGAGAGAAATGTTTGGGAAGGGAACTCACATTTAACTCCTATTGAGAGTGGGTCATCCAAGTGGAGCTGTCAAGTAAGTGGAGCTCTACAAGTAAGCTGTCATGTAGACATCCAGAACAGAGTCATGCTTACAGATGCAAATTTGGGAGTCATCTATATGTGATTATATGATTATATATAATTACTATATATGACTATATGATTACTGAAGTCATGGGATTGATGGATTCACCTTGGAAAGTGAATAGAGATGGGGAAGGCATTAGATATGTTGCTAAGAAGGGGAGATCCAGAGAACACAGTGAGAGACTGCCTCTGAGAGGAGAAGGACACGTTTACTAATATAAAAAAGGAAAGAGAAAGAGACGGATGAAGATGCAGGTAAACTTAGATGAGGGTTATTGTTTCCCCCCGCCCCGCCCATAGAAAGTTAAGAGCTAACTTCTCTATGGAGTTAGCAGCAAGGTTATCAGCTAAGAGTAAGAAAGATGGAAGTGAGATTGGAGGTTTGGGGAGGGAAGAGAGGGTTAAAAAGCAGCATTTTTTAAAACATCAAATATGCTGTTGCTTCACTGCCTAGAATGCATGCCTTCAATGACACTTCAAGGATGTAAAGCATTACATTTTAGGCTGCTAAGGGAGAATTGTCTATTTGGAGTGTGCATACAATTCTGTTCTTGCTGAACACACCTGCCCTGAGAAAGTGGCCTTTGACTTTAGACCAAGCAAGAAGTAGTCCCTGCAAAAAACCCAGTGACGACTTTGAAGTAGGCAACAAGATAACCCCATCTTTGCTGACCTTAATGGTTGAATTTCTATTTCAATAATGGCCTGTGGAGAAATCTATAAAAGACTTACCTCTGGTGTAAAATTTTACCAAAACCTGTTGTTAATGATACTTAAGTACTTCATGGTTTGGTTCTCTCAGAATCTTGTATCAAGCTGAAGAGTTTTCTAGTGAAACCTTTGATGGTCATGTTTAACAGCTGCTCATAATGTCATGCTGTGAATTGATTTAAAGCCAAACCCTATAAGTGGGATTAATGTCCCTCTCTCTGTTTTTCCATTCCTAGCACATATTTAACCACATTATCTTCTTCTTTCTTGATTTTATTTACTCATTAGCCGTGTTGTAATGAAGATTCCACAGTGACTAATTATTCGAGCTCACAAGGAGGTTGAGATACGTCAGTGCTGGCATAAGGCTATAGTGCAAAACAGCTTTCTCTTCTCTCTCAAGCTGCCATCACGGAGGTACAAAATTACAACCTGCCATTTAAATTCCCCTAAAGGTTTGTAGAATAAAACACCACAGAAGAGGCTATGGGGAGAGTAATACTGATCGTTCAGTGCTATGAGCTCTGTAACAGTTCTGAAGAGATAGAACAGAATTTAATTTACTGAAAGTGAATTCATGGAAAACTGCTCAGCGTTGGTGCACATGCCTGTTTTTTCTTTTATGTTTCTACAGAGTTATTTTTCACTTCCACAATTCACCTTTCTCCAACTTGCTGTAAGAGAGAAAACCTTAATTTTTGTGATATTTTTCTTCTTCCAGTATAACTTCCTTTTCTTTACTGTAAAGTCCCCAAATTACCCTAATCTTTCTGTTTTCCAAAAAACTACAATGTTTGCTTCTCTTAATATCTTTAGATCTTATATTTTGTTATTCTCTCTGGGCACACAGCACTCCTTCCTTCCTTCTCTTTTCACCCCTTTTTACTCTTCACCCAGTATTTAGTATTCACCAAAATCTCTTCCCAGTATTTTCACTGAGATCATGGTTCCCCCAAAGAAGAAAAGCACCTTAGTGCAATGAATATGCATTAGCTTACTTAATATGTTAAAATATTAAGAGTATTTGCTTTGTAAAAGATAACCACATTAAAAGGAACTCACAGCAATAAATACTGGTGGAATTTCATGTATTTTGGCCCTTGAATTTGGATCATGGGATCTTTTAGGACTGCCTGCACTGCCCACATTCAAAGTTAAAATTGGCCACATTCAAAGACTTGGTTTCTGTTTTCTTTCTTTCATTTTTTCTTTTCTTTTTTTCCCCCCTCACACTACCTAGTCTAAGATCCTGTTTTCTTAAACACTTGGTGGGTAATCTATATGAGTTCTTGACCATGTGTCCTTTTCCCCAGGGGCACACCCTCTGACCCTTGCCTAGTGTAGGCTCCCCATGGAGAGTAGAAGGAATGTTGAAAGCCTGACAGTACTGTTTTGGTCCTGACACCCATGGCTACCATGCAACATCTATCAGCCTCATATTGTTTACCTTTTTATGGGGATGACACCTACTGACCTTTTCACAGGCAGTTGTGGACTCCTATGGCACTCTTTCGAAATTTAGCAAACCCTGTTATAATCTTTTTCTTTTTTAAAGAATGTGGCTGTCTTTAATCCTTGATGAAAATTTAAGAACTGTTTTGTTTTCATCTTTTTATATACATTCTCTTCCAGTGTCTAGTACAGAGTAAGCACATTGTAAGGGCTCAAAACAATCTTTTAAAATAAATTCAATTCAATAACATTCAAGGAGATCTACATGTAAAGCCTTTTTCTAGGTGTAATGGGGATGCCAAAATGAATAAGAACTTAAAATCTATATGAGAGACAGTAAGACAGCTAAGTGCACAGGTCAGAGAACAAAAGTGAGATCATGGAGATACTGAAGAACCATTTGAAGAAAGATTGATCACAGTGGGAGAAATCTGGGAGGTGTTCTTCAAGAAGGTGCATTTCAACTAGTCTTGAAAGATGGGAAGAATTTGGGCATGGAGAAGCTCCTAAGCAGGGGAGGAAGAGCTTCTCTGCCCACTGCTATGCAGAGGAAAAAGTCAAGTGGGATTGGAATGATTTCTAACACATAATACTCTTAGCAGAAAGCTTGAAAATTTGTCATTCATAATTAATAGAATAAGTGTCAGAAGTTCCTCTTTGATCAGATTTCAGAGTTCAAGCAAAGAGCTAATAAATAATTCATCGTCCCTAAGTGTTATCTTTATCTGCAAATTTTCCCTAGATTTTGTATACACACAATGGAACAATAACCATTTCCTTCTTTTAATAATTTCATAAGGGAGATAGACAGGTTGGGATGATCTTTCTGCTCAGAATAAGTGAAAGAAATGTATAATTTGCTTATACATAATTTGGCTCATTATTTTTAAAAATGCAGAGTTCTGTATGGGCATAAGATGTCAAATTGTGTCCAAGAGGCCAACGTCCCTGGGTCTTCTTTATCCATGATGGAATTACGATTCTTGGTAGTAAGCGTTCAAGAAGACTTACTCCATCTTCTGTCCTGTCTTCTCTCCTGGGCCTGAGCCAACTCACACCCTAAGCTGGGGTTCTGGGAGTCATGCAGAGAAGTATCCGTGAGAGCTTCATGAAGCAATCAGGATGTTCTCCAAACACTCAGCAGTGCACAGGTTTGGTGCGTTTGGCACTAGGCCATCATGAAGACAATAGGCGTGTTTCAGATAGCTCAATCTTCCTCTTTTCCAGTCCTTCCTCTAGTAAAACACCTTCAAGAGTCAAGTTTCCATTCTCAGATTCCACAACTTGCCTTTCACCTTTGGATTGGAGAATGATTTTGCTGTTTTCTTTGACACAGATTGATTATAACAATGCTTTAGACTATAAAGGCTGCAGGATAAGAGATGCTACAGTATGGGAGAAAGTCTTGAAGTTTAAACTGTCAAATAGCAGATCTCTAAAGTGAGAATCCTCAAAAGGAAATTGTAAATAGAATATGGATCACAGATAGTGATGTTAGAAGAAGGGAAACTTTCTAATTCAGGTTGGAGTCATGGAAAGCATGAATACCCTTTCTAGCAGATGCCACGGTGCCCTGCCTAGATTCCTTTGGGTCCATCCTCCAGCTTCCCCATTTGTTGCTGCTAGTAACTCACTCCTATGACCTTCAGAGGGTTGCCCTTGGGCAGTGGAGTCAGCATGGAGAGCTGGAAGAGTGTGGAAGAGTCCTTTGCTATTCCTTCTGGGCATCTTCCAGCCAGTGACTAAGTGGTGTGGGAGGACCAAAACTCTGTTCCTTTACCTCTAGATGGAGAAATTTTGAAGGATAATTTTTACTCTAGAGCTTCCTGCAGGAACAGGCCGAGCTTGGGTCTTCCATGAGACATACCCTTGCTTGCCTTGGCCCCCTTCCCAATCCTGTTTCTTCTACCCCTTACTCTTCTGATAGCACATCCTTAATAAATAATTTGTATCTAAATCCTGGGGTGAGGGTCTGCTTAAGGGAGAACCGGATCTAAGATAGCATTATCACACAAACTAGGATGAAACATTCCCCTCATTTTGGAGTGCAAGAAGGAGAAAGAAGAGTTGTTTCATTGTTAGCAAGATAGACTGTTCTGAAATACAGAATTATAACTCTGCTTCTGTCTGCTACTCTATGAGAATAAATCAGAAGAGTGATAGTAATACTACCAAATGGATATAAACGCATAGGAATTATTGGTCACAATGTTTTTGAAGCAAGATTGCAGAGGACAAATATATTCTGCTTCTCATCTTATTGATTAAGTACTACATTCATTTTTTTTCCAGATTACTTTACATTGAAAACAAATGTGCTCGGGGAGATAAAAGATGGCCTTTCTCCTCTAGTGAATAACATAAATATAACTTCTGCTGATTTTTGACAGGATAATCTCTCTATATCCTGACAATAATCCATTTAAAATTGGTCTGTGTGGCTGCTCCTGTTTCCCACATAACCAAGACAATAACCACCCTAGTAACTGTAGTTGCTACCTTTGCTTCTTGGTGGCTTATGGAGAGATCAGGTAAAAGGCCAAATACAGGTAAACTGACAGCTCATTGTCAGGAACAAGGAAAAGAGAAAAATGATTCAGGAGTCAAAATGTCACGACTGAAACTGAATTAGTCTTAAGGAATTGTATCTAGAATGATCATCACCTAATAGGGTACTGGGGAATACAAAAAAGGCAGGAAGACTTGGTGTCAGGTCTTCACAATGGGCACTGAACTGCACACATTTCCTCATTCTAGATGCCTTTGTCATCCTTTCTTGACATCTCTTCTTACATTCAGGATTAATATGAAGTGTCGACCAGTGCTTATTTGTGCAAGCTGTGTCTGTGGCTTGTGGGTTTAGTTGTTGCTGTTGTTTTTGTTTTTTCTTTCTTTCTTTTTTGTTTTTTTTTTTTTTTGAGACGGAGTCTTGCTGTGTTGCCCAGACTGGAGTGCAGTGGCGCGATCTTGGCTCACTGCAACCTCCGCCTCTTGGGTTCCAGCAATTCTCCTGCCTTAGCCTCCCAAGTAGCTGGGATTACAGCCGGCCACCACCATGCCCAGCTAATTTTTGTATTTTTAGTAGAGATGAGGTTTTGCCATGTTGGCCAGACTGGTCTTGAACTCCTGACTTCAGGTGATCCACCCGCCTCGGCCTCCCAAAGTGCTAGGATTACAGATGTGAGCCACTGTGCCCGGCCATTTTTCATCACATTCTCTCTGTTTTATTTGCCAGAGGATTGTTTTCTTCCTTTTTTAAAACTCCCCACTGTAAGCAATCCAGGAGTGTCTTAATCTCTCTTATAAAACATAATTTCTGCAAAATTATTTTTGCTTCTAGATTTATAATTTGAGTTCTTTATTATTTACTCGAGCATTTTGATATTTAAAGAAACCCTGCAGTGATTTCTTTAGAAAAAATAAATATCTTATTGAATTATGTACAGTCATTTTCAGGTTCTTTTGCGTAACAGTTTGGTTTTTTTTTTTTTTTTTTTTTTTTTGCACAGCCTGAATTTTATCATCCAGGGAACTTGATTTTAGATGTTCTGCAAAGTATATATTATCTAAATCTTCTCTCTGTATCTCTAGAGATCTGGGGATAGTCACCTGGGGCCCAGGCACTTATTCCACCGTGAAAGTCAAAGGTTTTCAATACAAATAACCCATTTAGGGAGGGTAAAACTGATCACGGAGAATGTCTTTCATCCTCTGTGTCTGGCTTGCCAGTTTAGGACCATCTGGTAACCTCAGATACTTTCCCCTCCATGCTCTCTGATGACTAAAGCAGTCCCTCTTATCCAATTGTAATGACCTGGAATTAGGGTAGTCTCTGGGCCTCTATTTTAAAATCCTTAAAGTTTTAAAATACTTACTTTTGTCTAAAACATAGACTTAGCATAGTGTCTTGGGTGTCACCTAACACATCTGATATTAAAATGGATTTAAAGGGCATGAACTATTTTTCCTCTGTAAGATGACCTGCTTGGTTTCTAATCTAGGACAAGGTTTTATAATTTAGTGAAATAGAGTTAAATTAAGTAAGTTTCTGAAATGCGGCCCTTTGCTGTTCAGGTGCAAGGGGAAAGATAAGGATTCAAGAAAACCTGATCTTGAAATTCTGTTTCTGGGCCCATTTCTCAGGGCTTTTGAACAGTCTTGTTACTGTTCAAATTGAGAGCTTGCCAGAGTTTTTGGCTGCTGCAGCTTCTCAGAATTTAACGCCTTCTGGTGCTGCATCTTTTTTTCTTGGTCACTTCACAATATTGTGGATTTGAGCTTCTGGCATTCTGACACGAATAATCCATCCATACTGAACAGTTCTAAGGAGCCAGAAATTGGCTCCTTCAACTAATGTTTGAGTATGGACTTCCGGTAAATATGGCAGGTTCACAAAGGCACTTATCACCACTGCCTCCTTAAACTTAGATTTGATTATAATGGAAAGAAGAAAATAGCAATTGAGAGATATCAAGCAAATTCTGGAAAATGGAAAGTATATAAAGAATCTCCCCAACCCTGTGCAGAGAAGTGAGTTTCCTTTTATTCTGGAGAAGTATTCTGAGGCATGATATGGTCTCAGGGGAATCTGGCACAGCTGAGGACAGGGAGAAGGTACAAGCAGATAACAGGGTATTCAGTGAGAATCTGCATACAGAATGAGGAATCCCTTAGTTCCTTTTTCCTGCTTAGCATCCAGCTCTCTAGATGTCAGATGAATACCTCTTAAAGGGAAGATGAGAGGAAAGAGATGGGCCTATGAGAGAGATGTTCAGAGTTACCTTGAGAGTATTCCTGAGAAATGGTCAGGTTCCCAACCTGAAAGTCAACAAAGTTTGCCTTCATCCAATATCCTTAAATATGAATGAATCCACCCAAGGATCATCAGACATTTGAGGAAGTCTTTACCATGAAAAACACAGGCCAAAACAAAATGGAGGGGAGAGGAAATTCCAGAGGAAATAGAAAGAAAACGTCTTTTAAAAACAATATTGCCAAAGAGATAAGAAGCAAATTGCATTTATGAAAGAGGAGCAGCATGAGATAAAAAGGGGACTATTCAGAGAAGAAAAAGAAAGCACCTGGAAATTAAAACTGTGATAGGACATAAAATTGAGGAACTCTCCTAGAAAATAGAAACAGTAACACCACCACAAAGTGGTGACAAATAGGAACGTTCATAGTCTTGGATTGCCTAGTAAGAAAATAATATCATTTGAAAGTGATGATGTGTATCTTTTACTTTCTATATAATTATTTCTCTTATTAGTTATTCTTATGTTATCCAATTGCCTTGGGCTTCCAGTACAATACTGAAGAGTATAGAAATAGCAGGCATCCTTATGTAGCTCCTGACTTGAATAGATATCCTTTAGCTGGTTGAGGATGACCCCTTATATTCCTGGCTTACTTATTGCTATGGTTTAAATATGTCTCCTCCACAATTCAAGTGTTGCCAATCTGCTAGTATTAAGAAATGGAGCCTTTTAAGAAGTAATTAGGCCATGAGATCTCCTTCCTCATTAATGGGAGTAAGGCCTTTATAAAAGAGGTTTCACACAATTCTGCTAGCTTATTCTCATACCCCCCCACCTCCCACTATGTGAAAACGCAGCAAGAAGGCCCTCACAAGATGTTGGCACCTCAATCTTAGACTTCCTAACCTCCAGAACTGTGAAAAATAAATCCCTGCTCTTTATAAATTACCCAGTCTTAGTTATTCTGTCAAAGCAGCACAAAGGGACTAAGACAGTTACTATCTTTCATCATGAATGAGTGTTGAATTTTACAAAATGAAGATTTGCAAGTCTCCATTCAGAAGTTCATATGTGTCTATATATATATATATATATATATATATATATATAGCCTTTAAACTGTTACAACAGTGTTTTATTGGTCCAGGAATATAGTACAGAATTGAAAGTGAGGGTAGAATAAACATTCTTGTTTTATTCCCAATAAATCCTTCCCAAAAATATATAATATTCTTAATATAAAATTG